>NW_023270377.1:105348687-105434724 GCF_011800145.1 Mirounga leonina
TTTTTTTTTTTTTTTTTTTTTTTTTCTTTCCCTTTCTTATTCCCCTGGCTTCAGGTCTTTTCTGATTTGTTTAGAGTATATTTTCTGGGGATGTTGTTACCCTGTTAGCATTTTGTTCTCTCATTCATCTATTCTGTCTGGACAAAATGACAAGATGGAGAAAATCACCTCAACAAAAAGAGCAACAGGTAGTACCGACTGCCAGGACGTACTCAATATGGACATTAGTACGATGTCGGATCTAGAGTTGAGAATCATCACTTTAAAGATACTAGCTGGGATTGAAAAAAGCATGGAAGTTATTAGAGAAATGCTTTCTGGAGAAATAAAAGAATTAAACTCTAAGCAAGTCGAAATCAAAAAGGCTATTAATGAGGTGCAATCAAAAATGGGGGTGCTAACTGCTAGGATAAATGAGGCAGAAGAAAGAATCAGTGATAGAGAAGACCAAATGATGGAGAATAAAGAAGCTGAGAAAAAGAGAGATAAACAACTACTGGATCATGAGGGGAGAATTCAAGAGCTATGCAATATCATAAGATGAAACAACACTAGAATAATTGGGATCCCAGAAGAAGAAGAAAGAGAGAGGGGGGCAGAAGGTATAATGGAGCAAATTATAGCGGAGAACTTCCCTAATTTGGGGAAGGAAACAGGCATCGAAATGCAGTAGGCACAAAGAACCCCTCTCAAAATCAATAAAAATAGGTCAACACCCTGACATCTAATAGTAAAACTTACAAGTCTCAAAGACAAAGAGAAAATCCTGAAAGCAGCTCAGGAGAAGAGATATGTAACCTACAAGGGTAGAAACATTAGATTGGCAACAGACCTATCCACAGAGACCTGGCAGGCCAGAAAGGACTGGCAGGATATATTCAGAGCACTAAACGAGAAAAATAGGCAGCCAAGAATACTATATCCAGTTAGGCTGTCATTGAAAATAGAAGGAGACATAAAAAGCTTCCAGGACAAACAAAACTAAAGGAATTTGCAAACACAAAAGCAGCCCTACAAGAAATATTGATAGGGGTCCTCTAAGCAAAGAGAGAGGCTAAAAGATATAGACCAGAAAGGAACACAGACAATATACAGTAACAGTCACCTTACAGGCAATACAATGGCACTAAATACATACCTTTCAATAGTTACCCTGAATGTAAATGGGCTAAATGCCCCAATCAAAAGACACAGGCTATCAGATTGGATTAAAAAACAAGACCCATCAATATGCTGTCTGCAAGACATTCATTTTAGACCCAAAGACACCCCCAGATTGAAAGTAGGGGGGTGGAAAACCATTCACTACGCTAATGGACACCAAAAGAAAGCTGGGGTGGCAATCCTTATATCAGACAAATTAGATTTTAAACCAAATACTGTAATAAGATATGAGGAAGGACACTATATCCTACTTAAAGGGTCGATCCAACAAGAAAATCTAACAATTGTTGGGCGCCTGGGTGGCTCAGTCGTTAAGCTTCTGCCTTCAGCTCAGGTCACGATCCCAGGGTCCTGGGATCGAGTCCCACATCGGGCTCCCTGCTCGGAGGGAAGCCTGCTTCTCCCTCTCCCACTCCCCCTGCTTGTGTTCCTGCTCTCGCTATCTCTCTGTGTCAAATAAATAAAAAAACAAACAAACAAACAAACAAACAAACAAAAACAACAAAAAAAGAAAATCTAACAATTGTAAATATCTATGCCCCTAACATGGGAGCAGCCAATTATATAAGGCAATTAATAACAAAAGCAAAGAAACACATTGACAACAATACAATAATAGTGGGGGACTTTAACAACCCCCTACTGAAATGGACAGATCATCTAAGCAAAAGATCAACAAGGAAATAAAGACTTTAAATGACACACTGGACCAAATGGACTTCACAGACATATTCAGAACATTCCATCCCAAAACAACAAAATACACATTCTTCTCTAGTGCCCATGGAACAGTCTCTAGAATAGATCACATCCTAGGTCATAAATCAGGTCTCAACTGGTACCAAAAGATTGGGATCATTCCCTGCCTATTTTCAGACCACAATGCTTTGAAACTAGAACTCAATCACAAGAGGAAAGTCGGAAAGAACTCAAATACATGGAGGCTAAAGAACATCCTACTGAAGAATGAATGGGTCAACCAGGAAATTAAAGAAGAATTAAAAAAATTCATGGAAACCAATGAAAATGAAAACACAACTATTCAAAATCTTTGGGATGCAGCAAAGGCAGTCCTAAGAGGAAAATATATAGCAATACAAGCCTTTCTCAAGAAACAAGAAAGGTCTCAAGTACACAACCTAACCCCACACCTAAAGGAGCTGGAGAAAGAACAGCAAATAAAGCCTAAACCCAGCAGGAGAAGATAAATAAGAAAAATCAGAGCAGAAATCAATGAAATAGAAACCAAAAGAACAGTAGAACAGATCAACAAAACTAGGAGCTTGTTCTTTGAGAGAATTAACAAGATGGATAAACCCCTGGCCAGACTTACCAAAAAGAAAAGAAAATGACCCAAATTAACAAAATCATGAATGAAAGTGAAGAGATCACAACCAACACCAAAGAAATACAAAAATCATAGGAACATATGATGAGCAACTATATGCCAGCAAATTAGATAACCTGGAAGAAATGGATGCATTCCTAGAGATGTATCAACTACCAAAACTGAACCAGGAAGAAATAGAAAACCTGAACAGACCTATACCACTAAGGAAATTGAAGCAGTCATCAAAAATCTCCCAAAAAACAAAAGCCCAGGGCCAGATGGCTTCCCAGGGGAATTCTAGCAAATATTTCAAGAAAAATTAATACCTATTCTTCTGAAACTGTTCCAAAAAATAGAAATGGAAGGAAAATTTCCAAACTCGTTTTATGAGGCCACCATTATCTTGATCCCCAAACCAGACAAAGACCCCATCAAAAAGGAGAATTACAGACCAATATCCTTGATGAACATGGATGTAAAAATTCTCATCAAAATACTAGCCAATAGGATCCAACAGTACATTAAAAGGATTATTCACCATGACCAACTGGGATTTATCCCTGGGCTGCAAGATTGGTTCAACATCCACAAATCAATCAACGTGATACGATACATTAACAAAAGAAAGAACAAGAATCATATGATCCTCTCAGTAGATGCAGAAAAAGCATTTGACAAAGTACAGCATCCTTTCTTGATCAAAACTCTTCAGAGTATAGGCAAAGAGGGACCATACCTCAATATCATAAAGGCCATCTATGAAAATCCTACAGTGAATATTATTCTCAATGGGGAAAAGCTGAGAGCTTTCCCCCTAAGGTCAGGAACGCGGCAGGGATGTCCACTATCACCACTGCTATTCAACATAGTATTAGAAGTCCTAGCCACAGCAATCAGACAACAAAAAGAAATCAAAGGCATCCAAATCGGCAAAGAAGAAGTCAAACTCTCACTGCTTGCAGATGATATGATACTTTATGTGGAAAATCCAAAAGACTCCATCCCAAAACTTCTAGAACTCATATAGGAATTCAGAAAAGTGGCACGACATAAAATCAATGCACAGAAATCAGTGGCATTCCTATACACCAACAATAAGACAGAAGAAAGAGAAATTAAGGAGTCGATCCCATTTACAATTGCACCCAAAACCATAAGATACCTGGGAATAAATCTAACCAAAGAGGCAAAGGATCTGTACTCAGAAAACTATAAAATACTCATGAAAGAAATTGAGGAAGACACAAAGAAATGGAAAAACGTTCCATGCTCATGGATTGGAAGAACAAATATTGTGAAGATGTCAATGCTACCTAGAGCAATCTACACATTCAATGCAATCCCCATCAAAATACCATCCACTTTTTTCAAAGAAATGGAACAAATAATCCTAAAATTTGTATGGAACCAGAAAAGACCCCAAATAATCAGAGGAATGTTGAAAAAGAAAAGCAAAGCTGGTGGCATCACAATTCCAGACTTCAAGCTCTTTACAAACCTGTCATCATCAAGACAATCTGGTACTGGCACAAAAACAGACACATAGATCAATGGAACAGAATAGAGTGCCCAGAAATGGACCCTCAACTCTATGGTCAACTAATCTTTGACAAAGCAGGAAAGAATGTCCAATGGAAAAAAGACAGTCTCTTCAACAAACGGTGTTGGGAAAATTGGACAGCCACATGCAGAAGAAAGAAACTGGACCATTTCCTTACACCACACACAAAAATAGACTCCAAATGGTTGAAAGATCTCAATGTGAGACAGGAGTCCATCAAAATCCTAAAGGAGAACACAGGCAGCAACCTCTTCGAACTCAGCTGCAGCAACTTCTTCCTAGAAACATCACCAAAGGCAAGGGAAGCAAGGGCAAAAATGAACTATTGGGACTTTATCAAGATAAAAAGCTTTTGCAAAGCAAAGGAAACAGTCAACAAAACCAAAAGACAACCAACAGAATGGGAGAAGATACTTGCAAATGACATATCAGATAAAGGACTAGTATCCAAAATCTATAAAGAACTTATCAAACTCAACACCCAAAGAACAAAAAATCCAATCAAGAAATGGGCAGAAGACATGAACAGACATTTTTCCAAAGAAGACCTTCAAATGGCCAACAGACCCATGAAAAGTGCTCAACATCACTCGGCATCAGGGAAATCCAAATCAAAACCTCAATGAGATACCACCTCACACCAGTCAGAATGGCTGAAATTAACAAGTCAGGAAAGGACAGATGTTGGTGGGGATGTGGAGAAAGGGGAACCCTCCTACACTGTTGGTGGGAATGCAAGCTGGTGCAACCACTCTGGAAAACAGTATGGAGTTTCCTCAGAAAGTTGAAGATAGAGCTACCATGTGATCCAGGAATTGCACCACTGGGTATTTACCAGAAAGATACAAATGTAAGGATCTGAAGGGGTACGTGCACCCTGATATTTATAGCAGCAATGTCCACAATAGCCAAAGTGTGGAAAGAGCCAAGATGTCCATTGACAGTTGAATGGATAGAGAAGAAGTGGTATATATATACAATGGAATATTATGCAGCCATCAAAAGGAATGAGATCTTGCCATTTGCAATGACGTGGATGGAGCTGGAGGATGTTATTCTGAATGAAATACGTCAATCAGAGAAAGTCATGTATCATATGACCTCACTGATATGAGGAATTCTTAATCTCAGGAAACAAACTGAGGGTTGCTGGAGTGGGGGTTGGGGTGGGTGGGATGGGATGGCTGGGTGATAGACACTGGGGAGGGTATGTGCTCTGGTAAGCACTGTGAGTTGTGCAAGACTGTTGAATCACAGAACTGTACTTCTGAAACAACTAATACATTATATGTTAAAAAAAAAAAAAAAAAAAAGATAGCAGGAGGGGAAGAATGAAGGGGGGGAAATCGGAGGGGGAGACGAACCATGAGAGATGATGGACTCTGAAAAACAAACCGAGGGTTCTAGAGGGGAGAGGGGTGGGAGAATGGGTTAGCCTGGTGATAGGTATTAAAGAGGGCACATTCTGCATGGAGCACTGGATGTTATGCACAAACAATGAATCATGGAACACTACATCAAAAACTAATGATATAATGTATGGTGATTAACATAACAATAAAAATTAAAAATAAATAAATAAAAATAAATATATCTATATCTTTTTTAGGCTTTGCAGACCACACAATTCTTCTATAGTAACAGGAAGCAGCCACTGATGATAAGTAACAAATGGTGGAGACTTTGTTCTAATAAAACTTTATTCGTGGGGCACCTGGTCTGCCTTCGGCTCGGGTCATGATCCCGGGTCCTGGGATTGAGACCCACAAAGGCCCCTTGCTCAGCAGGGAGCCTGCTTCTCCCTCTGCTGGCTGCTCCCCCTGCATATTCTTTCTCTCTTTCTCTCTTTGACAAATAAATAAAATATTTAAAAAAAACCCACAAAACTTTATTTGCAAAATCAAGTAGTAGACAGGATTTGGCTAATGGGTTTTTAACCCCTTCTCTTAGTATAAAATGCACTGAGGTTTTCAAAATTAAGTACAAATTAAAATGGGAATATATAATGTCTCAAATTTATATGTTGATTATATACTGAAATGATAATTTTGAATGTATTAGGTTACATAGGGTATATTTTAAAATTAAATTTGCCTGCTTTATGTTTATTTTTTATATGTGGCTACTAGAACTTTAAACTTATGTATATAGCTTCCATTCCATTTCCGTTGGACAGTGCTATCTAGTATGATGACTCTGCCTTTTGCATAGGGCTTCTGGTTAAGACTAAAGTCCATTGAAGGATTCAGGAGTCATTCATTCAAAAAATTAAAAGCAGTATAACATCAAATATGATCAAATAAAATGACAGGAGAATTACATCAGAGAGATGATTTAAGATTGAACTAATTATAAGTTAACAAAACAAAACTAGGCAAATGGAAAATAGAAAATGACAACAATAATCCTCAAATGCAGGAAACTGAAAAATTGTACAGGAAAGTACAAGTAAACATGCTGTAATGTTTGCCTCAACTATAAATATGTGCCTTGACTTATGCCATATTATCATAAAAATGCAAACACTGAATATTGTTTATTCGTTTCAGAGGTCAAATTTGGTGATTCATCGGTTGCATATAATACCCAGTGCTCGTTACGTCGTATCCTCCTTAATGCCTATCACCAAATTACCCCATACCTCCACCCGCCTCCCCTCCACCAACCCTCAGTTCGTTTCCTAGTTTAGCATCTCAACGGTTTGCCTCTCTCTCAATTTTCATCTTCTTTTACTTTTCCTTCCCTTCCCCTAATTTCATCTGTTTTGTTTCTTAAATTCCACATATGAGTGACTCTTATTTCACTTAGCATAATACCCTCTAGTTCCATCCATGTCATTGCAAATGGAAAGATTTCATTCTTTTTGATGGCTGAGTAATATTTCATCATATGTGTGTATATATTATACATAGTATATATCATATACTTATGTATACATCATATGTATTAAAATATTGGGATATTATATATATACATATACCACAGCTTCTCTAATTCATCTGTCGATGGGCATCTGAGTTCTTTCCATAGTTTGGCTATTGTGGACATTGCCGCTATAAACATCAGGGTGCAGGTGACCCTTCAAATCACTATATTTGTATCCTCTGGATAAATACATAGGAGCACAATTGCTGGGTCATAGGTAGCTTTATTTTTAACTTTTTGAGGAACCTCCATACTATTTTCCAGAGTGGCTGCCCCAGCTTGCATTCCCACCAACAGTGTAAGCTGCACCAGCTTACATTTCCACCAATATTCCACTTTCTCCGCATCCTCGTTAACATTTGCTGTTTCCTGACTTGTTAATTTTAGCTATTCTGACTGGTGTGAGGTGGTATCTCTTTGTGGTTTTGATCTGCATTTCCCTGAAGTACAAAGGTTGGGGGTCTCTTGGGTTTTATAACAATTTTAATAGAATTGATTCCTTTAATATATCTGTTTGCATAATTGTAGAAATAACCTAGATGAGAACAATGATGACTAAAAATAGAATTTTTAATATAGAGAAAAGGAAACAAAGGAAGGAGGGAAGCACATCATAGGAATTGCCCAATGTCACATGGCTAGTAATGGGGATGCTGTCTAATCTGAAGCTGACCTGTCTGACTTCATTACAAGGTGCTTCCTGAATGCAGAAATAATTAAAGGATGATCAATGACAGGCAGATTAAATGCCAGCTTTGTACAGTCATTGGCTGGACTTTCATGGCCTCATTGCAGTCCTATCTTTGCATCCTTTAATTCTAAGAAGATTCCTAAACCAGGAGCCCCTGCTCCAACCTTGGACCACTCCAATCCTGACTTGGGCTGGGTTTCCAAAGGCTCCCACTGAATTGCATAGCCAATGTCTCCTCCTGACTGAGCACATTTGAATGACTCCCATTACCTCAGGAAACAAGTGGGGGTGAGGAAATCTTTTGGATCTAGCCCTTGCATTTCTTGAATGATTTTTTGTAAAAATTCCCTCTTTAGAGGCAGCTATGGGGACTGGCTTTGGGAAAACCTGTGAACCTTTGGTCTCTCCATCATATTCTCCATCAGAACCAAAGCCATTATCAATAATTTTTAGTAGTGTGTTGGGGCGCCTGGGTGGCTCAGTCGTTAAGCATCTGCCTTTGGCTCAGGTCATGATTCCAGGTCCTGGGATCGAGCCCCGCATCGGGCTCCCTGCTCAGCGGGAGGCCTGCTTCTCCCTTTCCCACTCCCACCGCTTGTATTCCCTCTCTTGCTGTGTCTCTCTCTGTCAAATAAATAAATAAAATCTTTTAAAAAAAATTTAGTAGTGTGGTATGGGCTATATTATGTCCAAAAGCCCCTGGACACCCACCCTGATGGCACGATTGTGAAGTCAAGTGGCTTAAGGCAGAGGCGGGCAAGGATGACAAAGCTGTTGAGGATCTGGCGGTGCTGCTGTTTGAAACTGCGGTGCTCTCTCCTGGCTCCTCACTTGAGGATTCCCAGACTCACTCCAACCATATCTATTACATAATTGGCTACGCCTGGGCACTGATGAACAGGAACCCAACATGGCAGTCCTCTGAGGGTGAGAAGGATGCCTCTCACAAGGAAGAAGTACATTAGGAGTTTCTACATGCAGACCTTGTGCCTAGTGTCCCCATGGCTCCCCCAGCAGCTGTCAGTGGCCCAGGCCCAGCTGGTTCCCTCTGCCGATGTCTAGTGGTTGTTCTTCTCTCCTGTCTTTCTGCCTAAGGCAGGATACAAGCACTTCAAGCCCTATGCCTTCCCTCATTTGACATCAGGTTTGGATATGTATTGTGGGGTTTTTGGTTTTGGTTTATTTTGTTCTGAGATTAAAGTATGCAAAATAAAGAAAAAATAATTAGTAGTACTGTATTTATTAGGTAAAGTCAGTTTCCAGAACTTTCTTCTCATTACGCTTTCCTCATATTGCTACTCCTAAGTCTTCCCTTGTTTGAATTATGGAGCTGTATTCTCTAAGCTTTGGATATTCTGAAAGGCTTTCAATCTCCCAAACACATCATGGCTTGTCAGAGTCTGGACTTTTTATGCTTGCTGTTTTAATTTCCTGAATGTGCAATCACCTTAATATGCCAATAAGGTAGCATTTTTCAAAGTACCATTCATGGGTCTCCTTCTCTGTTGAAGGTTTCCTGATTTCTCCCCATCTCCCACTGTGTAGGTCTTTAATAGCGACAGTCCTTGTCCTGAGTCAGGGTGACAGCAGGAAGTGTTTTTCATTCTTGTTTTTGTCCCCAGTCTCTAGTTCAAGCCCTGCACAAAGATGGATTCCAAAGTCTTTCTCCAATGTAATAGGAAAGACAACTAGGTAGGACTGGCAAATGAGTTCACAATTAGATACCAGCTTCTGTGGTCTGCTTTTAACTTGTAGGAAGTGGGGACATAGATGAAATTCATCAACACCTATAGTAAGAAATGTTGATGACATAAGCCTCATTTCTTAAATACTATGGAACACGTGTTGAATAATCAAATATACAATTTTAAACTTAAATAATAATAAAAAGAACCGTGACTCTACATGAAAAACAATACTGTATTATTTCACATTATCAAGAAACTGGATTAGGATTGCACCTTAGATTAATGCTATGCACAGTGTCCACAATTCACCTCAAGAGCAAATTCCAGTATTTATTTGAATATTATACCTTCCCAAGCTGAAATCAACAGTGGGGGTTTGGGACAGGCAGGATGCAATTCAGCAAGGTAGAGACAGTCAGGGTTGACGCTTTGCATTCTCAATGCCAGTTCCCGTTTTGATGTCTAAAACAAAATAAAAATAAAGTTGAAATGACTAAATCATTTTGTTCTAGAGCCAGCAAATAGATTCTTCCTGTTATTTTGCTTTTCTGAAACAAATTGAGTAGACATGGCCATGCAACTTTGATTTCTTAGCTTCTATGTTTAACAATCTTGGCTAAGACAATTTGGGGCTTCTTGAAAAAATACAGCAAAACTCTGATGAGTAACAAATGGCCAGAGTACTACTAAGTTCACTATAAACCTGCCACCTGTTTCTTCATACAAGTACACTGGCTGTAAATACAATAGTATTATTGATTCTTGTGGATATGTTTCTGTTCATGATTTTGACATTTAGAGAACATGCTTTATTTCTTTTCTCTCTTGTAAGTATATGTATTTTTTTAATTCCTGAAAAATGACAGACTTTATAGGATTTCAGTTTTCTTTTTGGCATAAATAGATGTAATACCCAATTATGTCAATTTTTGTTTAATTCTTTTAAAAGGTATAGCACAGCTCAAACATGCTGACTTAGAAAGCAGTTCATTTGTGAATATCTACACAAATGCAGGGATCAGTCATTATTCCAACCAACATCTAAAATATTTAGTGTTCATCTTTTAAATTTTCATTTTTTTTTTCTCTTCTCTTTAGTCATTCCTCTTATACACTTAGATATCTTTTACTTTCAGAATTTGTTTATCTGGTCTTCATGTCCTTTCAGGATATCATTCATTTTCTTCATTTTTCTTATTCTAGCAATATGTTGGCAGTACTCATTCTATGACATTCTATAATCACCCATCATTCCATAACTCGCACCCATTGATTTCTTGCCCTGACCTCTGTTCCATGAATAACCTATATTTTCTATTCACACAAATCTTTTGGTTTCCTGTTGATCCAATCTTTAACTCACCAAAGCATTGAAGTTGATCTTACACTTCTTGAAAGTGTTTTTTTTTTTTTTCCTTTTGCCCTTGACCTAGAGTCTGTTTACCCTCCTGACATTTTTTCCCTGCTGCCCCTGCCTTCTTCCTCTTCTCTATATGGAGGCCTTTACCTATGGCATTTTATGATCTTCCTTCCTTTCTACCTGACATTTTCTGCATGGAATATCACATCACTTCACTAAGAACTTCTGTACATGTAATTTACCAACGTTGTTTTCCATCTTTCACCTATGACTACTTCCAAATCACCATCATCTTATTGCCCATTGCTTTTCTCCATCATATCAAGAAAAATTCAACTTGTCCTTGCATAGAGGTGAAAGGGAAGAAATCACAAAAAAATCTGGTTTCAAGAGTGAAAGGAATGAGAATAAAATAATATTCACTCTACCACAGAAGTCACTGAGACAATCGACATTCATTTCCCTTGTTCCTCAAATTCAGCCATCATTCTGCTGATCCTGGTTTCCTTAACTCCTTTCTTCTCACTAACACCTTTTTGTGATCTTCTCACTGCCGCCATTAATTCTGGTTCTTTGCGTTATTGCAACTCAGTACCCAAATTCAGTACCCAAACTAGTCCTTCTAACTTGTAATATATTTTGCATAATATCACCAGAATAACCTCCATAAAACACAGTTCTCCTTAATCAAAAGCCTTCATTAGTCCAGGGAAATTTTTTTTTAAAGATTTTATTTATTTATTTGACAGAGAGAGACACAGCGAGAGAGGGAACACAAGCAGGAGGAGTGGGAGAGGGAGAAGCAGCCTTCCCACGGAGCAGGGAGTCCGATGCGGGGCTCCATCCCAGGACGCTGGGATCATGACCTGAGCCGAAGGCAGACGCTTAATGACTGAGCCACCCAGGTGCCCCAGTCCAGGGAGATGTTGTCCCTCATCACCTTCCAGAGACTTTTGACAATGTCTAAAAGCACTTTCAGTTATTACAGCTGAGGACAGAGATGCTACTGACATCTAGTGGGTGGAAGCCAAGGATGCTGTTATCCATCCTACAATGCATAGGACAATCCCTAAAACAAATAATTATCTGATGCAAAATGTCACAAGAATCAAGGTTGAGAAACCTTCCTTTACACATTCTTAATGCCAGTTCCCGTTTTGATGTCTAAAACAAAATAAAAATAAAGTTTCCCTCTGAATTTGGTTTGATGGTACCTTTGCAACTGTATAGCCCATTATTCCCTAATAAAAGCATTACACCCTTATTCTGTCTATCATCCTTGAAACATGCCTGAAATATTTTGGTCTCCCTGCTAGACAGGAACATCCTTTTCTCTGCCTTTGGATATTAAAAAAAAAAATCTTTTTAATCTTCTACTTCATGAAACTTTAATATGGCCACCATGTGAAACAGTAATCTACTTTCTCCATACTGTCAGGAATGTAAGCCCTTGCTTGAGGGCCTGATCCTCAGGAGTGTATCATGTCTCACAAGCTCTATCATGCTCCCAGAAAGTAACCTATGTATTTAGACAGAAATAATCTAAGATACTTTTTTTATTATTTTATGTTAATCACCATACATTACATCATTAGTTTTGTTTTGTTTTTAATTTTTATTGTTGTGTTAATCACCATAAATTACATGATTAGTTTTTGATGTAGTGTTCCATGATTCATTGTTTGTGTATAACACCCAGTGCTCCATGAGGTACATGCCCTCTTTAATACCCATCACCAGGCTAGCCCATCCCCCACCCCCTCCCCTTTTAAAATACAAGGTAGATTTAACTAAATGTTCAAGTAGAATCAGAGTGGACAGTATTGAATTCTTGAAAGGGGGGACCCTAAATTTACCTGAACTTTCTTTTAATTTCTGAATAACACTCTATAAAGCCTAGTGGCCCATTTTCAGCTTTCTTGTTTTTCTTTTTCTTTTCTTTTCTTAAAGATTTTATTTATTTATTTATTTATTTATTTATTTATTTATTTATTTATTTATTTATTTATTTGACAGAGAGAAACAGGAGGAGCAGGTGGAGCTACAGGCAGAGAGAGAAGGAGAAGCAGGCTCCCCATGGAGCAGGGAGCCTGATGCAGCACTCTGTTCCATCCCAGGACCCAGGGATCTTGACCTGAGCCAAAGGCAGATGCTTAACTGACTGAGCCACACAGGGGTCCCTTCTTTGTTTTTCTTTTTCTTTTTTTTAAATTTTATTTCATTATGTTATGTTGGTCACCACACAATACATCATTAGTTTTTGATGTGGTGATCCATGATTCATTGTATTCGTATAACATCCAGTGTGCCATGCAGTATGTGCCCTCCTTAATACCTATCACAGGGCTAACCCATTCCCCTAAACCCTCCCTCTAAAACCCCCAGTTTGTTTCTCAGAGTCCATTGTCTCTCATGGTTCATCTCTCCCTCCAATATCCCCCCCTTCATTTTTCCCTTCCCTCTCCTACTGTCCTCCATGCTATTCCTTATGTTCCACAAGTAAGTGAAACCATATGATAATTGACTTTCTCTGCTTGACTTATTTCACTTAGCATAATCTCCTCCAGTCCCATCCATGTTGATGTAAAAGTTGGGTATTCATCCTTTTTGATGGCTAAGTATTCCATTGTATATATGAACCACATCTTCTTTATCCATTCATCTGTGGAAGGACATCTTGGCTCTTTCCACAGTCTGGCTATTGCAAACATTGCTGCTATGAACATTGGGGTGCATGTGGCCCCTCTTTTCACTACATCTGTGTCTTTGGGGTAAGTACCCTGGAGTGCAATTCCTGGGTCATAGGGTAGCTCTATATTTAATTTTTTGAGGCACCTCCACACTGTTTTCCAAAGTGGCTGTACCAACTTGCATTCCCACCAACAGTGTAAGAGGGTTCCCCTTTCTCCACAACCACTCCGACATTTGTTGTTTCTTGACCAGTCAATGTTTGCCATTCTAACTGGTGTAAGGTGGTTTCTCAATGTGGTTTTAATTTTAATTTCCCTGATGGCTAGTGATGATGAACATTTTTTCATGTGTCTGTTAGCCATTTGTATGTCATCTTCAGAGAAGTGGCTGTTCATGTCTTCTGCCCATTTTTTGACTTGATTATTTGCTTTTTGGTTGTTGAGTTTGAGAAGTTCTTTATAGATTTTGGATATCAGCCCTTTATCTGTAGTGTCATTTGCAAATATCTTCTCCCATTCTCTGGGTTGCCTCTTTGTTTTGTTGACTATTTCCTTTGCTCTGCAGGAGTTTTTATCTTGATGCAGTCCCAAAAGTTCATTTTTGCTTTTGTTTCACTAGCTTTTAGAGTTGTATCTTGAAAGAAGTTGCTGTGGCTGATGTCAAAGAGGTTATTGCCTATGTTCTCCTCTAGGATTTCGATGGATTCCTGTCTCACTTGAGGTCTTTCATCCATTTTGAGTTTATCTTTGTGTATGGTGTTAGAGAATGGTCGAGTTTCATTCTTCTGCATGTGGCTGTCCAATTTTCCCAGCACCATTTATTGAAGAGACTGTCTTTTTTCTGTTGTATATTTTTTCCTGCTTTGTCAAAGATTGTTTAACCATAGAGTTGAGGGTCCATATCTGGGCTCACTCTTTTGTTCCAGTGGTCTATATGTCTGTTTTTGTGCCAGTACCATGCTGTTTGGTGACCACTGCTTTGTAATATAGCTTGAAATCGGGCAATGTGATGCCCCCAACTTTGTTTTTCTTTTCAACATTTCCTTGGTGATTCGGGGTCTTTTCTGTTTCCATACAAATTTTAGGATTGTTTGTTCCAGCACTTTGAAAAATGTCATTGGAATTCTGATTGGGTTAAAATTGAAGGTATAGATTGCTCTGGGTAGCATAGACATTTTAACAACGTTTATTCTTTCTATCCATGAGCATGGAATATTTTTCCATCTTTTTGTGTCTTCTTCAATTTCTTTCATGAGTGTTCTGTAGTTCCTAGAGTATAGATCCTTTACCTCTTTGGTTAGGTTTATTCCGAGGTATCTTATGGTTTTTGGTGCTATTGTAAATGGCATCATTTCTCTAATTTCTCTTTCTATAGTTGCGTTGTTAGTGTATAAGAAAGCAACTGATTTCTGTGCATTGATTTTGTGTCCTGTCACATTACTGAATTGCTGTATGAGTTCTAGGAATTTAGGGGTGGAGTCTTTTGGGTTTTCCACATAAAGTATCGTGTCAACTGCAAAAAGAGAGAGTTTGACTTCTTCTTTGCCAGTTTGAATACCTTTTATTTCTTTTTGTTCTCTGATTGCTGTTGCTAGGACGTCTAGTACTATTTTGAACAATAGTGGTCAGAGTAGGCATCCTTGACGTGTTCCTGATCTTAAGGGAATGCTCTCAGATTTTCCCCATTGAGGATGATATTTGTCGTGGGTTTTTCATTGATAGATTTTATGAACTTGGGGAATATTCCCTCTATCCCTATACTCTGAAGAGTTTTAATCAGGAGAGGATGCTGTATTTTGTCAAATGCTTTTTCTGCATCAATAGAGAGGACCATATGGTTCTTCTCCTCCTCTTATTAATGTGCTCTATCACATTGATTGATTTGTGAACGTTGAACCACCTTTGCATTCCAGGGATAAATCCCACTTGGTCATGGTGGATGATCCTTTTAATGTACTGTTGGATCCTATTAGCTAGGATTTTGTTGAGGATTTTGGAATCCATATTAATCAGGGATATCAGTCTGAAATTCTCCTTTTTGATGGGGTCTTTGCCTGGTTTGGGGATTAAGGTAATGCTGGCCTCATAGAATGAGTCTGGAAGCTTTCCTTCTCTTTCTATTTTTTGAAACAGCTTTAGGAGAATAGGTATTATTTCTTCTTTGAATATTTGGTAGAATTCCCCAGGGAATCCATCAGGCCCTGGACTCTTGTTTTTTGGGAGGTTTTTGATCACTGCTTCAATCTCGTTACTGGTTATTGGCCTATTCAGGTTGTCAGTTTCTTCCTGTTTCAGTCTTGGGAGTTTATAGGTTTCCAGGAAGGCATCCATTTCATCCAGGTTGCTCAATTTATTGGCATATAGTTGTTGATAATAATTTCTAATAATTGTTTCTATTTCCTTGGTGTTAGTCGTGATCTCTCCTCTTTCATTCATAATTTTATTAATTTGGGTCCTTTCTCTTTTCTTTTGGATAAGTCTGGCCAGTGGTTTACCGATCTTACAAATTCTTTCAAAGAACCAGCTTCTAGTTTTGTCGATCTGATCTACTGTGTTTCTGGTTTCTAATTCATTGATCTTTGCTCTAATCTTTATTATTTCTCTTCTAATGCATGGCTTAGACATCATTTGTTGCTTTTTCTCTAGTTCTTTAAGGTGTAGAGTTAGCTGGTGAATCCAGGATTTTTCTGTTTTTTTGAGTAAGGCTTGGATGGCTATGTATTTCCCCTTAGGATCACCTTTGCAGTATCTCATAGGTTTTGGACTGATGTGTTTTCATTCTCATTGGTTTCCATGAATTGTTTAAGTTCTTCTTTGATTTCCTGGTTGATCCAAACATTCTTGAGCAGAGTGGTCTTTAGCTTCCAAGTGTTTGAGTTTCTTCCAATTCTTTTCTTGTGATTGAGTTCCCTTTTTAAAGCATTATGGTCTGACAATATGCAGGGAATAATCTCAATCTTTTGGTATTGGTTGAGACCTTATTTGTTACCCAGTATGTGGTCTATTCTGGAGAAAGTTCCATGTGCACTTGAGAAGAATGAGTATTCTGTTGTTTTAGGATGGAATGTTCTGTAAATATCTACGAGGTCCATCTGGTCCAGTGTGTCATTCAAAGCTCTTGTTTCTTTGTTGATTTTCTGCTTAGATGATCTGTCCATTGCTGAGAGTGGAGTATTGAGGTCTCCTATTATTAACATATTGTTATGAATATGACTATTTTGGTTAACAGTTGGCTTATGTAGATGGCTGTTCCCATGTTGGGTGTAGATATTTACAATTGTTAGAACTTCTTGTTGAATAGACCCTTTAAGGATGATATAGTGTACTTCTGTGTCTCTAACTACAGTCTTTAGTTTAAAATCTAATTTGTCTGATAAAGGAATTGCTACCCCAGCTTTCTTTTGAGGTCCGCTGGCATGGAAGATGGATCTCCATCCCTTCACTTTCAGTCTGGATGTATCTTTAGGTTCAAAATGAGTCTCTTGTAGACAGCATATGGATGGGTCCTGTCTTTTTATCCAATCTGCAACCCTGTGCTGTTTTATGGGAGCATTTAGGCCGTTCACATTGAGAGTGATTATTGAAAGATATGAATTTATTGTCATCGTGTTGCCTGTGAAGACCTTGTTTTTATAGATTGTCCCTGTAAATTTCTGTTGTATATCACTCTTGGGGTCTTTCTCCTTTTATAGAACCCCCCTTAATATTTCTTGCAGGGCCGGCTTAGTGGTCACATATTCTTTCAGTTTCTGCCAGTCTTGGAAGCTCTGCATCTCTCCATCCATTCTAAATGACATCCTTGCCAGATAAAGTATTCTTGACTGCATGTTCTTCTCATTTAGTACCCTGAATATGTCTTGCCAGGCATTTCTGGCTTGCCAGGTCTTTGTGGATAGGTCTGATGTTATTCTGATGTCCCTCCCTCTGTACATAAGGAATCTCTTCCCCCTGACTGCCCTTAAGATGGTTTCTTTGGTTCTAAGACTTGCGAGTTTTACTATTACGTGCCGGGGTGTTGGTCTGTTTTCCTTGATCTTGGGAGGGGTCCTCTCTGCCTCTAGGGCATGAATATTTGTTTCATTCCCCAGATTAGGGAAGTTCTCAGCTACGATTTGCTCAAATATATCTTCTAGTCCTCTCTCTCTCTCCACCCCCTCCAGGATTCCAAAAATTCTGACATTGGAACATTTCATGGTGTCACTTATTTCTCTGATTCTATTTTCATGGATTCTGAGCTGTTTTTCACTGGCCTCTTCTTTTCCCTTTTTATCTATTAAATTGTCTTCCAGGTCACTAATTCGTTTTTCTGCCTCACTTACCCTAGCTGTTATATTATCTAAATTAGACTGGATCTCATTAATAGCATTTTTAAGTCCTGCCAATTCAGCTTTCATTTCTGCCCTTAGAGACTCTGTTGCCATTAATTGATTTCTATTGTCTTCACAATTGCTAGCCTGAATTCCATCTCCAACATCTTGGTTATATCTGAATCCATTTGTAAATCTGTAGCATAAGTCATAATCTCTGAGTCTTTCTTATTTTGGGGGTTCCTCCTCCTACTCATTCTGTTGAGGGGCGGTTGAGGGAATGTATAGAGTCCAAATTATTGACCACAACCCAAGCAAGATGCACCTGTTTTATAGGGACCTTAGGGTTGCTGGCCTCTTGTTTTCCCAGGTTGTCTTCTGGGGGAGGGGCCTGCCGCATTGTTACTCAGGCAACCCTGTTTGGGCAGAGTTGCCCTGCCCCCTGTGGCGGGGGATGGGCTCAGTGAAAACATGTTTTTTGGGGCTTTTGCTCTCTGGCAGCTTTCTCTGGTGGCTTTCCCTCGTGTCTTTCCACATCTCTTCCGAGAGTCAGAAGAAAAAAGACCATTTCCAACCCTCTGCCTCAGAGCAGAGAGATCACAGTCTGTTCTTCAGTGATCTCTCTAGGCCACACTATATCCGTTTCTGTCCGTGTTGCTATATACTTCAGCATTCTGGGTTGTGCATCCCTCTGCAGTGCTCCCAGCCCTGCAGGTTGAAGCACGTCTCTGCCCTTTGTACTTCTAAAACCTCCAGACACCCCCAGTTCACACATGTGGCCCTGCCACTCTGATTTCCATCGGGGGGCTGCCCTAAAGTCCTTTCCCCACTGCTACAGGTCTGCGAGCCAGTGCCCTGTCCCCAGCATGGGAAGTTATCGATCACCTGTGGTGAAGGATCCCAATGGCCAGGCTCCCTCCCACTGCCATTTATCCTCTAACATCTGCCTGCAGAATCATAGGTCCCTGCTTTGTACCTTGAAACCAACCACCTACAATACTCTGTTTGTAGAGATCCAGATCTTCTTACATCTCAGGCTGATTTCATGGGTGTTCAGAGTGGTCTGGTAGATCCAGCTCAATTCCAGGGACTGGTTGGAATAGAGTCCTCTACTCCTCCGCCATCTTTTCCCCTGCCCTGGATTCTCAAAACTCTTATCAGATCAACTGAATCAGAATCCCTGAAGATTGGGCCAAGGCAAATGCATTTTCAAAAAGTTTTTACTGATAGCTGTAATATGTGTCAGTGTTGATAATCATTGCCTTGTGAAGGTCATGAAATTTGAGACCTTACTGAGGCTTAGAAAAGAGTGGAGGTGATGGAAAAAAGTACATGGAATGATATGAGGTAGTAAGAGAAAATGAAATGTTTGGATATTATCCTTAATTAGTAGAGCAGTTAAAGTCACTTCAATTGAAAAGTTACAAAATTGAAAAATTGTTGCATTATGTGCTGAATACACTATTTTCACGAACAGTGACTTTTCAAAATATTCAGTGAAAGATGGGCCATAACCTGTGGAATGAAGTGGATATATATATTAAAAAAATCCAATATTTTTGAAGGGCCCTGGGACACAGGAGAACAACTAGTAGCCATTTTAATATGGTTTTCTAGAGTTATAGAGGGTTTCATAAAAAGGAGGAAGAGGTGTTTCTTTACCAGATAATAGGTAAAGGGCATAGTTGAGGACATAGTAGAAAAGGCTCTTGCCACCATCCTTGCTTACTTATTTGGTATAAGGAATTTAAATTTGGAAACATCAATCCCACCAGGACCAACTTAAGGATGCTTAGGACACTATTAATGATCATATAATATTTTTGGTCATACCATGTAACTTTAAGTAAGTTACTTAACCTCTATGCCTCAGTGATCTCATCCAGAAGATGGAAATAATTTTAAAACCCCCAACTAGACTTGCTAGAGGTTATGGGTTAAAACCTTAATGCCTGGGGCACCTGAGTAGCTCAGTCGGTTGAAGGTCCCACTGTTGATATCAGTTCAGGTCTTGATTTCAGGGTCTTGAATTCAAGCCCCTTGTCAGGCTCCATGCTGGGTATGGAGCCTACTTAAAAACAAACAAACAGACAACCTACTAAAACTCTTAATAATGCCTACAGCATAGTAAACAATGAGTCCATATTATGTATTAATATTAAATATACATTATATTATGGTATCAGGTACACTATTTTGAGCATTGTGTATAGAGCTTTATGCTAAAAATGTTTATATACTACTTATATCATCCACAATGCCCCTATAAGGTAGATTCTATGACTATATTCCATAATAGAAAAAATAAATGCTAAGATCAGTCAGTCATTAGATGATTATGCCAGGATAACACTTCTAGGAAGACCTGACTCTAAACCCATGATCTTCTCATACTCTAGGTTGTTTCTGTATCCTATTCCCAGTGGCTAGGGGAAGCTATGTGTGTGTGCAGGAAACAGAGTCTATATGCCTCTATAAACATTATAAAATTGCTACCCAGTGTTCTACATTCAAAGAATGATTTTCATGCACAGCTACACTTCTGCCAAACACTTCATATATATAATGAGCAAATGCATTCATCAGTTCAGAATTGACTTCACAGAATGATCATGGAAATACCTGTAAAACAAAATTCAATTAAGCCTAAGTAATATAACCAAATTTTGTTTTTAATAAATAACTAGTGAGAAAAATAATTTAGTCAACTATGGACAGTGTTCCGGCAAAGGGAAATCTGAAGGGCTTCAGTGTTACTATTCCAAGCATTCTGTTATAATCCAAGCTAACAGAGCAATTCTAACAAGCTTTGAACATGGCACATTATTATAAAATGTAAGAACACTTTGAGCTTTTAGATTACCCATGGGGAATTAGAAATTTTGTCATACATGCTTTCTAAATGGACACAAAAATGGCAAAAATACTAGGTAGACATCTCTTTCTATTTCACACACACATACACATATACACACAATATTCTAGATTTTTTAAATATCCTGTATATACAAATTTAGCATGCTATTTCATTTTTGGTATACCTGAGTTCTCTTAGCTAGAAATCTGTTCTTAAGCCCTGCTCTTCTGAATAGTCCAAGTCTGAATCCTACAGCAATGTGAGATGGCAAGCTATTTTTTGTGAATTTGTTGTAGATGACATGATGTTGGCCTCCTTGTCCTGGAAGCTATCCAGGTAGGAATGGGAGAAGCTGGAACACATTCTTGTTTAACCCAGTGTACCATACAAAAATTATTTTCCAAAGAAGTCATGATGTGATATTTGGTCAAGCACTGATATATACACCACTGACCCCAAAAGTCACTGCTTCTCCAACTATCCTTTCCCACAGTCTCACTTGCTGACTGAATACATTTCTTAATTTCATCATGAGAATTCAAAAGTTCATGTATCTTTTGTTCACATTGTGACAGCTTATGAAAATAGAATCGTTGTTAACCCAGCTAAGGTTGGGATCATAGAAGCAGACAGCCCATTATGTCCCTCAAAACTTCCCAGATCATCACCCACCCCTTCTCCCTTCTTAACAATCTTCACCTTCAATTCCTGTTTATTGCAATGTTGATGTTCTCACCCCCATCAGTTTGTTTTTAATAAATGCATTTCTGTTTTTAATTGGCCCCAAATTGTTGGAAATAAATGACCATTCGGTTTGTTGGGTACAAAATTAGATATTTGTACTTTTCATTACTATTAAATACTTTACCTGTTTTATTTTATTGGAGTTTTTTAATGTTCATGA
This sequence comes from Mirounga leonina, assembly GCF_011800145.1. Taxonomy (NCBI): domain Eukaryota; kingdom Metazoa; phylum Chordata; class Mammalia; order Carnivora; family Phocidae; genus Mirounga; species Mirounga leonina. Next base: position 105,370,165 of record NW_023270377.1, read on the forward strand.
TCAAACTCATATGATTATAGATTTTTTAAAAGTCTACTTTCATTTTGATTAACTTGCACTTGTTTAAGTTTGATGGATAGAGGAAATGTTTATATATGTGTGTAGAAACAAATATGATTGCTACATATTTATAGTTCATTGAACAATTTATAAAAAAAAATTCTGGTCCTATTAATATCTTCACCTTGAATTCTATTTGATCCGATATTAATATTGACACATCTGGGTTTTTTGTTTGTTTTCATTCTTACTTCTATTTCGTATTTCCCACATTTGCACTTTTTATTTTGCTGCCTTAAACTTTTGAATTGTCTTTTTATAGAGAATATGATTGTGATATTTTCTGATTTCTTGTATGCATACATTGTTTTGTTATTGTTTAATAAATTTATTTATTTATTTTTTATTTTATTGCTAGTATTTCTGGTTATGAGACTCTAATTCACACAATAATTCCCACATAAACTTTGAAGTTATTCCTCAACTGTCTTTTTGCAGTAGATAACAGATCTTTTTACCTTTCAGAAACTTGTTTTCTTTATCCTCAATTTGTCAAAATTTCACCAGAATGTATCTAGATATTGATCTTTTTTTTATATTAATGCTATTCTGTACCATCAAGTTATAACTTCATAATCTGTGAAGAAAGCATATTTTTCAACTTAAATATTTTTAGGTTAATATTTTTATTCTATCCTTATTTCTTGAATTTTCTTTCCTAGATTATATCATTTTCCCTTTTCTGCCATGTTTTAGGACAATCTAAAATTAGTCACTTCTCAACACTTCCTTTGATTCACCAGTCTTGTGTGTGTGTGTGTGTGTATGTGTGTGATTACGTTTCAAGTGTCAAAAGGTCTAATTGATGTTTTTGCATAGCTGTCTTGTATGACACAATATTCTATTTAATATAAGAGGAGAGGCATTATCTTTATTTTTACATTTCCTTATTTGGACTGCTGATTTATTTTCACATTTGCTAGTCATTTTATTAATTTTCCTTTTGTCTTGGTTCTAATTCCCTCAAATGTTGTTGTTTTGGCTATGTTTGCTGACTTTTGTGTTGTAGAATTCCTATTTTATCACTACTATAGGGACAAGCTTTAATCATACATGACTGCCTCAGGTGATCATAAGGGTTAGGGTATAAGAGCTATACCAAAAGGACAGGAGTGCCAGAGGCTCATCAACTCATTGCATGGTCACTACTTCCTTTGTGATTCATGGTCTCCATGGAGATATGTCTCTGTTTCGGGGGAGAATAAATGCACCCTCTACATGCCCCACATTACCACTTTGACTGTTGCTCCTGGTGTCTTTTCAGCTATCGCATCCACTGACTATTACCTCCACCTCTCAGGAACAGACATCTCTTCTAGAAGTTTTATATTTCTGTTTCACTTCCAGAGGTTTTTTATCATTCAGAAATACCACAGCATTTTGGTTTGCTAATGGCATCCATCATCTTCTTCCAGAATATCGTGTATCATGTTTTCATATGTTGAAAAAAATTTTTAAATATTTTATTTATTTATTGGTTTGAGAGAGGGAGAGAGAGTGAGTGAGAGTAAGGGAAAGGCAGAGGGAGAGAAGGAAGGGAGAAGGAGAGAGAGAATCTCAGGCAGACTTCCCACTGAGTGTGGAGCCCAAGTAGAGCTGGATCTCATTACCCTGAGATCATGACCTGAGCTGAAACCAAGAATCAGATATTTAACCAAATGAGCCACCCAAGCACCCCAAAGGATTTTTCTTACAGAAAAACAATTATTGACTTAGGCATTCAATTTATATTCTTTGCTCAATTATAAATGTTTCTTAAAGTCCTTCATGTGCTTAATGAAGGCATTTATTTATTTATTTATTTATTTATTTATTTATTTATTTATTATTTATTTATTATTTATTCTCATAGCAATGGTTTCAGATATCAGCTCTTGTACAATCCTTGTTAATTCCACAAATTATTACACTTCTGAAGCTTTCACTTCCACAGGTACAAAGTGGGGATAATACCCCAAACTTCAGAGGGTTGGGAGGAATTTCATATTATGAATGCCTTGTGAAAATACCTAGTGACCTGATCTAATTTCAGCACTCGACAGATGTCGTTTTTCCATCATGATTTTTCCCTGTTTTGTATATGTGTATTACCCACTACAATCAGTCTGTAATTCTGAGAGGCAGGGATCATTGCTGTACTTTTTGTGTCCCGTAGCACTTAAAGTAGGATATATGCTTAAAAAGGGCTAGCTGAGTAAGTGCATTATATCGAAAGATAGTGTTCTAGAAAGTGGCTGTAAGTGCTGAATTCCTAGCACTCAAGAGATGACAGGACCAGATGAGAAAAACTACTTCTTGCCATGCTTCTTGGCAGGTTCCTCTGCAAATGCTTACCTTTGCCTTCTCCATTTTGCCCTGTTGTTCATTATCTCTCTTTGTTAATAAAAAATAGTTATGATCAGACTTTTTGTTTCTGTTATAATTGATCAAACTTCTTATATCCTTTCACTTCTGGGAAGTGATAAAAGTACATGGGAGCATTTAGGTATTTGGGTGAAAAAAGACAAGAGCACATGTGAAGATGGCAAGTTGATTTTTATCACTTGCCCTTATGAAAGGTTGTCCTGTGAGCTGAGCTCCTAATAGAAAGTTTGCAGGTTGGATGTCAGAAAGCAGCTTTAATGGTGGTTATTTCTAGAACTCTCTGTAGTAGTGAAAATGTTTGGTTTCAATTACCAGACAGCTTGTTCCAAAATGCTTTAGACAATCATGAATTCATTAGTTTACATAATAGGAAGGCTAGAAGTAACATGACTTTAGGAGTCACTGAAAAATCTGGGTTTCTGGGCCTCTCTGCTCTGCAGTCTACATTGTTGGCTATTATAAAGCATGTTTTTCCTTTGTGCATAACTTATAGTATGTTGTGGCTTATTACTTTGTTGATATCCTGATGGAAATAAAGCTTGTGTTCATTTAATCTTTCTTTACTGCAAGAAAAATATTTCCTCATATTTTGTAGCAACCTTGCCTTGTATTTTATCTGCTAGCATGCAGTCTCTTGCTTAGTCCTGAACTATTTGCTGTCAATAAAACTACCTTGAGACTAATCAGGCTGTTTCCCAAATGGCATTGCTGCTACTTCATGTGGTTTAACCACGATATCTACTGTACTCATAATAATGTCTCATTATTATCTCTTGGATTAATTTCCTAACCTGTAATCTGAATGCCCTTATTTATGTTCTTTCTTAGATATACAACATAAATTTAAAATAGTAGTTAATCAAACTTTAGAATTCTTGGTGAGTTTTCAGATATTTTCTAATCTTGAAATTCTTAAAAATCCATGAGTTCGCAGGTGAATTTTGATTCAAAATTTAAATGTGCAATTACAACATTTGTATTGTGTATTACCATTTTTGTATTATGTATTATGTATTACCATTTCAAATGTTAAATCATTATAGACCTCCTTGTCAGCATCTAAAAATAGTCTTTTTAGGCAATACATTTGTAACATTCAAACTCCACTCTCTTATGGAATGTAAAATTTGAATATTACTAATATCATGATGTTGTTCAATGTCTGAGCAATTTTCAGAGCAGGGAACTTGAATTCCATAGTAGTTATGTAAGCACTGAAGTATATTTTGGGTTATCTGAAGTGGAGAAATGTTAAGATCTTTTGGGATTTGATGCCTATTTAATGGTAAATCCAACATATCCCTTAATCTCTTGGGATTCTCAAAAATATGCTGAAGTACACTACACAACAAGAGATTCTTGGATGCTATAATCCTTAGATTTCTTTAGCTTTCATTACTTCTTCCAGAAGTAAAACTTCTGGATACTTGATGTCCTAGTTGTCAACAAAAAAGTTATTTGTTTTGAAATTTTTAAAGATTTTTTTAAATTTATTTATTTAACAGAGAGAGAGCACAAATTGGCAGGCAGAAGGAAAGGGAGAAGCAGGCTCTCTGCTGAGCAGGCAGCCCAGTGCGGGCCTCGATCCCAGGACCCTGGGATCATGACCTGAGCCAAAGGCAGCCGCTTAACTGACTGAGTCACCCAGGCTACCCCCCACTTTTTTTTAAGATTTTTATTTATTTGACAGAGAGATAGAGTGTTTTGAAAATTTTAAGGTATACAACTCCTTTCCTCCAACAACCTGCCTAGAACAGAAAGGATCTTACGAATCATAAGACACTTTCTAAAGGAGTAGTTATAACTGAATATATACTCCTCTTTACCATGTCACTTCTTTTTAAAAATTTTGAGTGCATTGCATTACACATAGAAGTTCCTGCCTTATTCCCAGTACTATTCTGGCCACTGAACATAAAGAATGAATAAGACTTTGTGTCTACTCTAAAGAACTTATAAACTACAGAGGGAGAAAAACATTAAGGGATACATGTATTATAGAAATGGAAGTAATGTCCTATCACAATAATGAGAGGGTTGAGTCTAGGGTATATACCTATGAATGGAATTATTTGGTCATGAGATGTACATCCTTGGAACAATTCATGGTCCAAAAGCAAAAGGAAAAAAAAAATCAGTCTTAAATGTATTAAGATAACTTATTAATTGTAGAAAATAAGGGATTTCAAGTAAATTTTCAACACAAGAGGTTAGAAAATATTAACTATAAAATACCAACCATAAATATGACAGAAAAAATAGTTATACAGATAAAGAAAGCAATAGAAGAGGATATTAAGAAAAATAATAGGAGTCAAAGTAGAATTCCCTTATATCACTCTGGTGTTAGTTATCTTGGGCTCATTTCTGTTCTAAAAATGCTCCAAACACATCCCAGACTTATTGTCTATATCCCTAAGATCACAATCTCGAGCCAAACTGCTTGGGCTGGAAACTGAGATTTAATTGTTCATCTCTAAAATAGAGGTACTCATAGTATGAAACTTCTGTAATAGAGTGAGAATGAAAATAGTGAATACAGGGTAAGCATCTGCAGTTCTGCTTGGCATACACTGACCACTCAGCAGATGTCAGCTAAGACAGTGCTAGCCGAACAGTAGTACAGTTAAGGGTATATATTGTGGATCCAGATTGCCTGATTTCTAATCTTACCCTTGTTGCAAGTAAGTCAATGTCTCCGGACCTCATTTATCTTACTTGTAAAATCAGAGTACATAATAGTACCTACCACACGGGGCTGTTAGAACCATTCAAATGGTACATATAAAATATTAAGAACAATGCATCATCTAAGGTAAGTACTCAATATATTTTAGTTAAAAAGGTTAGTATTGCTGTATCTATAGTTATTTTGGTCCTTTCCTGCCCTTGAAATAGCTGATTCTTTCCTACCTTCCAGATCTAACCTCAGATATTATTTTCTGAAGCCCAAAATAAATATATTATTGTTAGTGCTGCAGCAAGTGGGATTTTGAGGTTAGCCTTAAAAAGTAATTTAATCGTTGTCTAAAGGAAAAAAAATCTGATTTTTAAAATATACTTTAGAATTATTTTATTTTGAATAGTGTATGAGTGAATGGTCCAGAGGCTTTGTGGTATTTATTCTGAAACTAGCATTGCTGACAATCTGGTTAATGCTTACCTCCTTCATCATCTATTGTGCCTTACAAAGTCACTCTTTATTTTAACATCTGACTCATTCCTTTCTTACCATTTTGTTATGTAAAAGTATCATTTTTATTATGTTACCTCCTTATTGTTTATTCTTTCCCTAGTATATGAGTTCAAGGAAGCAAGAATTTAATTTATTTTGCTCATCACTTGGTCTACCCCCCTCTAAAGTGCCTGGAACATGGGCACTGGGATGCCTCTGCTTAGATTACACAATAATTGCTAAGACGTCACTGAAGAGTTTCCATATATCCCACACCCAGTTTCCCCTATTGCTGATATCTTATATGATATGCTTGTTAATATTAATGAACCCATATTGGTACATTATAATGAACTAAAGTCCACACTCTATTCAAATGTCCTCAGTTTTTATGCAATGTCTTTTTTTCTGTTCCAGGATCCCATCCAGGAGAACATATTACATTTAGTTGTCATGTCTCCCTAGGTTCCTCTATCAAAGTTTCTCAGACTTTCCTTGTATTTGGTGATCTTGATTTTGAGACATTCTGCTCAAGTATTTTGTAGAACACCCCTCAATTGGGATTGATTTGTTTGATGTTTTTCTCATCCTTAGACTGAAATTATGGGTCTTGGGAGGAAGGTCACAGAGGTAAGGTGTCATTTTCATTATATCATATCAAGGGCACATAATATCAACATGTTAATCTTGATCACAATGCTGAGATAGTGATAATGAGATTTCTTCACTGTGAACTTATCCTTTTTGCTACCATTCCATACTGTATTCTTTAAAAGGAAGTCACTGTACACTGCTTACACTTAACGAGTGGGGAGGTATGTTCTATCTTCTTTAGGGCAGGATATTTAAGAAAATTATTTGAAATTCTTCTACACAGATTTGTTGTCCCAAATTTGTATATATTTATCAATTTGTATATTAAAGTATTTTCAGTATGGAGATATATAACATATTTTACACACACATATTATACTTTAGACTATAATTCAAAACTATGTCATTTATTTTGATGCTCAGACTATTCCAGCCATGGCCATTGGAGCAGTTTCAGTTGGTCCCTGAATTCCCTTGACATAGCACCATCTTTTTTGTTTTTTTAATCATATTTTCTGTTGTTACATGATATTTGAAGCTCATCTTGAGTATTTCCTGCCTCAGCCCCCAAATCAGCCATTTATCTAAAGAGATCTATTTTTTCAAGTATCTGTTAGCCATTTGTATGTCTTCTTTTGAGAAGTGTCTGTTCATGTTTTCTGCCTATTTTTGACTTGATTATTTGTTTTTTGGGTGTTAAGTTTAAGAAGTTCTTTATAGATCTTGGAAATCAGTGCTTTGCCTGTAGTGTCATTTGCAAATATCTTCTCCCATTCTGTGGGTTGCCTCTTTGTTTTGTTGACTGTTTCCTTTGGTGTGCAGAAGTTTTTACCTTGTTGAAGTCCCAAAAGTTCATTTTTGCTTTTGTTTCACTAGCCTTTGGAGATGTATCTTGAAAGAAGTTTCTGTGCCTATGTCGAAAAGGTTACTGCCTGTGTCCTCCTCTAAGATTTTGATGGATTCCTGTTTCACATTGAGGTCTTTCATCCATTTTGAATTTATCTTTGTGTATTCTGTTAGAGAATGGTTGAGTGCCATTCTTCTGTATATAGCTGTCTAATTTTCCCAGCACCATTAATTGAAGAGACTGTCTTTTTTCCATTGCATATTTTTCCTGTTTTGTTGAAGATTATTTGACCATAGAGCTGAGGTTCCATATCTGGGCTTTCTATTCTGTTCCATTGGTCTATATGTCTGTTTTTGTGCCAGTACCATGCCATCTTGGTGATCACTGCTTAGTAATATAGCTTGAAACCAGGCAATGTGATGCCCCCAGCTTTATTTTCCTTTATCAACATGTCCTTGGTGATTCAGGGTCTTTTCTGATTCCATACAAATTAGGATTGTTTGTTCCAGCACTTTGAAAAATGTCATTGGAATCATCATTAGCCATCATGGAAATTCAAATCAAAATGACATTGAGATACCACCTTACACCAGTTAGAATGGCAAAAATTGAACGGGCAAGAAACAACAAATGTTGGAATGGTTGTGGAGAAAAGGAAACCCTCTTACATTGTTGGTGGGAATGCAAGTTGGTACAGCCATTTTGGAAAACAGTGTGGAGGTGACTCAAAAAATTAAAATAGAGCTACCTTATGACCCAGCAATTGCACTGCTGAGTATTTTCCCCAAAGACACAGATGTAGTGAAAAGAAGGGCTATATGCACCCCAGTGTTCATAGCAGCAATGTCTGCAATAGCCGAACTGTGGAAAGAGCTGAGATGCCCTTCAACAGATGAGTGGATAAAGATGTGGTCCATATATACAATGGAGTATTACTCAGCCATCAGAAAGGATAAGTACCCAACTTTTACATCAACATGGATGGGACTGGAGGAGATTATGCTAAGTGAAATGAGTCAAGCAGAGAAAGTCAATTATCATATGGTTTCACTTATTTGTGGAACATAAGGAATAGCATGGAGGACATTAGGAGAAAGAAGGGAAAAATGAAGGGGGCAGAAATCAGAGGAGGAGATGAACCATGAGAGACTATGGACTCCGAGAAACAAACTGAGGGTTTTAGAGGGGAGGGCATGGGAGGATGGGTTAGCGGGGTGATGGGTTTTAAGGAAGGCATGTACTGCATGGTGCACTGGGGTTATACGAAAACAATGAATCATGGATCACTACATCAAAAATTAATGATTTATTGTATGATGACTAACATAACATAATAAAATTAAATTAAAAAAAATAAAAAAGACATCATTTCTTTTCATTGGAATATGGTCATGGCAAAACAAGATCTGGGCATTGACTGCATTTAGTGCCACTGGGATGTCATCACTTTTAGGCCTTCTTACCTGAGAGAGCAAGGGAATACATCTGTGTACACTAACCAAGTAGATATATATACACATATCCATGAACGTTTTTTACAACTAATCATCAATTTCTGTATTCACTAACCATGTATTCATAGTAATGTCTCCAACTCAAATTCATAACTGCATGGATCATTGTACCTGTTCACCCTTGCTTATCTATAACTTTCTGCTCTCAAGTAGAGAAGCCTGGTTCCTGTTTTCTGCCAGCCATTCATCAGACCATTAAAGTGTGGCATAATTTTATGGAAGTGTCAGAAATGTTAGACTATACCCCCATGGGTAATAACTTTATCGGCTAGATTATAGCACTTAACATAATATTTCTTTTAATCTTAGAGAATCCCGTCATTTCCAGGGATACTTAGGTCAGCATCTTTTCTCCCCACTCCCTGCAGTTAGCTTGTTGTATGCATTTGCAATACTGCTAGATTGTTGTGTACTATTCTATATCCCATTCTGGTTTCTCTCAATCCCCTAAGTGAATTTGGAATCGTTGATTATCTACAATTGGTAAAACATACAATTACTCTATTAATAAAAATAAAATTGTTATGGGGGAGATTTAAATTTAAAAACACCCCAACATGTAACTCTAACAAACCACAGAGAAGTATTTAAAGAAAATTTAGGAGAATGTATTTGTTTATTTGTTTAAGATTTTATTTATTTATTTGAGAGAGAGCACACAACATGGGGAGGGACAAAGGGAGAGGGACAAGCAGACTCAACAGAGCAGGACCCTGGGATCATGACCTGAGCCGAAGGCAGACACATAACTGACTTTGCCACCCAGGCACCCTTAGGAGAATATATTCATAAGCTTGGGAATGAGATGACATTTTTAAGACAACATAAAGTGAAGAGCCACAGTTGTCTAAAATTACTACATTAAAATTCAAATATTGTATTAAAAAGACTATGGACAGATTATGAAAACTTATTACCAACATATGTAAGTGACAAAGAATTAAAGTCCCCAGAATATATGGAATATTCCTTAAAAAAACAATCCATTGGGGGGCAACTGGGTGGCTCAGTTGGCTGAGAGTCAGATTTGATTTTGGCTCAGGTTATGATCTCAGGGTCCTGAGATTGAGCCCTGGAAAACTGCTTGAAATTCTCTCTCTCCCTCTCTCTCTGCCCCCACCCCCGTTCTTGTGCTTGCACACTCATGTGCATTCTCTCTCTCTCTTTCAAACAAACAAGCAAACAAAAAAGCAAAAAAACAAACAAAAAAACAATCTATTGAAAAGACACTATGAAGGCATTATGTTTAACAATAAGGTAAAATATTCACACACACATATATATATAATATCAATAGAATAGCATGCATTATTGTATAGTTTCATTTTAATTTGGTTAACACAAAATGTTATGTATATATGAATTTTTTTGTGATTTTAACCATTTTCTTCTTCATAGTTTTTTTTTTTTTTTAAGATTTTATTTATTTATTTGAGACAGAATGAGAGAGAAAGAGCATGAGAGGGAGGAGGGTCAGAGGGAGAAGCAGACTCCCTGCTGAGCAGGGAGTCTGATGCGGGACTCGATCCCGGGACTCCAGGATCATGACCTGAGCCGAAGGCAGTTGCTTAACCAACTGAGGCACCCAGGCGCCCCTTCTTCATAGTTTTTTTTTTTTTTAATTTTATTATGTTATGTTAGTCACCATACAATACATCATTAGTTTTTGATGTAGTGATCCACGCTTCATTGTTTTCATATAACACCCAGTGCTCGATGCAGTATGTGCCCTCCTTAATACCCATCACCAGACTAACCCATCCCCCCATGCTCCTCCCCTCTAACACCCTCAGTTTGTTTCTCAGAGTCCATAGTCTCTCATGGTTCATCTCTCCCTCCGATTTCCCCCCTTTCATTTTCCCCTTCCTTCTCTTAATGTCCTCCATGCTATTCCTTATGTTCCACAAATAAGTGAAACCATATGATAATTGACTTTTTCTGCTTCACTTATTTCACTTAGCATAATCTTCAGTCACATCCATGTTGATGTAACAGTTGGGTATTCATCCTTTCTGATGGCTAAGTAATATTCTATTGTATATATGGAACACATCTTCTTTATACATTCATCTGTTGAAAGGCATCTCAGCTCTTTCCACAGTTTGGCTATTGCAGACATTGCTGCTATGAACATTGGGGTACATATGGCCCCTCTTTTCATTACATCTGTGTCTTTGGGGGAATACCCAGTAGTGAAATTGCTGGGTTATAGAATAGCTCTATTTTTAATTTTTTGAGGCCCTCCACACTGTTTTCCAAAGTGGCTGTACCAACTTACATTCCCACCAACAGTGTAAGAAGGTTCTCCATTCTGCACAACCACTCCAACATTTGTTGTTTCTTGCCCAGTCAATGTTTGCCATTCTAACTGGTGTAAGGTGGTTTCTCAATGTGGTTTTAATTTGAATTTCCCTGATGGCTAGTGATGATGAACATTTTTTCATGTCTGTTAGCCATTTGTATGTCATCTTCAGAGAAGAGTCTGTTCATGTCTTCTGTCCATTTTTTGACTTGATTATTTGTTTTTTTGGGCTTTGAGTTTGAGAAGTTCTTTATAAATCTTGGATACCAGCCATTTATCCGTAGTGTCATTTGCAAATATCTTCTCCCATTCTGTAGATGGCCTCTTAATTTTGTGACTATTTCCTTTGTTGTGCAAAAGCTTTTTATCTTGATGAAGTCCCAAAAGTTCATTTTTGCTTTTGTTTCACTAGCCTTTGGAGTTATATCTTGAAAGAAGTTGCTGTGGCCGATGTCAAAGAGGTTGCTGCATATGTTCTCTAGGGTTTTGATGGATTCCTGTCTCACATTGAGGTCTTTCATCCATTTTGAGTTTATCTTTGTGTATGGTGTAAGATAATGATCCAGTTTCATTCTTCTGTATGTGGCTGTCCAATTTTCCCAGCACCATTTAATGAAGAGACTGTCTTTTTTCTATTGCATATTTTTTCTTGCTCTGTTGAAGAGTATTTGACCACAGAGTTGAGGGTCCATATCTGGGCTCTCTATTCTTTCCCATTGGTCTATTTGTCTGTTTTTGTTCCAGTACCATGTTGTCTTGGAGGTCACTGTTTTGTAAGCTATATATTTATATTTATATATTTATATATTTTAAGCTATATAGCTTGAAATCAGGCAATGTGATGCCCCTAGCTTTGTTTTTCTTTTTCAACATTTCCTTGGTGATTCAGGGTCTTCTCTGATTCCATAGAAATTTTAGGATTGTTTGTTCCAGAACTTTGAAAAATGTCATTGGAATTTTGATTGGGATGTCATTGAGGTATAGATTGTTCTCGGTAGCATAGCCATTTTAACATACACCTTAAAGAACTAGAATAAAAGCAACAAATGATGCCAAAGCCATGCATTAGAAGAGAAATAATTAAGATTAGAGCAAAGATCAATGAATTAGAAACCAGAAACACAGTAGCTCAGATCGACAAAACTAGAAGCTGGTTCTTTGAAAGAATTAATAAGATAGATAAACCACTGGCCAGACTTATCCAAAAGAAAAGAGAAAGGACCCAAATTAATAAAATTATGAATGAAAGGGGAGAGATCACGACTAACACCAAGGAAATAGAAACAATTATTAGAAATTATTATCAACAACTATATGCCAATAAATTGAGCAACCTGGATGAAATGGATCCCTTCCTGGAAACCTATAAACTCCCAAGACTGAAACAGGAAGAAATTGACAACCTGAGTAGGCCAATAACCAGTAACAAGATTGAGGCAGTGATCAAAAACCTCCCAAAAAACAAGAGTCCAGGGCCTGATGGATTCCCTGGGGAATTCTACCAAACATTCAAAGAAGAAATAATATCTATTCTCCTAAAGCTGTTTCAAAAAATAGAAAGAGAAGGAAAGCTTCCAGACTTATTCTATGAGGCCAGCATTACCTTAATCCCCAAACCAGGCAAAGACCCCATCAAAAAGGAGAATCTCAGACTGATATCCCTGATTAATATGGATTCCAAAATCCTCAACAAAATCCTAGCTAATAGGATCCAACAATACATTAAAAGGATCATCCACCACAACCAAGTGGGATTTATCCCTGGAATGTAAGGGTGGTTCAACATTCACAAATCAATGTGATAGAATACATTAATAAGAGGAGAGAGAAGAACCGTATGGTCCTCTCTATTGATGCAGAAAAAGCATCTGACAAAATACAGCATCTTTTCCTGATTAAAACTCTTCAGAGTATAGGGATAGAGGGAACATTCTTCAAGTTCATAAAGTAAATCTATGAAAAACTCACAGTGAATATCATCCTCAATGGGGAAAAGCTGAGAGCCTTTCTGTTAAGATTAGGAGCATGGGGCGCCTGGGTGGCTCAGTTGGTTAAGCGACTGCCTTCGGCTCAGGTCATGATCCTGGAGTCCCTGGATCGAGTCTCGCTTCGGGCTCCCTGCTCGGCAGGGAGCCTGCTTCTCCCTCTGACCCTCCCCCCTCTCATGTGCTCTCTCTCTCATTCTCTCTGTCTCAAATAAATAAATAAAATCTTTAAAAAAAAAAAAATCAGGAGCATGACAAGGGGATGCCCACCCTTGTCACTATTGTTCAACATAGTATTAGAGGTCCTAGCAACAGCAATCAGACAACAAAAATAAATAAAATGTATTCAAATTGTCAAAGAAGTCAAACTCTCGGTCTTTAAAGATGACATGATACTTTATGTGGAAAACCCAAAAGACTCCACCCCCAAATTCCTAGAACTCATACAGCAATTCAATAAATATGGCAGGACACAAAATCAATGCACACAAATCAGTTGCTTTCTTATACACTAACAATGCAACTGTAGAAAGAGAAATTAGAGAAATGATTCCATTTACAATAGCACCAAAAAAACATAGACACTTTAGAATAAACCTAACCAAAGAGGTAAAAGATCTGTACTCTAGGAACTACAGAACACTCATGATAGAAATTGAAGAAGACATGAAAAGATGGAAAACATTCCATACTCATGGATCAGAAGAATAAACATATTTTTTAAATATTATTAAAATGTTCCAAAATTTGAAAATGGTGACTTTTATAATAAGGAAAAATATAAGAAAGTAAGAAGAAAGGGAGAAAATCTTGAACATGAAAATCTTGCATATAAATTCTGATTTCATCACTTCCTGACTGTGCCCTTTTGGGAAAGTTAATTAGGCCCATTAATCCTGAGTTTCCTCACCTCTAAAGTAGAGATAGTAATATTTACCTATCTGGCCACTGTTGAGAACCATACAAGATAATTCAGTTACTTACTAGTCATTGAAAAATAACATCTTTTTCTGTCCCGCTTAAACTAGATACCCACATCTTGACCAGTGTACTGTGCTTAGGTCTGCGTTACGTAATTTCATTCAGCATTAACTTCCCCTTCACCTTTCTTATTTTCCAATGAGACTGAGTGCCCTTTGTGTCCACTAGCTACTCAAAGGTGAGGGACCCCTTAAACTTCTTTAGTCCCTTTCATCTCTTTTCCACATGATAGAAGAGAAAACAAATTTGAAAAATCTCTGGCAGTTTCTCAGCTTCCACAGCTGTCTCTTCCAGGACAAGCATTCCAGCTGTGGTGGTTTGAGGTGGTGCTTGTCACTAAAGTTATGTTATCATTTTTTTTTTCTGAGAAAAGAAAACTTTCATACTTATCATATATAAAAAATACATTAAAACATAAAGAAGAAATTAAAATTTCCATTATTTCCCTTATAGAGATGATATTTTTGACCAGTTTGCATGGATTTCTCCCAAAGTTAATTTTTTATGCACATGTTTATAGAAACACATGCATACACATATACACTGCAGATTCATACACACATATACATATACATTTTTTTCTCCTTGATTTGACTTCTCATTGAGAAATGTTACATATGTATTGGTATTTGACATGTGTATCTTATACTTGGTAGTATTTAATTAACAAAGTTTTGGATCTAGAAATACACAGTCAATAAGCATATTGCAACTCTGCAATTTAGTCCATGACATCAGTGAAGAAATGGTTGATACTGAGTGAGAACTTAGTGTTTCTGTGTAATGAAACCTTTACCTGCATTAACTCACACAGCTCATGCAACATCTCTAAGAAGGCTGCATCTTTATTCTTTTTGTTATACAATGACCTTGGAATCAGTGGCCTTGGAAGGTAAAACACCTTGCCCAAGGTCACATAGCTAGAAGGAGTGGAGCTAGAATCTAAAGACAGACATTCCAACATTGGAACTCTGCTCCTAACCACAGTGCTATGCTTTCAGTCACTAATGTTAATAATTCAAAAGTGTTTTTGTGGGGAATCAGTAAATAAATCTATAGTTCCACTTTTATTTCTTTGAGATGTTATTTTATTTTTTTAAGTAATCTTATACTCAATGTGAGGCTCGAATTTATAATCCTGAGATCAAGAGTTGTACATTTACTGACTGAGCTAGCCAGGCACCCCACAGTTCCACGTGTATTAGTTGTTTATTAAGAAAGTTTCACTATATCAAGAAAATGTCTTTTATAAAGATATATACTTAGAATCATGTCATCACTTTTTCTTCTTCCTTTTCTTTAATTTAGTTAGTGATGGCCAATCATTTGGGTTTTGCCTTAGGTGAGCTAGATTGATGATTTTTCTAAAACCCATTTCTTAGAATATTTGTCTATATTTTGCTAAGTATTGAGAGTGTAAATGTTGATTTGATAAACTACTTAACTTTAATAGTGTTATATATCAGATAATTACAAAAGCTAACAAATATAAAAATGTATATGTAAAAGTCTGAATGCATACATATTCAGTTCTTGAAATATTTCCTATCATTAGTCTCACACTTTCCTCCAACTTTAATAAAATTAAATCTAAAAGCTGTATTTATTTGGATTTTGTTCCTCTACCTAAATATTCCTCTTTATCAATATTCCAAAGATACATTTTAACAAATGAAAATTGATAAATGTTTGAATTTGTAAAAATTAGTACCTTAATTTGTTTACCCTTAAATATTTTACTGCATATATTCTAAGAACAAGAACACTTCTTTAAATAACTACAGTAAGTAATCAAGGTCAGGAAATTTTATATCGATATCTTATAATTATCTAATCTGACTAAATCATCTGCCTTAAATATGCTCAAAGAATTAAGGGAAATACGGACAAAGAACAAAATGAAAATGGGAAAATAATATAGTAATAAAAGAAGTATATCAAAAAGAAATAGACATTATTAAAATATAAACAATCTGGGGCTGAAAAATACAGTAAATTAAATGAAGATTTACTAGGGCAGTTAAACTGCAGATTTAAGCAAGAAGAAGACAGAACCAATGGATTAAAGATAAGACATTTGAAATTACTGAGTTTAAGGACCAGAAGAAAAAAATATGAAGTAAAGTGAGCAAGCATAAGGCACCTGTGAAACACTGTTAAGCAGACTAATATACATTATGGAGATCCCAAAATGATAAGACAAAAAATGAAACAGAGAGAATATTGTTATAAGAAATAATGACCAGGAACTCCTTAATTTGATGAAGTTTAATGAATTATAACTAGGATTAACCCAAAGAGACTCACAATGAAACACAATATAACCACGTTAAAGACAAAGATAAAAAATCTTGAAAGCAACAAGAGAGAAGTGACTGATCACATACAAGTGATTTTCAATGAGATTATCAGCTAATTTCTTATCAGAAAGCTTAGAGTCCAGAAGGCAGTAGGATGATGTATTTAAAGTACTGAAAGAAAAATAACTTAAATATTTTTTTATCCAGCAAAATGGTCCTTAAAATATGAGGGAGAAATTAAGACATTTATAGATAAACAACATCCAAAGGAGTCCATAACCAGTATACCTGGCCTATAAGAAATACTGAAAATCAGATTCCTTCAAGTTGACAAAAGGACACTAGCTGATAACTCAAAACCATATGAAAAGATTTCTCTTTTTTTAAGTTATAAAGATTTCTGATAAAGGTAAATACATGGACAAATGTAAAAGCCAGTACTTTTATAATTTTATTTTGCAACTCCATTTTAGAAACATTCTATGGAATTTAAAAGATAAATACAAAACTATAAGTATACATTTATGTTATTAAGCAATGTATAAAGTTGTTATTTGTGTTATGACTAACATAAAGGGGAAGGGACAATGTAGGAGTCAAATTTTTGTATATGAGTGATGTTAATTTTGTATGAATTCATATTTGATTTTTGTATCTTTAGGATGTTATATGCGATCTTCCTAGCAACCACACATCTACTCACACAAACATAAACACACACACACACACACACACACACACACACACACATAAACACACACACACACAAATTCAATGAATAAAAAAAGGGGAAATGAGAAGTGAATCAAAATGTATCACTAAAAACATCAGCCAAACACAAAAGAAAGCATAGATCAATAAATGGGAGACAAAGGGGATGCCTGGCTGGCTGGCTCAATCTCAGTAGAACATGCAATTCTTGATCTTGGAGTTGTAAGTTTAAGCCCTATGATGGGTGTAGAAATTACTTAAAAATAAAATCTTAAACAAAACAAAACAAACAAAAAACAGAAATGAGGGATGAAAAAGTTATACAACATACAGAAAACAAATAGAAAAAATATAGAATTCCTTCCCTACCAAAAATCCTTCAATAAAAGACAAAATAGACTTTAATAAAATAGACTTTATGGAGGCCCCTGGTGGCTCAGTTGATTAAGCCAACTCTTGACTTTGGCTCAGGTCATGATCTCAGGGTAGTGGGATCAAGCCCTGTGTCCAGCTCCATGCTGGGCATGAGGCCTGCATAAGATTTTTTTTCTCCCTCTCCCTCTGTCCTTTCCCCCCTAAAACAACAAAAACAAAAGAAAACAAACAAAAAATAAAAGACTTAATGTATGAATGAAGAAAACAGAAAGAATTGAAGACAAAATAGACAGTTCTACAATAATAGTTGAAAGATTAAATATCCCACTTTTAACACCTGAAAGAATAATCAGGCAGCATATCCATAAGGAAACAGAGCCCTTGAATGACACTATAGACCAATTGGATCTAACAGACATATATGTATATGTATCCTTCCAACAACACTAGGCTACACATTTTTCTGTGTCTATGGAATGCATGGACAGTACCTTATGCCACAAAAGAGTCTTAATATAAAAGATTGAAATCAGGGGTGCCTGGGTGGCTCATTCATTGAGCGTATGTTTTTGGCTCAGGTCATCATCCCAGGGTCCTGGGATTGAGCCCCGCATCAGGCTCCCTGTTTGTCAGGAAGCCTGCTTCTCCCTCTCTCACTCCCCTGCTTGTGCTCCTGCTCTCAGTATCTCTCTGTCAAATAAATAAATAAAGTCTTAAAAAAAACCGGATTGAAATCATATCTAGTAACCTTTCTGATCACAACTGAATGAAACTAGAAATCAATAATAGGAATAATAGGAAATTCAGAAAGAAGGCAAGATGGCAAAGAGTAGGGGACCTTGTATCATCTGGTCCCTTGAATTTAGCTAGATAACTATCAATACCCATGAATTCAGCCTGAATTTTAAGAAAATATATCTGGAACTCTGCAAGTAGAAAAGAGACTGGTTTTTGCAAGGTAGGAGGTGTGGAGATGTGAATCTCAGGAGAGATATCAGAAGATAAATGGAAGGGGGAGGGAGCCTCCATAAGTTGGCTACTGGAAACTGATATAGCCCAGGAGGGCAAAATTGGAACCCTTAGAAATCTGCTCCTGTGAGAGATATCCTGTCTGAAAGGGGCTCAGAGGATGAAAAGGGCAGAATTCTAAGTGGGTCAGTGTGTTCTCAGGGTCCCAGGAGTCACAGAATGAATGGGGGTGCCTGAGCCAGTAGAGTGCCCAAGCAGTAGAGTGGGGAAACTGGTTATGGTCAGTGAGCCCAGGAAGAGACTCTTAGCTTGGGTTGCCATAAACCTTGAGCTGGGCCAATTGGGTGACTCTTCTCCACCTGAGCACCCTGAAAAGGACTGGAATGCATGGACCATCTGTCATCCCTTGTGAGGGGCAAAAAAAGTGTGCACACAATCGGGCATCATCTCTCAGGTTGGCGGCCATGGAAAGGACAGTAGAGAGACACTCAGCCATCCCCCAGCAGTGGTGGAGTGGGTACATGCAAGAGCCCACAAACGCTCTCAGCCCAAGGGCACACAAAGGACAGTAACGTGGTTCCCTTGGGCTCCCCTGGAGGAGTGCAGGGGTCTGCAGAGTTTGGCACACACAAAAGTGAAATCTGTTTATCTCAAAGGGTTTACTGAGGAGGGGGAACCATGATCTTTCGGCTCTGGGGCTGGAGATCAGGGCACATCCATTTTTATTCTGATCCTCTAAAGAGACACGGAAAGCCTTCAGGGAACAAAAGCCACACAGAGGACCAGCTTACACTGAGCCCAGCCCCTTGGCAAGGGGCAGTGCAATTCCGCCCAGGCAAAGACACCTGAGAAGCAGCACAGCAGACCCCTCTCTCAGAAGACAATCTAGAAGAATAGGTGTAAGCTAGGTTATGGATCCCACAAGACTGTAAAACTCCAGCACTAGGGGAAAATAGTATATTGAGCTTGAAGGTTTTCTCATGATTCATTTATCTTTCAGTCTAAAAATTTTCCATTTCTTTTTTTTTTCTTTTTTCATGTTTCACCTAGTTTCTTATTATATCAACTCCTTATTTTTTAAGTCACTTTTTAACTTTTATTTTTTACATCTACATTTTATAAATATATACTTATTTTTTGGCTTTTTTCCACTCAATTCAATTTTGGTTTTGTATATATATGAGTTTTGCTTTCTTTGAAATTTTGGGATTTAGTGTCTTCTAACACACAGACTAAAATTCACTCAGGAACAAGTGGAACACCCTGTTTTGGAACACCATATTCTCCCCCCCTTTTTTTTTTCTTTTTCTTTTTTGTTTTGTTTTGCTTTGTTTTTGTTTACTTTTTTGTTTTGGTTTCCAACTGCTTTGGATTTGTCTAGTGTGTATTTCGTTTGGGTTGTGGTGGATATTTTCGATTCTGCTCAGTCACTCACCCATTTTTCTCTGGGCAAAATGACTAGGAGGACTATACAACAAAAGAAAGAACCAGAGGTAATCAATATGGATATAAGTAAGCTGTCAAAGATGGAATTCAGGATAACAATTATAAAATTAATAGCTAGGCATGAAAAAAGCATAAAAGGCAGTAGAGAATCTCTTAGTGCAGAAATGAGATCTATCAGGCCAAACTTAAAAAAATGTTATAACTGAGATGCAGTCTAAATTGGATCCTCTAACAGCTAGGGTGAATGAGGCAGAAGAGAGAGTAAGTGATTTAGAAGGCCGACTGATGGAAAAGAAGGAAGTTGAGGAAAAGAGAGAAAAAAACACTAAAAGCCCATGAACAAAGGCTTCGAGAAATTAATGATGCCATGAAATGTACCAATGTCAGAATTATTGGGGTGCCTTAGAGTAAAGAATGAGGGAGAGGGCCAGAAGGTATACTTGAGCAAATCATAGCTGACAACTTCCCTAATCTGGGGAAGGAAACAAGCATTCATGTCAAAGAGGCAGAGAGGACCCCTCCCCAAATCAATACAAATAGATCAACACCCAGACATATAATAGTGAAGCTTGCAAATTTTAGAGGAAAAGAGAGAATCCTGAGAGCAACTCGAGACAAGAGGTTTCTTGCCTACAGAGGGATGAATATCAGACTAACATCAGACCTATCCACAGAAACCTGACAGGCCAGAAAAGTCTGGAATGATATATTCAGGGTACTCAATGAGGAGAACATGAAGCCAAGAATACTTTATCCAACAAGGATGTCATTCATAATGGAAAGAGAGATAAAGAGCTTCCAGCACAGACAGAAACTGAAAGAGTATGTGACCACCAAGCTAGCCTTGCAAGAAATATTAAGGGGGATCCTGTACATGAAGAGAGAGCCCAGGAATAACATAGATCAGAAAGAAACAGACAATCTAGCAAAACAGGGACTTTACAAGTAGTACAATGGCACTAAATTCATATCTCCCAGTAATTACTCTGAATGTAAATGGGCTAAATGCTCCAAGCAAAAGACACAGGGTATCAGATTGGATAAAAAAGCAAGACCCATCCATATTCTGTCTACAAGAGACTCATTTTAGACCTAAAGGCAACTCCAGACTGAAAGTGAGGGGGTAGAGAACAATTTAGCACACTAATGGATCTCAAAAGAAAACTGGGGTACCAATCCTCATATCAGACAAACTAGATTTTAAACCAAATACTGTAGTAAGGGATGAAGAGGGACACTATATCATACTTAAAGTGTCTATCCAACAAGAGGATCAAACAATTGTAAATATTTATGCCCCCCATAAGGGAGTAGCCAATTATAAAATCCAATTAATAACCAAAGTAAAGAAACACATGGTTAGTAATACATAACAGTAGGGACTTCAACACCCCGCTCACAGCAATGGACAGATCATCTAAGGAGAAGATCAACAAAGAAACATGGGCTTTGAATGATACACTGGAACAGATGGACTTCACAGATATATACAGAACATTCCATCCTAAAACAACAGAATACACATTATTCTCAAGTGCACATGGAACTTTTTCCAGAATAGATCACATACTGGGTCACAAATTGTGAAACACAAAGAGTATTTCTTGCTTTCAGAACACAATGCTTTGAAACTTGAACTCAATCACAAGAGGAAATTTGGAAGGAACTCAAACACTTGGAGGTTATAGAACATCCTACTAAAGAATGAATGGGTCAACCAGGAAATTGAAGAAGAATTTTAAAAATCATGGAAATTAATGAGAATGAAAACACAACTGTTCAAAACTTTTGGGATACAGCAAAGGTGGTCCTAAGAGGATATTACATTGTAATACAAACCTTTCTCACAAATTAGAAAGATCTCAAATACAAAAGCTAACCTTACACCTAAAGATGCTGGAGAAAGAACAGCAAATAAAGCCTAAATCAGGTAGGAGAAGAGAAATAATAAAGATTAGAGTGGAAATCAATGAAATAGAAACCATAAGAACAGCAAAATGAAACTAGAAGCTGTTTCTTTGAAAGAATTAATAAGATTGATAAACCTCTGGCCAGACTTATCCAAAAGAAAAGAGAAAGGACCCTAATTAACAAAATCATGATGAGAGGGGAAAGATCATGACCAACACCAAGGAAATACAAACAATTGTAAGAATATATTATAAGCAACTATATGCCAACAAATTAAGCAATCAGGAAGAAATGGATGCATTCCTGGAAACTTATAAATTACCAAAACTAAAATAGAAAGAAATAGAAAGTCTGAACAGACCAATAACCAGCAAGGAAATTGAAGCAGAAATAAAAAACCTCCCAAAAAAACAAGAGTACTGGGCCCAATGGCTTCCCAGGGGAATTCTACCAAACATTTAAAGAAGAAATAGTACCTATTCTATTGAAGCTGTTTCAAGAAAATAGAAATAGAAAGAAAACTTCCAAACTTGTTCTATGAGGCCAGCATTACCTTGATCCCCAAACCAGACAATGACTCCACCAAAATGGAGAATTACAGACCAACATCCCTAATGAACATGGATTCCAAAATACTCACCAAGATACTAGCCAACAGGATCCAACAGTACATTAAAAGGATTATTCACCACGACCAAGTGGGATTTATTCCTGAGTTGCAAGGGTGGTTCAATATTTGTAAATCAATCAATATGATAGATCACATTAATAAAAGAAAAGACAAGAAGCATATGATCCTCTCAATTGTTGCAGAAAAAGCATTTGACAAAATACAGCATTGTTTCTTGATTAAAACTCTTCAAAGCGTAGGGATAGAAGGGACATACTTTAATATCATAAAAGCCATCTATAAAAAGCCCACAGCAAATATCATTCTCAATAGGGAAAAATTGGGAGCTTTCCCCTTAAGGTCAGTAACAGGACAGGAATGCCCACTCTCACCACTACTGTTCAAAATATTAAAAGAAGTCTTAGCCTCAACAATCAGACAACAAAAAGAAATAAAAATAATTGAAATTGGCAAAGAAGACTTTGACTCTTTGCGGGTGACATACTTTATGTAGAAAATCCAAAACACTCCATCCCAAAATTGCTAGAACTCATACAGCAATTCAGCAACATGGCAGGTATGAAATCAATGGACAGAAAACAGTTACAATTCTATACACTAACAATGTGAATGAAGAAAGAGAAATTAAGGAATCAATCGTATTTATAATTGCACCAAAAATCATAAGATCCTAGGAATAAACCTAACTGAAGAGGTAAAGGGTCTGTACTCTAAAAACTACAGAAAATTTATAAAAGAAATTGAGGAAGACACAAAGAGATGGAAAAACTTTCCATGCTCATGAGTCAGAAGACTACACTTTATTTGCTACCCAGAGCAATCTACATGTTCAATGCAATCCCCATCAAAATACCATCAAAATTTTTCACAGAGCTGGAACAAACAATCCTAAGATTAATATGGAACCAGAAAAGACCCCGAATCACCAAGGAAATGTTGAAAAAGAAAAACAAAGCTAGGGGCATCATGTTGCCTGATTTCAAGTTATATTACAAAGCAGTGATCACCAAGACAGCATGGTACTGTCACAAAAACAGACATATAGACCAATGGAACAGAATAGAGAGCCCAGATATGGACCCTCAACTCTATGGTCAACTCATCTTTGACAAAGCAGGAAAAATAATGCAATGGAAAAAAGACAGTCACTTCAATAAATAGTGCTGGGAAAATTGGACAGCCACATGCAGAAGAATGAAACTGGACCATTCTCTTACACCATAAACAAAGATAAACTCAAAATGGATGAAAGACCTAAATGTGAGACACAAATCAATCAAAATCCTAGAGGAGGACACAGACAGCAACCTCTTCGACCTCAGCTGCAGCAACTTCTTATAAGACACATCTCTAAAGACAAGGGAAACAAAAGCAAAAATGAACTTTTGGGACTACATCAAGATAAAAACTTCTGCACAGCAAAGGAAATGGTCACAAAACTAAAAGGCCACCTACGGAATGGGAGAAGATATTTGCAAATGACATAACAGATAAAGGGCTGGTATCCAAGGTCTATAAAGAACTTCTCAAACTCAACACCCAAAAAACTAATAATCCAGTCAAGAAATGGGCAGAAGACATGAGCAGACATTTCTCCAAAGGAGACATACAAATGGCCAACAGATACATGAAAAAATGCTCCACATCGCTTGTCATCAGGGAAATACAAATCAAAACCACATTGAGATTCCATTTAGAATGGCTAAAAGTCAATAAGACAAGGAACAACAAGTGGTGAGGATGTGGAGAAAGGGGACTCCTTTTACACTGTTGGTGAGACTGCAAGCTGGTACAGCCTCTCTGGAAAACAGTATGGAGTTTCCTTAAGAAGTTCAAAACAGAGGGTTGCCTGGGTGGCTCAGTAGATTAAGTGTCTGTCTTCAGCTCAGGTCGTGATCCCGGAGTCCTGGGATCGAGCCCCACGTCAGGCTCTCTGCTCGGCGGAGAGCCTGTTTCTCCTTCCCCCTCTTCCTCTGCCACGCCTCCTGGCTTGTGCTTTCTCTCTCTCTCAAATAAATAAATGAAATTTTAAAAAGAAAAAAAAAAGTTCAAAATAGAGCTACCCTACAACCCAGAAATTTCACTACTGGATATTTACCCCAAAGATACAGATATAGTGAAACAAAGGTGCACCTGCACTCCAGTGTTCATAGCAGCAATGTCCACAATAGCCAAACTGTGGAAGGAGCTGAGATGTTCTTCAACAGATGAATGGATAAAGAAGATGAGGTATATATACAGTAGGATATTACTCAACCATCAGAAAGAATGAGTATCTACCACTTACATCAACATAGATGGAACTGGAGGATTTTATGCTCAGTGAAATAAGTCAAACAGAGAAAGACAATTATCATATGGTTTCACTCCTATGTGGAATATAAGAAATTGTGCAGAAGATCATAGGGAAAGGGAGGGAAAACTCAATGGGAAGAAATCAGAGAGGGAGACAAACCACGAGAGACTCTTGACTCTGGGAAACAAACTGAGGGTTTTGGAAGGGGAGGGGTTGGAGGGATGGGGTAACTTGGTGATGGGCATTAAGGAGGGCACGTGATGCGATGATCACTGGGTATTATACTCAACTGATGAGTCAATGAACACTATATCTGAAACCAGTGATGTATTATATGTTTTTTATTTGAATTTAACTTAAAAAAAGGAATATTAGGAAATTCACAAGTATGTGGAAATGAAACAACACACTCTTAATCAATGGTTCAAAGAAGAAATCAGAAGAGAAATTAGAAAATACCTTGACAGAAATAAAAGTGAAAAAACAATGTACCAAAACTTATGAGATGTAACAAAACCAGTGCTAAGAAAGAAATTTATGGCTGTAAATGAAAGCATTGAAAAATGAAGTTACTCAAATCAATAACTTAACTTTACCATTTAAACAACTAGAGGATGAAGAGCAAACTAAACCAAAAGCTATCAAAGAAAACAAAAGAATAATAAAGATTAAAATACAAATAAATAGAGAATAGTAAAACAAGAGAAATTCAATAAAACCCAAAATTGGTTTTTACAGAAGATCAACAAAATTGACAAACCTCTGTCTACATAAATTAAGGGAAGAAGAGAAGACTCAAATTATTAAAACCCCAAAGTAGGGGCATTACTAAAATTTTACAAAAATAAAAAAGGTAAGAGAATACTATGAACAATTGTATGCTGGCAGAATGAATATCTTAGATGAAATGGACAAATTCCTATACACACATGATCTATCAAAACTGATTGAAGAGGGGCGCCTGGGTGGCTCAGTCGTTGGGCGTCTGCCTTTGGCTCAGGTCATGGTCCTGGGGTCCTGGGATCGAGCCCCACATCGAGCCCTGCATCGGGCTCCCTGCTCTGCGGGAAGCCTGCTTCTCCCTCTCCCACTCCCCCTGCTTGTGTTCCCTCTTTCGCTGTCTCTCTCTGTCAAATAAATAAAAATTAAAAAACAAACAAACAAACAAAAAAAAACTGATTGAAGAAAAAATGGAAAGTCTGAATCAACCTATACCAGTGAGAAGATGGAATCAATCACAAACCTCTAAACAAAGAGAAGTTCAGGACCAGATGATTTCACTGGTGAATTCTACCAAACATTTAAAGTATTAACACCAATACTTTTGAAACTGTCCCAAAATATTGAAAAGTAGGGAGCAGTTCAAACACATTCTGTAAGGCCAACATTACCCAGATAGCCAATCAAAAACAGTACAAGAAATAAAAATTACAGGCCAATATCCCATATGAACATAGATGCCCATGTACTCAACAAAAAGCTAGCAACTAATTGCAGCACCATATTCAATGGATTATATACCATGACCAACTGGAATTTATTCCCGGATTAAAAACACTCAATAAACTAGGAAAAAGAAAATATCCTTGACATGATAAATACCATACATAAAACAAAACAGTGTACACACACACAGAGAGATCTAATTTCATACTTAGTGGTGAAAAAATGAAAAATTTTCCCTAAAATCAGAAACAAGAGGAGTATTACCACTTTTGCCATTTCTATTCAATGTAGTATCGAAAGTTCCGGCAAGAACAATTAGCCAGGCTAAAGAAATAAAAGGTTACTTTTTTTTTTTTAATTCAATAATATGAGCCAGACTAACTTGTAGCAAATTTATAAAAAGTAACAATAACAGTAATAAACATTATAAAACGGGATATTATTTTTACAAAAAGTGTGACTTAGTACAAAAAATAGTCTTGTTTAAAAAAACAAAACAAAACAGGGGTGCCTAAGTAGAGCAGTCTGTTAAGCATCTGACTCTTGGTTTCAGCTCAGGTCGTCATCTCAGGGTCATGAGGCCGAGCTCTGTATCAGGTTTGAGTTTCTTTCTCCCTCTTCCTCTACTCCTCCCCACCATATTCTCTCTCTCTCTTTCTCTGATTTTATTTATTTATTTAAGAGAGAGAGAGATCGAGAGAGCATGAGGGGGGAGGGGCAGAGGGAGAGGGACAAGCAGACTCCCCATTGAGCAGGGAGCCCCATGTGAGGCTCAATCCCTGGACTCCAGGATCATGACCTGAGCCAAAGGCAGACACTCAACCGACAGCCACCTAGGAGCCCCTAATATTACAGATCTTGAAAGTAATTTGACAATTTATACCAAAGATTTTCAAAAATATTATTTTCTTTGATTCATTAAACTTTGGGGATGCTAAAGCAATAATCCAAGACTTGTAACTGTTTTAAACCAGGGATCAGTAAATTTCTGATTTGGATCCCCGCAAGCCAATTCTGACTCACTGCCCTTATATTTTCAAGTAAAATTTTATAGGAAGATAGCCAAACCATCAATCACAAGTTGTCTATGGCAATTGTTGTGGTGCAATGGCAGAGTTGAAGTGTTGGATCAGAGACAATATGGACAACAAAACTTAAAATATTTACTCTCTGGCCCTCGACCAAAAAGGTTTGCAGACCCTATTCTTTATTATTTTATACTTAATATTAAGACAATTATTATTTTTTTTAGATTGTATTTATTTATTTGAGAGAGAGAATGAGAGAGAGCACATGAGAAGGGGGAGGGTCAGAGGGAGAAGCAGACTCCCTGCTGAGCAGGGAGCCCCCTGCAGGACTCAATCCCGGGACTCCAGGATCATGACCTGAGCCGAAGGCAGTCGCTTAACCAACTGAGCCACCCAGGCGCCCAAGACAATTATTTTTAAACAGTTGTAGGTTCACACCAAAATTGAGGGAATATTACAGAGATTCAGATGCCCATTTAAAATCATTATTTATTAGAGAAAAATGGGAACAAATTATATATCTATAAAGTTGCTACTTAGGTAAATTATACCTTTAAGGTGTAAAATGTTAAAAGGAAATTCCAGTTTGGGGCGCCTGAGTGTCTCAGTCAGTTAAGCATCTACCATCTGCTCAGGTTATGATCCGGGGTCCTGGGATCGAGCCCCATGTCGGGCTCTCTGCTCGGCGGGGAGCCTGCTTCTCCCTCTCCCTCTGCTGCTCCACCTGCTTGTTCTCTTTTTCTCTCTCTGCCAAATAAATAAATAAAATCTTTAGAAAAAAAGGGAATTCAGTCTTAATAGGGGTTTTATTAATATAAGAAATTATACTTGGTGCTTTGGTGTTTTCTTTGTTACTGTGTTGTGATGATGCTGCTTCTGTGCATTAAAGTCACATAGCTGTTGAGTGTCTGCTCAATGCCAGTCACAGGAGGAGAATCTAGGATCCCAGAGATGAAATGGCAAACTTAAAGAATTCAGAATAAGGTAAGGGGAAGGGAAATTCAGAAATTAATACACTGTGGCAGTGGCTGACAAGAAAGCCTAGATATGGTAAAAGTAGTTATATATAGAAATGAGTTTTAGTGTTCAGTGTGTTGACCTGAGTGATTCTTTTTTAGTTCCTTTATGTTTTTACTTTGTTTTTTTTTTTTTTTTAGTTTTCATTTGAAGTACAGTTAGTTAACATACAGTGTAATATTAGTTTCAGGTGTACAATATAGTGATTCAACACTGCCGTACATCACCCAGTGCTCATCACGACAAGTGCACTCCTTAATCCTCATCACCAATGTCACCCATCCTCCTCACTCCTCCTCTCTGGTAACCATTGGTTAACAGTCCTGAATGATCTTTGCATTTAGACAAGACTGCTTTTGACCTTTTCTCTTTGACCCACCTCAGCGATGTTTGTCAGTGTTAACATAAAGATTCTGCTTGACTGTTGGCATCATCAAATGACTATCTGTCCTGTGGTGTAGGAGAGGAGAAATTAGAACCTCTGGAAGAAAGCACTCCAAACTAGACTTTGAGGGGAATGGTTGTGTTTTGCACTCTAGACTCTGCATAGAAGAGTGTGCTTTTTTTTTTTTTACCTGAACACACAGTGGCTCTATTTTTTTAAACATTTTATTTATTTATTTGACAGAGAGAGAGAGAGAGAGAGAGCGCACAAGCAAGGGGGAGCAGAGGGAGAGGGAGAAAGAGGCTCCCCACTGAACAGAGAGCCCGATGCAGGGCTAGATCCCAGGACCCTAGGATCATGACCTGAGCTGAAGGCAGATGCTTAACTCACTGAGCCACCCAGGTGCCCCAGCACAGTGGCTCTATTAACATTAACCCCAATCAGTTGGTGGTTGGATGGCAGAATCAGAACTGCCCAGGTCAGTGGCAGGGGGTGGGGGGGATGTTTCCATTTTAGTGACTAAATTAATTTTGTTTTTACCTTCTGCACCTGTGTACATGTATGAATGTGAGCAGGAGGTAGAATAAGAAAAAAAAAATGCTCAAGAGTAAATAAAGCGATTAAAAGCAATTTCAAGCTCTGTGAGATACATCCTTTGAGTGAGTTACTAACTGTAGACATTATATTTGTTTGATTAGAGGAATATTGTAAAGCCTGATGCCATAGCAAGCTTGTGATATGGTTTTTAGACAGGATTAATCTCTTCAGACCACTGGGAATCATACAAATTCCTGCCTCCACCCCCCACTCATCCTTCACCTTTAGCTCCCTTCCTCCCTACCCTCTGGGTTACCTGCTATGCCCAGCCACTAGTCACAAGGGCCTTCTTTCTGTTTCTGAAATATGCAAAGCTCCTCTCTCTCGGAATCTTTATACTTCCTGATTCTTCTGCATATGGTGGCCCTTTCCAGATAGTTTTCTTCCATATTCCTTTTCATCATTTAAACTCTCAGCTCTAATAAAATTATCCTATTTGTCTATATATCGATTTATGTCTTTACTAACTTTTCATTTCTCCTCACTTTACTCTGAGTTCCATTAGAGCAAGGTCCTTGACAATGCTTACCTGAAACAGTGCCTGGCATTGAATAAATGCCCAACATCAATTTGGTCATAAAAAAAAGATCTTTTAGGTTATGTATGAAAATTTCCTTTTCTCTTTAATAGATGAAGAAATTGTATCTCTTGAACATTTTACCATTTCTCAAGTTTTTCACAGTCTTACACAGAGGACTTCCATCCTCTAATTCCAATCATCCCCTTATGGATCACACTCAACAACCTGACCTCATGATCCACTGCCAACTTCACTGTAATATCACATTTGATCAGTGAGACTTTGTGATTTATTTGTATTTGTAGAACAGCCATAGAGTTTACCATCCTGCCCTGTCTTTTTACTTCCCATACCATTGTTTTCATGTCTGCCTTCTTAAGTATTATTTTCTCTTCTGGATATAAGTCCTCTTAATACATTGCCTGCCATAAACCTGCCTTTTTCATTATAATCCTCACATTACAACCAGAGACTCTTTTTTACAATACACCGATAAATATGGAACTGAAGTTCTTATTTTATCAAAGAGGCATATAGCTTCTTTAGGGTAATATAAGCATACCACCTCTGTGGCATGTAAACTCATCTTCCTAAGCTCCCCAACCTCCTTCTACTTCATCTCCTGCTCTGTCTCCATGCACAGTGTGCCCGCTGACTACACACACCCCTCATTGCCAGTGTCACTCTCTAGTCCCTTTACACACTCTGCTTTGATGACACCCTTGCCTCTGCTGGAGGCTGACCCAGTTCAAACATAACAAGCTTTGAGGAACTTTTCCTGATTTTTCATTTAGACTTAAAACTCCTTCCTTTTTTTTTTAACTACTGGAGGTATTCTTTTGAAAAATAAATATCTTCCTATACCAATCAGAGGAAACTCATTTTATAAATTGAGATAAGGGAGGACCCCTATCTTTAGACTGGAGACTCCCGAGGCCAGGGCACCCTAATAATTCTTGCTCCCCCACCAATGGATATAACCACTTCTTACCGTAAACTCTCAGAACATTTTACATACCTCTTTTATGGCTTTCACCATGGTGTCTTACCTAACTTATGAATCCCCTTCTAGAAGATTTAAAGTTATTTTGAGCATATAACAGTATTTCTAATTTTGTTTTCTTCTTGATATATAAATATATAGATATATACACACACAACAATAGAAATGAACATTTATTTATAGCTTGTAAGTAGTGTTTCATAGATGAATCTTTAATCTTTGAGTTCTTGGACACTCCTTACATTGTCTATTTCTTCATCCCGTTAATTCAGGCTAGCATGTGAATATTTTGAATAATAGGGTGCAGGAGAAGTGATGCTCAGATATTTCTGGGCTTAGTCATAACAAACTCACTGTTTCTACATTGATCTCTGAGTCCTGAGCACCAAGTAAGTAGGCTGATTGCCGGGCTGGAGAAACAACATGGAGATGAAGAGTCTGGCCTTTAACTATAACCACTGAGGAAATAGATGTGAGAGAAAAGCTGTTTTTCATGCTCTAGACTCGTCCAGCTGCCAGCTGACAACTGCTAAATTTGTTCTGTTGGTATCATGTGTAGAAGAATCCCCCACTTGAACCCTTCTCCTATTAATGACCCATAGAATCATGAGATATACATATACAAATAAATTATTTTTTAAGTCACTTAGTTTTTAGGTAGTTTGTTTTTGGTCAGTTGCTCAGACATTTCCGATTTACAGTAAACAAATTAGGTGTTAAAGCCCTGAGCTATTTCCTAAGGCTATCCAGCCAGCTAGTAGCGAAATATTCTTGTAGCTTCTTCTATCTCTAAGTTCTGTACACTCTCTATACTTCGCAGCATCTGTACTAAATATCTGCTTCTATTTGCCTAAGTTATATAGCATATAGTGGACATCCAAGGGCATTCTAATGTAAAGTTCTAGATGTAATTATAAATAAAGTTGCCAGATTTAGCAAATGCAAATACAGGTATACAGTTAAATTTGACTCTCAAACAAAGAATACTTTTTTTTTTTTTTCAAATATAAGTATGCCCTACATTATACTTGGTACTTATACTAAAAGAAAAATAATGGTTGTTTATCTAATATAAACTTAAGTGGATGTCTTGCATTTTATCGAGCAAATCTAAACATAGAAAAAATATTCAATAAGACTTTGGGAAGAATCCTTGAGCTCTGAAACTCAATATTCTAATTTGGGACATTATTTACCACTTAGGAGGATTAAGAAGGTAAAGGGAGACACTGCTTTCAGGAATTCCTACCTTTATGTCTGCCTTAACTTTGATGCTGGGGAAATGTTAGTTCAAATTTAAATAGTCTCATTCTGATTCTGAATCTTAAACTTTTTTCTGTATATTAAAGCCTCAATCATCTTTTTTTCTTCCATAACTGCTCCATTCAGAAATACATATATTTATTAAGGGCTTGCTAAAATCCTGCACTGACTCTGGTAAAATTATATTGAATAATAGAAATATATCCATACATATAAAAATTTAGTTTCATGTAATAATATTTAATATATAATTTAAACCTTTGAACCAGTTCTTGGCATTATCAACATTTCGACATGAGAAAACAGAGGTTCATTGAACCGAAGCTACTTGATAAGACTCTACAGGTAGTAAACACACTCTGAGGAAGAAATGAAAAAAAAAGAGGGTTTTTTGAAATCTCTGCAATACAAAAAAGATAACAAATGCCCATCATCATATTGCTATCTTCTATTTGGGAAATTCACCTTTTTCCTCCCCTTTAAAGAACTCCCTAGAGTGCAACTCTTTCAAACGTCTGTTAGCAAAAGAAGTATTTTCCAATTGTATTCTATTTTCTGAGACATAATAGGTGAAAAGTCATACATTCATAAAAGTCACCTCAAAGAATTTGGGTTGTATAGATAAAACAGGATAAAACATTTAGTGCTATTTTTCAATAAGAAAACCAACCACTTGAACCAAATATGTTTCCTGGGCACACAGACTTTTGGACAATAAAATTATTTTTAGAGCATAAGTCAGGCCCTTCTTTGCTCATCCAGGATGACAACTAGAATATCTCACTTAATCGTGGGCTTTTGAAGATCCATCTGCAAGCATTTAATAAACAGCCAACAAGAGATATATAGTACGATTCAACAATATATAAAACCGGAGCTTTGGACTTGACAGAAACTGTAAACAGTGTCTAGTTCAGATCCCCATTTTGTAGAAAATAAAACTGAAGCCCATAGAAGTTGAGTGAAATAAGGTCACACTTTTTCAGTGTCAAAGCAAATTAACTTAATGAGTATTCATGGATAATTGCTACATGATTAGTCCAGTGTTAGTGAGCAGTTTTGGCGGTCTGGTTTCCTCACAACTTTTCTTAAGTTTCCAATCTACTCAAACCACATATGCTGTAAACTATTATACAGAATGAACATGGTATTGTTTGATTTTAAGCCAGTGGAATAGTCTTACATATCATCTATATGCTAGTATCTCCGGAATCCATAACTCCAGAGCATCTTTATGAGTTCCAGGCCTGTAAACTCTATTCTGAATTTGACACATCCATGTCAGTGTGCCACAGGGTTTCAAACTACACACGCACAAAATTCCTATGTTTAGATTTCCCCCTACAACATGCACTCATGAGTTTTCTTTGTCTTTCTTTCCAAGGGCACTTAGGCACAAAACATAATAAATTGGATTTAAAGAAGATAACATTTCCAACCTCGGGTATAGGCATTTTTTTCCCTTCTATTTTGAAGTCTCAGCTTACCTAGTAAGTATGTATTTTCAGAGGGAAGAGCTCCGCTTTCTTCCTAATTTATTCATGTATTTTCTTCCTGTTTTCGGTTTTAATCCGAAAGCTTCCCAGCCTGATCCTCATAAGAACAATTAGAAGCAGCTTCACAAAGAGAGGAAAAACAGAGATGAAAGGTCTAAAAACACCAAATGAGGGGTAGGACAATTCCTACTCAATCAGGTGCTGTTTTTTTGCCTTCCTTTTACAAATTTGCTGAGTTACATTTATTCAGTTTAATATTTACTTCATTTCAATGTCTTCTTCCCAAGCACTATAAGGAAAAACAGAGACTTCTCATTGGGGGAGAAAAAATACCTTCAAATATGATACTGGCCTGAGGTGTTAGTGTGTTTGCAGTTGCTATAGATAAAGATCATCACACTCATTTTCCCAATGAGTATAAAATAATAATAATAATAATAATAATAATAATAATAATAATAATAATAGCAACAACAAGCCTCCTGGATATTATTTATCTAACAAAGTAATTGAGTTATTTAAAAATTCTGGAGGAAAATCGGTTTGGGATTCAAATGCTCTTTCTGGGAAATTTGGTATCTCAGTCTGATGCAGTACAGAACAACAACAACTACATATATATGTATATATATGTATATATTTATATATATAAAATTATAGATATAATAAATTATATATATATATAATTTATTGAGTTTCAAGTGTTTGCTTGTTACTTTACATAAGTTGTACCATTTAATTCACCTTCATAGTGTCTCTTGCGTGAGAGGAAAGTATTATCCCCTTAGAAGAGGAGGTAGACATGGAGTCAGTAAACAAATCCAGGTTTGTCTCCTCTCAAGGCTACTGTTAACAGTTGCCTCACTAACCAGGTAGAGATATTATGCTCCTAATTTTACAAACATGTAGATGTCAACTTCAAGTGATTTCAATGACTTTTACTCCAAAATCTAGATTTGGTAACATTGAAAATCCAAATATTAGAGGACAGGTGACCAGGAGAAACAAGCAAGTCATGGTTGAAGACAGAGCAGAAACAGGACACTTAATCAAAGAGGCAGTTTAAAGACATGATCATGCAAACAAAGAAGCCATGAGCTGTACAAGAGAGAACATACCTGGAGAGCTCATGGATTTGAGCAAGTCTTAAATAAAATGATTCCTGGTTTTACTCCTTGGAAATTCCATGGGCCAGAATCATCTGGTCTCAAAGCCATTCTTCTAGGACTTAAAATCTATCAGAAGAAACATTACCTGTTGTAAAAAAGTGCATGTTATCAGCATAAGAACATAAAAATATATTTGTTGATAAAGTTATTTCTTCTGGCTGGATACAAACTAATCTGAGGGATTTAGGCTTACTATGACGTCAATGGAATTGACATCCATTCAAAGCCAAAACACTTTTGACACTGGGGATACTCATGAACTCAAAATGTAACTCTTTCTAGTATGAGATGTTGAATTTCCAGATTCCATTTCTGTAATAAGTCGTATCTATGTATTCATTACTTTTTGCCATGCTTTCAAGTGTTTTCCTTCTGAAGCACAGAGACAGCCACAGTTTTTAAGTTGTTACTTCAAAACTGTTTTTATACATATATACCTGTTTTATAAAAGTTTTCTTTTTTGAGAAATACTAAACAAAGAGGATCGAGGCAAGTCCGAGGAATGTGGATTAAAAAAAAAAAAAAGGCACAGATGGTTCTGAGACCAACTGGTAAGGAATTAGTTCTGGCCCTCCTGCTCTGCCCAACTCACTCTTTATGGAAAACTACACTTCTTGATTTGATCTTCTCATGACACAGAACCCAGAGGAGTTATTCTGTTGGCTGGGATGGTGATATCTATTATCAGTTGAAATTTGGCTTGCTGCTACAAATAAAGGAAAGCAAAATAGCAAGTAAGTTCAAAGAAAATTATTTAATAAATGCAGGGCCACTAAAAGCTTAGATCCATTAAAAAAGAGAAGTTTGATTAAATCTAATATGTTAAGAACCCTATCGAGTAGATATACTGGTTGGGGATAAGAATAACATAAAATGAGGGGCGCCTCGGTGTCTCAGTCATTAAGCGTCTGCCTTCAGCTCAGGTCATGATCCCAGGGTCCTGATCAAGCCTGCTTCTCCCTCTCCCACTCGCCCTGCTTGTGTCCCCTTTCTTGTTGTGCCTCTCTTTGTCAAATAAATAAAATCTTTAAAAAAAAAAGTAGAACATAAAATGGATAGTGGAAAAAGAAGTGATATATAGAACTATATCTTCATGTAAATTTACAGATATATATATGTATATATATGTATATAAACTGATATCTATCTATCATCTATCTATCTATCTATCTATCTATCTATCTATCTATCTATATGTAAATCTTTTCACTCCATTTTTACAAAAGAAATTGTCTATAAGGAGCATTAATGGTATTTAAATATGCAATTCACTTCATAACTATTTAGACCACAAGGAGTCTTGGGACTACCAAAAGCAGACAATTGATCAAATATCACTTGCTTTGGGCTATGACTCTAAAAAAATGCACTGGAATTAAATCAGCCAATAGACTATATCTGGGCTAGGCTTTGCATGTTATGTTTTCTCAAGGAATCTCAAGACTTGAGCAGGGTTTAAGATGATCTTTGACATGATTTTTTGAGTTTTCAAATATAATGTCTAACATGAAGGTGAACACATATACACACAAACAGGTGTGCACACACCCACACACAAATTGGGTGTGTTTTTTGAGCAGGCATCAGAAGGAATAGTGGACAACAGAAATAGATCCACTGGAACTCCAGATATTAGAACTATTGCTATAAAACAACATTTTACTCCTGTTAAAAAACAAAACAAGTATAAAATGGAGTCATTTATGTAAAGCCCTATATCAACAAACTGATACTTAACATAATTATAGCATCAGCTTCCCCCAACACAGAATCATAAACCAGTCAATTAGAAATCACTTCATCAGCACTGGGTAGGTAATCTGCATGATAGACCACTGCCTTTCCCTAAAGGAAGGTGATCTTGTAATAATCAACCTGACTTTTGTTGAGTATAACTTCATTGTCGCCATTTATTTCTGCCTATAAAGGTCTTTCATTTTCTACTCATTTCCAACTGCTAAACAGGATGCTGCCTGATTCAAATCAATTTCTGCTCAAATAAACACTTAAAAATTTTAATATGACTCAGTTTATCTTTTAACATTCCTTCTAAAATAATAAAGTCACACTTGAAAATTTTCAGAAGGAATACTAACTATAAATATTTGATATTGATTTTTTAAAATATATATGAACATATCTTTTAAGTTTTTAATCTCTTATATTGTGTAATAGTAGAAATGGCAAACTGAAGAAAAAACTGTGGCCTAGAAGATAGGTCAGGAGATGTTATCCAGAGTGAACCATACAAAGGAAATGATGAAAAGTTCAGAAATAAATGTAAGCAACATAGAGAATGTAATGATGAGGTGTAACAGTTAATTGAAGTTTCAGAGAAGACAAAGAAAAAGAGATGGACAAGGGAATATTTTAAGAAAAAAAAATAGCTGAGAAATTTAAAGAACTCATTGCAGACATTAATTGACATTCAAAACGGCAAGAAAATCTCAAGGATATATATATAGAGAGAGAGACAGAGAGAGAGATGTTATTTATTTATTTATTTTAGAGAAAGAGAGAGAGAACGTATGTGAGCAGGGGGAGGGGCAGAGAGAGAGAGAGAAGGAGAGAATCTCAAGCAGACTCCACCCTGAGCACAGAGGCCAATTCAGGGCTCGATCTCAAGACCTCAAGGATATATTTTTTAAAATTCATGTTTAAACATGTAATTGTGAAAGTGTAAAATAAAATTAAAGACAGAAAAATAACTAAAGCGTTTAGTTATTTAAATGAGAGATTAACTAAAGGAAACACAGACTTATACTAACTTTTAAACAACAATAATGAAAGTTATAAGGCAATAAAATGATGCCATTAATATAAGGGGAGTAAACCCTTCCCAAATTATAACTGTATAATGCATGGAAAAAAAAAAAACACATTTCAAAAATGAAAGCAAAATAAAGACTTTATCAAGCAATTGAAACTGAGAAAATTTGTCGCTGGCAAAATAACACAGAACAGAAGTCCAAAGTTTATTCTTCAGGCAAAAGGATAATGAATCCAGAATGAAGGTCAGAGTTGTAATAGGGAATGAAGATAAAACAAATTTGTGGTTATATTTAAGTGAACTTTGTATAAATCAATAACAATGTAATACTGGCTTTAAAAATGCATTGAAATGTAATTCAACTGCACTATGAAAATCCATCCTAAGAGAGTAAACTCAATTACAGGACTCTAAAGCCCTTCATTTTCAATAAGAAGGGTAGATATGTCCATTAACAAATTTTTTTTAAAGATTTTTATTTATTTATTTGAGAGAGAGAGAGTGCATGTGCAGGGGGAGGGGCAGAGGGAAAGAGACAAGCAGACTCCTGCTGAGTGGGGCACACAAGGTGGAACTCGATCCCAGGACCCTGAGATCATGACTTGAGCCAAAGCCAGATGCTTAACCAACTGAGCCAACAAGGTGCCCCAAGAAACTTTCTTTTTTTTTTTTTTAAGATTTTATTTATTTATTTGAGAGAGAATGAGATAGAGAGAGAGAGCATGGGAGAGGGGAGGGTCAGAGGGAGAAGCAGACTCCCTGCTGAGCAAGGAGCCCGATGCGGGACTCGATCCTGGGACTCCAGGATCATGACCTGAGCCGAAGGCAGTCGCTTAACCAACTGAGCCACCCAGGCGCCCCCCAAGAAACTTTCTTAAGTCAAGTCTACATTTTGAAAATTCCAAGATATCCATTCAAATATATAAGTAAATATGTTCTAAAATAAGTAATTGCATTCATATTAAGAGAGATAGGAGTGCCTAGGTGGCTCAGTCAGTTGGAGCCTCTGACTCTCAGTTTCAGTTCAGGTTAAGGTCTTGAGGTTGTGGGTTGGAACCCTGCGTTGGACTCCATGCTCAGTGCAGAGTCTGCTTGAAATTCTCTGCCTCTCCCCCTGCCCCTACCTCCATTTGTGCTCTCTCTCTACAAAATAAATGAATAAAATCTTTAAAAAGAGAGAGAGAGAAAAAGAGAGAAAAAAAACAAGTACAGAATAATTAAGTTAAATCCAAAAATGACAAGAAAGAAGTGAGAGAAGCCCAAAGAATAAGCAGGAAAATGAAAACTTATAAGTAATTAAATAAAGTATAAATGGATAAACTTTTGTTGTGACAAAATAAATTGTGGCAGACTAGGTGAACATCAAAACATAATATCCTATTGATAAAATAATATATTATAATATAATATTGCCAAAAGTAATAGACATACTAGGCAAAAGCATATGAGTGTACCTATATTAATATCAGACAAAGTAGACTTTAGAGAAAAGCAGTACTACAAGTGATGATCACTTTACAATGGTAGTAGGATAATTTTAAATGTGTGTATATATAATTATATGGCCCTCAAAAATATAAAGCAAAAATTTACTGATAATCAATGACAAATAGATACATCTACATTAGTTCCCATTAACTCTCTAAGTGGTTAGTAGGACAAGCAGGAAAAACTGTCAGTAAGAGTAGAGAATTAACACAGATACAAAATATGAATTAATATATGGAACTTAGAACTCAAAAACTGGATTAAAATTAGGTCAGTTTTTCTGACAATAATGCAAAAATGCTGAAAATCAATAAGAAAGGTGTAAAGGTTAACCCGAGGCTATGTTCCGACATTATAACTTATAAATAAACCATGTATAAAACAAAATTATATTGAATATTGGAAAATAATCAATGATTAATAAACTGAATGATTAATTCTGAAAAACTGCATATCAAAAGTATAACAAATGAGGGGTGCCTGGGTTGCTCATCAGTTAATCATCTGACTCTTGATTTTGGCCTAGGTGATGATCCCAGGGTCATGAGATTGAACCTCACATAGGGCTCCATGCTGATCATGGAGCCTGCTTGAGATTCTCTGTCCCTCCCCATTTTCTCCTCCCCACTTCCTCTCTCTCTCTCTTTCTCTCAAAAATAAATAAATAAAAATAACATCTTTTAAGAAAAGCAAAAAACAAAGTATAATTAATGATATATTTAGAGGAAAATATTTAGACTTAAGGGCATATGTTAGAAACAAAGAATACCAATGACAGTAATAATAAAAAATTATCTCAATAAGTTACAAAAATTAGCTAAATAAGCCAAAATAACATAAAAAGGAAGATACTATGAAGGTAACATCAAACATGATATTTAGAGGAAATCTATAATTATGAAAGCTAATTTTTCAAGAGATTAACATAACTGATACATCTAAAGCCTGATTCATTAAAATGAAGAAGGGAAGAGAGAGAGAAATAAAGAGAGAGAGAGAAGGAGAGAGAGAGAAGGAAAACAAGTAAAAATCAACTTCAAGTATTAAAATTGCAATATCACTCTAGTTCTGCAGAATTAAAATCGTGATAGGAAGATATTATAAATACATTTCTAACAGAATATGCAAATGCTTATGGAATGTACAAATTGCTAGAATCATATAATTTACCAAAATTGACATGAAAAGATAGAGAAATCCTGAATAGTCAAATAATGATTGAAATTATTTCTTTATTAATGAAAATCTTTCCATAAAGATTTTTTAGGCCTAGCTGACTTCACTAGTGAAACCATCAAATTGTAAAGTGATAAGTTAATCTTAAACATTTTTTTTAGATTTTATTTATTTATTTTGCAGACAGAGAGAGAAAGGAAGAATTTAAGCAGGGGGAAGTGACAGGGAGAGGGAGAAGCAGGCTCCCCACTGAGTAAGAAGCCAGATGCCTGACTTGATCCCAGGACTCTGGGATCA
The DNA here is from genome assembly GCF_011800145.1 of Mirounga leonina. Classification (NCBI taxonomy): domain Eukaryota; kingdom Metazoa; phylum Chordata; class Mammalia; order Carnivora; family Phocidae; genus Mirounga; species Mirounga leonina. The sequence goes on from NW_023270377.1 coordinate 105,410,281, forward strand.
TGACCTGAGCTGAAGGCAGACGCTTAACCAACTGAGCCACCCAGGCATCAAACTAATTCTTCTAAGAGTAGAAAAAGAAAATGCATCCTTCAGAATATTTTATGAGGCTACTAACCCTCAAAATAAATATGACAAAGTCAGCATGGAAAAGAGAAAAATTATTGACCAATCTCATTATTGAAAAAGTATTTTAAAATTCTAAACAAAATATTAGCCAACTAAATGCATTGATATATACAAAATAGAATAAGATATATTCACCAAGTTGATTTTATATCAGGAATTCAAAATTTGTTAGAAATATAATTGTTGGATTTTTCTATATTAACGTATTTAGGAAATCTTTTTTCTAAAGATTTTATTTATTTATTTGAGAGAGAAAGAGAGTGAGAGAGAGAGAGACAGAGCATAAACAGGTGGCTGGATAGAGGGAGAGGCAGAAGCAGACCTGATGTGCGGCTCAATCCCAGGACTCTAGGATCTTGACCTCAGCCGAAGGCAGATGCTTAACTGACTGAGCCACCCAGGTGCCCCCATATTAAGGAAATAGTTTTATGAACATTAGAATAGATGCAGAAACAGTTCTGATAAAATTCAACGTCTATTCATGACTTAAAAATTACTCAAAAAGTCAGGAACAAAGAGGCGTTTTATCTATATGATAAAAGTATATAAAAATGTATGGCAAACATCACACTTAATGATGAAATGATGAAATCATTCCCTTTTAGATTACAGTGAGACCAGATGCCTACCATGACCACACTTATTTCACATTGTATTTGAGATCAGGGCCAGTGCAGTAGGCAAATAAGTGAGCTAAAATTAAAATAATTGGGAAAGAAAGAAAATAAAATTCCTATTATTCATAAATCCTATGAGTATATGAAAAATAAAAAATGTAGAGAAAAAATTATTAAGTTGGTGAGTTTAGCAAATTTTCTAGATAAAAAATATAAAAAATTAACAACAAAGATAACATTCACTATAGAATCAAAAACTTTACATGTTTAAAGATAAATCTAAAAACTATTCTAAATTTAACTATTTTTCACAAATTGATTGATTCAAAACAATCTTAATAAAAATTCCAGTATGATTATGGATCTTACCCTATTTCCCACAATACATCATGAGTATGAAGTGTGATTGAGAAATAAAACTTCTATGGTTCTTTGTTATTGCAGGAAACTTACTTGAACCCTCTCCTCCCCAGTGATACAGTGTGGTATAATTATGAGGAAGGTCCATGGGTCTTGTCAGTTTATTTAAAAAACAACAAAACTTGAACAATTTGCCATATTCTAATCATTGCACTTCAAATTTTGCACACTGGGGGCGCCTGGGTGGCTTAGTTGGTTAAGTGTCTGCCTTCGGTTCAGGTCATGATCTCGGAGTTCTGGGATTGAGTCCTACATCGGGCTCCCTGCTGAGCTAGGAGCTTGCTTCTCCCTCTGCCTCTGCCCCCCCCCCCCCCGCTTGTACACTCTCTCTGTCAAAAATAAATAAAATCTTTAAAAAAAAGAAATCTTAAAAAAAAATTGCATACTGGCTTTAGCATTTAATATGTGTGTGATTTAGGATAAAATTACTTAATTTCTTTAAATTCCTGTCGTTATTAAAAAAAATAGTTTGCTTGTGTGTGTGTAAATTCAGATTAAGATTAATTTACCAATTAATTGACTCAAGTGGCATACTTTTGAGAATGAGCACTAGTATCATTATAAAACATGCTGGTATAATTGGCTGTATTAGTGAGCCTAATTAGAGAAGATGATATAAAACGCCTGGCATTTGAACAAGTATCTGAACCCCTATTGTATTCACTCATGTGACAGGAAGCAGCATAGACAGTGAAGAATAGTCCTTCCCTTAAATATTTGCAGTATGTGAAACTACAGGATTCATCTCTAGGCCAGTTGTTTCAGGTATACAAAACCACTGGAAAAAAGTTTCAAAGACAGTTGGTTGAAACTATTAATCACTTAATACGAATGCATTTATAAAAAAGATCACTTGTGGAAATGGGTACAAAATGAAGAACAAGTTGTTGTAGACAAGGGCAGAAAGAAAATTCAGAAAGGTACAGACTTGGGAGTAAGGAAGTGTAGGAGGAGCCTGTTGTATACCCATGGAGGGAAACAGGAAGCCTCAGGGTCTCAGTGTGCTGGAGACTGAGGGGTCAGAGTCAGTCAAGGCTCTGTTGAAGGAATAGGATGCAGATTAACACCTTTAAGTCAATATAACACCTTATAAATAGTGGTTCTGATCTTGGTATCGGATGTGGTCTTTGAGGGTTAATATTACGCAGTTAAAGGGAATAACATTGGTTAATTCTCTAAGTTTCAGTGCTCAGTGCTTTGTATACATTATTTATTTAAATATTTGCAGTGACATTGTATGTTCTAATTTTACATGTGAAGAAATCAAGTTTTAAAAAAGATCTTCTGACATGTCCAAGATCACACAGTTTAATAGCTAGAAGAGCTAGGATTTCAAACTAGGCTTCTCTTTCTAAGGCTTGTGTTCATACATCTACCTGACAAGGTGATAACACCTGGCACAAAAGAAAGTCTCTTTAGTAGAGATGGGGAGCATCTCTAGTAGCCATGACCATTGCTTTGCTAAGTGATGTTAGTGAGAATTTTATATCTGCATTTTCTCATTTGTGATAATGGAGTCACTCGCCCCAGCCCTCTTTTACGTAGAGCTGTTAAGAAGACTAATTAGATATGTTCATAAAACTGGTTTAGCTCCTTGGAGAAAGTTTTTATATAAATCCCAGACATTATTATTCAAACAATATTGCAACTCAATGAAGATTAATTTTGAAGAATCACTCAGACAACCGTTTGTCAGTTAAATGGACAATAACACAAGCAATATGTTTGTTTATCTTTTATTCTTATCTTAACTCCTATCTTAATTATGTAACACTGCAGGAGAGGCCAAACACAGCCCTCTTACTGAATATTAAATGTATTTGCTGGCTTGACTTCTAGCACCTGCTTGGATAGCACGACTTCTCGAAAATTAAGTAGCTAAATTACTTTAGGTTGTTGGTTAAGATAAACAGCTTCTTCCTAAAGGAAAAAAAAAAAGTGTTAATCAGAAAAATGCCTTCTGCCATCTTTCCCATTTTATTCCCCTGTAAAAATCTTGCCCATCTCCAAAATCTTCTTCATCAAAGTCTTTTGTGTCTACCACAGGCACTCTGAGTTTTCTATCTTCTGAACTCAATCAAGCACAGTGGGTGAGTTTCTTCAGATACTCCAGTGACAGTAATTTCTGCACAATGATGAAGAATTGGTCTAAAACACAATGGAAAGAACAGTTTTTGTTCATTTCCTTTTGTGCAGAGACATAGTCTGCCGCCATGCTGTCTCTACTCACCATTATAGAATGAAGGTAAGTGGACCCTGGAGCCCATAGTCATTCTTCAGATATGTCTTTGCCATTATACATTATAAGAAACAATGAAACACATCTCTTTATAGATCCTTGAAAACTACCAGGGTTATTTTATTATTTCAAGAATTATTTATTCTGAATATTGTTTTCTGAAGCCATTAATTGCCACACATACACACATTTCTAGACTAGATATTATTTATTTTGAATTCCATAGTCTTTTTTTGTGTGTTTTAGCATTTGTTTGTATAACCTGCTGGATTTTAAGACTCATAAGGAACAATTATTTTCTACACTAACCCATAGAAAGTGACCATGAATGAAAGAGTAAATAAGATGTCTAAATGCATTATTGTCTTACAGACTTATCTTCCCGTCTTAAAGACCTAAGTACCTTCTCAAAACTCACTTCTTCATGGATAACCCTGTAATTATGACAGAGAAGAATAAATTTTAAAAGAATAATACTTAATGATTAGAGGAATACAAGTAGCTTTATAATTAGTTGCTTAGTTTTCTTTTTCTCATAAAGTGTAATAAAGTGTGGTTTATATTTGAGATTTTTCATTTTTCTTAATAATTATAAATCTCAGTCATCATAAACTTCCCTCTAAGAACTGCTTTTGCAGCATCCTATAGGTTTTGGTGTGTTGTGTTTTAATTCTCATTTGTTTCAAGATATTTTTTTTAATTTCCTTTTTGATTTATTCTTTGACCCATTGCTTGTTCAAGATGTGATGTTTATTTTTCACATTGGAACTTTCCCCAGTTTTCTTCTTCTTATGGATTTCTAGTTTCTTAGCATTATGTTCAGATAAGATACTTGGTATGATTTTAATCTTCTTAAATTTGTTGACTTGTTTTGTGGCCAAATGACCTATATGGAAAATGTTCCATGTGCACTTGAGAAAAATGTGTTATGTTCCTGTTATATAGAATGTTGTATGTACGTCTACTAGATCTATTTGGTTCAAGTCCAAGGTTTCCTTGTTGATTTTCTGTCTGGATGATCTATCCATTTCTGAAAGTGGGCTATTTAATTCCCCTACTATTATTGTATTTTTGTCCATTTCTCCCTTCAGATTTGTTGACATTTGCTTAATATATGCAAGTGCTCCAATGTTAGGTGCATGCATATTTACCACTGATATATCTTTTTGATGAGTTAACCCCATTTTCATTATAATGATAATATAGTAGTCTTTTACTCTTCAGAGCTTGAAGTATATTTTTTTCAGATGTAAGTATAGCCATTCTCACTTGTTTTTGGTTCCCACTTGCATGGAATATTTTTTAATCTCTTCACTTTGAGCCTATGTTGTCCTTTAAGTTGGAGTTGCAGACAGAATAGACTTGAATCTTTTGTTTTTGTTTTATCATCCAGCTACTGTGTGTTTTTTTTATTACAGAACTCAATCCATTATATTTAGAGTAATTATTTCTATGTAAGGATTACTAATGCCCTTTTAATAATTGCTTTCTGGCCTTTTTGCAGGACCAGTATTCCTACCCCCCCCCTTATCTACCTACATAGGTGAATTGGTGATGTTCTGTGATGTTGTGCTATGATTCTTTTCTCTTTATCTTTTTGAATCTAGTACAGGTTTTTCTTTTTCTTTTTCTTTTTCTTTTTCTTTTTCTTTTTCTTTTTGCTTACCCCAATGCTTACTTTTAAACATTTTATAAAAGTAACATCTTATGCTGATAGCAACATAAATTTGATTGCATACAAATGGTGTATCCTTATACTCTCCCATTTTATTTACTTTTTGATGTCATAATTTACTTCTTTTATATATTGTATTCATTACCAAAATTTAGTAGATACAGTTATTTTTAATTCTCTTTTCCTTTAACCTTAAACTATGATTAAGTATTCATTACAGCATTCTATTATAGAATTGGAGTTTTCTAAATTTCACCATATCTTTTTCACTTTTACCAGTGTGCTGTATATTTGTGTATGTTTTCATGCTATTAATTAGCATCTTTTCAATTCAGCTTGAAGAATTTCTTTCTGCAGTTTTTGTAAGACAGATGTAGTGGTGATGAACCCAGGTTTTTGGCTGGGAAAGTCTTTTTTTCTCCTTCATACTTAATGAATAACTTTGCCAGATAAAATATTCTTAGCTAGAATTTTTTTTTACTTTCAGCACTTTGAAAGTAAAGTCACTCCATTTTCTCCTGGCCTATAAGGTTTCTGCTGAGAAATCTCCTGATAGATTAATGGGCTTCCTTTCCGGGTTACGATTTTATCTTTCTTGCTGCTTTCAGGATTTTTTTTTTATTCCTTGATTTTGACATTTTTATTATAATATGCCTTGGAGAAGATCATTTTTGGATTGAAATAATGAGATGATCTATTTAACTGCATAAATTTGGATGTCCAAGTCTCTCCCCAGGTTTGGGAAGTACTCAGCCATTATTTCTTTAAACTTTTGCTTCCTCTCCTTCTCTTCTCCTTCTAGAGCACTAATAATTCTGACATTTTTTTAAAGATTTTATTATTTGACAGAAAGAGACAGAGAGAGAGCAAACACAAGAAGGGGGAGTGGGAGAGGGAGAAACAGGTTTTCTGCAGAGCAGGGAGCCTGATGCAGGGCTCAATCCCAGGACCCTGGGATCATGACCCGAGCTGAAGGCAGATGCTTAATGACTGAGCCACCCAGGCGTCCCCTGACATTTTTCTTTGAATGCTGTTCCCCCATGATCATGTAGACTCTCTTCACTCTTTTTAATTCTTTTTTCTTTGTTCTCCTCTTATTGAGACATTTCTAAGTGTCAATCCTCTAACTCACTGATTCTATCTTCTGTTTGATCTATTTTTTTTAAGATTTTATTTATTTATTTGACAGAGAGAGACACAGCGAGAGAAGGAACACAAGCAGGGGGGTGTGGGAGAGGGAGAAGCAGGCTTCCCGTGGAGCAGGGAGCCTGATGCGGGGCTTGATCCCAGGACCCTGGGATCATGACCTGAGCCAAAGGCAGACGCTTAACGACTGAGCCACCCAGGCGCCCCTGTTTGATCTATTTTGATTGTGATGCTCTATATTGCATTTTTCATTTTAGTTACTGAATTCTTCACCTCTTCTTCAGAATTTTGGTTTGGTTCTTTTATATGATTTCTAAGTCTTTGTTAAATTTCTTATTTGGTTCATATATTTTCCCCTTAATTTTGTTGAATTGTTTTTCTGTGTGTTTTTTGTAACTCACTGTGTTTCCTCAGGACAGCTATTTTGAATTACTGCTTAAAGGCATTGCAGATTTCTGTGTATTGGGTTCTTTGCTGGAAAATCATTGTTATCTTTTGGTGATGCCATGCTTCCTTCATTCAGCATGTTCCTTGGAGTTTTGTATTGCTATTTTTACATTCGAAGTAGCTGTCACCTTCTCCAATCTTTACTAACTGCCTTCAGGTGGGAGATACCTTTGGTTGGTCCTGCATTTATTTGAGGCTTTCTCTGGTTTATTATCAATACACCTGTTCCCATGCTTTTTGCTCCCTCTTGTGGCAGAATTCTTAAGCCGGGATGTCTGAAAACCTCTGTTTTCCCAAAGGTGGTGCTACAGCTTAAATTCAAATTTGCTTCCTTGCTTGTTTTCTGTATCCACTTCCTCTTTACTGGAGCTTGGTCTTTCTCACTACCACCTTGAAAAATCACAAAAGGAGCTGGTCACATAGTGAGGGGGGAGGTGTGGATTTGGCCCATGTGGTATTGGGGGAAGCCTGTGGGCCAGTCGGGAGAATCCTGCTGTAAGGTTTTCCAAGTAGCTCATGGTCAGGCTTCCTGCTGGGGTCCTGAACATGGTCACCAGGAACTGGATCCTTTTAATGCCTTTTCATGTTTGTATTTGCCTTTTCCCTCATATTCTCCCTCCTCCCAGTCATGGAGATCTCAACTCAATACTCTGACAGAGAAACAGCTTTCTCTAGCAGTATCCTGCATAGCTGGGGAAGTAGAGCCCTTGCTCACCGTCTCCCTTCCCCCAACAAGATATGTTACCACAGGTTAGTTCAGCTTACACTGTGCCACCCTGGGGTATGGGCCCTGCTGGAAAAGTTCCTCTTACTTTCTCCAGTGCATCCAAACTTTTTTTGTGTGTTTTGGGATTTTGTTGTGGTGGTGGTTTTGGGTTTTGGTTTTGGTCTCCAACAGAGTCCTGGAATCTCTCTTCTTGAAACCTGGACTTTGCGATGGCTGTCTCCTCTGGGGTATTGGCTTAAGTCAGTGCTTTCTAGGAACTTCCTGTCCACAGCTGAGAGGGGATGAAGCCTGGTCATAAGCTCCTGTTATTCCCCAGCCTGTAATGATGTTTGTCTTCCTGTCATCTGATGCACAGATGGGCAAGATTCCTCTTGGGTCCCTTAGTGTATGGTGCCACAATTCCCACAGAGACACTTTTGTTCATGGATGAATGATGAATTTTAATTGTTAAAAGGAGGAACAAAAAGGAAGAGCATCTTATGCTGTCATGATGTTAACATTGATTTTTTTTTTTTTAATTAAGTAGATTCCACTCCTGGTGTGGCCCAGTGTGGTCCAATATGGGGTTTGAACTCAGGACGCTGAGATCAATGTCTGAACTGATATCAAAAGTTGAATGCTTAACCAACTGAGCACCCTCTAACATTGATTTTCAATTTGATGATTTCTCTATTTGTTATAATTATCCCTAAGTAAAATTTATTTGATAATTTAACCTGTAAACTTACTCTAAAATTTATTTCAGAATCTCATTTATGGTTTCTTACTAAAATTAATTTAAAAAGTATTACCAAGATTCTTAATTCTTCATATTGTTTTCTGAACACATGGAACTGGGTATTACAGTACATGGTCTATCTAATGCCTAGCAAGATGTGTAGCAGTAGTAAATTTATTAAATAACTTCAGGGTGCTTTGTAAACTGTTAGAGGGCAGTGTGAGAGCTCCAAAAATTTAGAGAAAATGTTGTTGGAAAGAATGCATAGGATAAAGAGAATTAGATCCCCATTAAATCCCCATTACTAGTAGAATGTTATATATCTAATTTACTTGAGTTTTAAAAACTTATTATGAGGGCACCTGGGTGGTTCAGTTGTTAAGCATCTGCCTTCGGCTCAGGTCATGATCGCAGGGTCCTGGGATCGAGCCCCACATCAGGATCCCTGCTTGGCAGAAAGCCTGCTTCTCCCTCTCCCACTCCCCCTGCTTGTGTTCCCTCTCTCGCTGTGCCTCTCTCTTTCAAATAAATTAATAAAATCTTAAAAAAAAAACCTTATTATGATTTATTTAAATATAGCAAAGGCATAAAAATAAAATTACAAAACTCCTGACTCACTCTCAGCTTTATAAATAAAATATTGTATTACCAACTTAGCTGTGATACCTAATACCCTCCCTGGTTGCATCAATTTCAATCACTCTCCTTTCCAGTGATTACCAAGATCATGAATTTGATTTTATTATTCCCAAGTATATGTGTATGTATCTTATCAAATATATACATATGTGCATGTATATAATAATGCATGTGTGAAAATTATGTGTTACATGCCTTGTTTTGCATGTTTATCTAGGTGTTTAATTACTATATATATTTTTACCACTTGTTTTTTTCAATCAATAGATTTGTCAAATTCTCCTTGTTAACATTTGTTACTCCAGTGTTTCTAGATTCACTGATAGTGTTTCATTGTACAAGTAAACCACAATTAATTTACTCGTTCGTCTGCTGATGAGCATATGGTTATGTCAGTGTGTGTATGTTATATACATGCGTATGCACATATATTACTGTATACACACAAAACACTGTAGTGGAATTATAGAAGTCAAGGTATGTGACTTCATAAATATATGAGAAATTCTCTAGGATATATATTTAGGAGTGAAATTGCTAGGTAGCAGGATATGTACACTATCAAAATTTAACATGAAAAACCAAATTGCTATTCAAAGTGATTGTAACACATTAACATCTGTAATAGCATTAACAAGGGAATTATACAAATGCTCCTATTGATCTACATCCTCTTCTAGACCTGGTGTCTGTTCTCCAACCCCCCATTCAAAACAGAATAGGAATGTGAATTGGTGGCTCACTATAATTTTAACTTGTTTTCTCTATTCTCTTATTTTCATAATTTTATTGTTACTTAGAATTTCATTTCTGTTAACTACTTTTTCACAAATTTTTCTATTAGACTGTTTTTCTTTATTTGCAGTTCTTCAATTTTGGGTAGTGATCCTTCATAAAATATATTTGTTGCAAATAACTTCTTATAGTCTATGGCTTATCATATCAATTTTAGTATTTTTGGATGCACAGAAATTTATACATATTACTTAGATACATTTATCAATTTTTCTTCCATGGTTTGTGATTTTGGTTAATTTGATAATTCCTTCTCTGTAGTAAAATAATAGATATATTTTCATATATTTCCTCCATAATTTTTTAAAGTTTTGTTTCCCAATTTGTGTTTTAATTAATCTTTAATTTATTTTTGTACATTATCTGATTCAGTTATGTTTTGTCAAGAATTATTTTTGAATATTCCATCTTTTTTCTCAATGGTTTACAAAGCATTTAAGTCATTTAACAAATTTTCATGAATACATCTGTCCATTTCTGGCCTATCAATTGTTTTTCACTGGGTTATCAATCCCAATATCAAAGGGATTATCATATTATCATTACTTTAGCTTTTTTTTCCACAAAATTTTGTAGCTAATATATTTTCCACAGCTTTATGAGTTATAATTTAAATACTATAAAATTCACCAATTTAAAATGTATACTTTGAGATTTTTAGTATATTTTAGTACAACCATCACTACAATCTAAGTTTAGAACATTTTCATCACCTCATAAAGAAACCCTATACTCAGTAACAGTCACATTCAATTCCCTGCAACCATAGACAAAGCCATAGACAAACACTAATCTACCTTCTGTCACTATAGACTTGCCTGTTATGGATAATGTTAAGTGGAATCATACAATGTGTGGTCTTTTGTGTCTGGCTTTTTTTATTTCACATAATGTTTTCAAGGTTCATCCATGTTGTACCATGTATTAATTCTTCATTATTTTTACTGCCACATTTGCTCTTGTCATGATCTCAAGGTCCTGTGATCAAGTCCTGCATCAGGCTCCCTGCTCAGCGGGGAGCCTGCTTCTCACTCTCCCTCTGCTGCTCCCCCTACTTGTGCTCACTTGCTCCCCCTGCTGTCAAATAAATAAATCAAATCTTAAAAAAAATAATATTCTATTATATGGATATATTATATATTGTTTAGCTATTCATCAGTTCATGAACATGTGGATTATTTTCACCTTTCTGGTTGTTCCACATAATACTGCTGCTTAAATAATCTCGATCCTTTATTTTTTACATTCAGTTTAGAACTTCTTTTTCAAGTTCCATAAAATACCCTGGAAGACTTTGTAATTAAATCTAATTTTAATGTGAGGGTAATTAACATATCTACAATATTGGATCTTTTATAAAAAGTAATTATATATGTATATATATAAACATATACACACATACCCATTATTATTTCCTCTTCAATTAGGGTCATGTACAGATATTATTAGATTTATTACTAGGAGCTTTTATGACTACTATACATTTAGGAATCTTAAAAGTATATGGTCTATGAGTTGATAAAAAGGTATTTAATTAATTGTTATGTGTTGATCTTACCTCCAGCAAACTTGCTGAACTTTATACTATATATCTGCCTTTAAAATATCTGTGTTTATATATGAGTAATCATATTGTATTCAATTAATGACAGATTTATTTTTTTCTTTGAAATTTTCCTCCTGTTATTTATTTGTTAGTCCTCTGGTCTGGTCAGAGTTCCCATTTCTATACTGATGAAAGATATGGGAAGTAATGTATTTTTATTTCTGAATTTAAAATAACAAATTCTAATGTTGTGCATTAGGCATGATATGTGATAATGCAGACAATCTCTATCACGTAAAAGAAGTCTCCTACTATTCCTAATTGTTTCAGGATTTTAAAACAAATGTGTGTTGAAATAGACCATATAACATTTTCTACATCTATTCAGATTAATTTCCCACTTTAATTAATAATGTGGTAAAGAACGTCAACAGACTTTATGTTACGTAATTATTGCGCTCCTAGAAAGTTGACTTTGTCATATTATTATTATACACATTACTGGATTTTGTTTGCTGAACAGTTTAGGAATGTTTGCATCTATATTCATGAATGAAAATAGCATGCAAATATATTACTTGGCTGGTTTGTTATGAAGATTACAGTGACTCCAGAAGATTTTGGGAGAATTCTTTCTCTTTTAGCTATCTTATAGCACTAAAGGTCTAATAATATTGCCATTATCTGATATTTGAAGCTCACATAGACTTATTGGGGGGGAGTTTATTATCTTTAATATTTATATGTCTTTTCTTATCATTTATTTCCTACTGAGCATATTTCAGTGAATATATATTTTTTTAGGACATTGTTCCTTTTGGGAGTTTTCATATGTATTGCTATATTTTTGAGATTAGACATGTCTCGTTATTATTATTTTAATACTTAGTATAGTTAAACATATGTCTCTTTTTTGGGGGCGCCTGGGTGGCTCAGTCGTTAAGCGTCTGCCTTCGGCTCAGGTCGTGATCCCAGGGTCCTGGGATCGAGCCCCACATCGAGCTCCCTGCTCTGTGAGAAGTCTGCTTCTCCGTCTCCCACTCCCCTGCTTGTGTTCCCCCTCTCTCTGTGTCTCTCTCTGTCAAATAAATAAATAAAAAATCTTAAAAACAAACAAACAAACAAACATATGTCTCTTTTTTTTAAAGATTTTATTTATTTATTTGACAGAGAGAGACACAGAGAGAGAGGGAACACAAGCAGGGGGAGTGGGAGAGGGAGAAGCAGGCTTCCCGCTGAGCAGGGAGCCCGATGCGGGGCTCAATCCCAGGACCCTGGGATCATGACCTGAGCCAAAGGCAAAGACGCTTAACGACTGAGCCACCCAGGCACCCCAAACATATGTCTCCTTTTTATACCTACCATTATTTTTGTGTGTTTGTGTGTGTAAATTGTCTCTCTCTATTATTTTTTAGCCATTATGTCAGAAGTTTGCTACTTTATTAGTCTTTTCAAAGAAATGTAGAAACTTTGGGCTTTGTTTATCATTTCCATTTTATAATTATTTCGTAAAAGTTAAGAGTTATTATACAAGAAAGTATCAAGTGGAAGTTCCCGAAAATGCCCCCACTGAACTAATGTAATAAAGCAAAAACAATGCTTGATCCCATGATAAATTTCATAAATTAGCACCAATATCAGTGACTTAAGTTACAAGAGTACAGGGGCGTCTGGGTGGCTCAGTCATGAAGCGTCTGCCTTCAGCTCAGGTCATGATCCCGGGGTCCTGGGATCAAGCCCCGCGTGGGGCTCCCTGCTCCACGGGAGGCCTGCTTCTCCCTCTCCCACTCCCCCTGCTTGTGTTCCCTCTCTCGCTGTGTCTCTGTCAAATAAATAAATCAAATCTTAAAAAAAAAAAAAAGAGTACAGATCTCTATCAAAACTATAGTCGGTTTGCTTTTATTGCCTTCAAAAATCTATTGTTAGGAAACTAAACTTGTTACTGTAACTTACAAGTTGTAACACCATTAGCATGGAATGCACCTGTACCAGGAACGTATCAGTATACCATCTGGCCTTTAGTATGTAACTACTGTTATGGTAAATATACTTTTTTTACGATCTTCACCATCAAAGAGATCAATAGCCAATTGCATTTAAGTGTGAAAGATGACAGCACACACTGCTTGTCTTGCCCCAGGGCTATGTCCACTGTCTTCCCCTCAGTCACAATACTGTCCGCAAGTATGTAACAGACCACTGATTATCAAGGGTATCAAGATGACTAATAAAGATATTAAATCAATACTAGTCATTAAAATTCAAATTAAAACTATAATTTGATATCATTTTTAGTCCATCAAATTGATAAAAGTTTAGATACATTACGGGGCTGTTGATAATATTGTTACTCTCATCCATTACTTGTGGAAATAACAATTGTCACAATGTTTTGGGGATTATCTCACAATACCCAAAGTAAAGGTAATAATAATAATAATAATAATAATAATAATAATAATAATAAGCTTTGACATGAGAATCCTAAGTGTATGGATCAATTTTAAATAAATAAAAGGCTATGTGAAATATATAAGAATATACATATAGTTATTTTTATTGCAGAATTGCTTGAGTGGCAAAAACAAACATCAAAAACCTAAAAAATCTGAATTTCCAACTATCTAATATCTCTTACATAATAAAATTGAGATATATCTGTAGCTATCACCTTGCAGAACTTCCCTTGGTGTATCACTAAGTAAAACAATTAGGCAATGGTAGTATTTAGTAATACAACCCTGTATTAGAAAATAACAACAAACAGCATGAGGTTAGATGAAGATGTTAATACATATACTCCAAATTGTTCATTGTTAGTTTGAAGAAGGGTAGGATTATTGAAAATTTTTCTCTGACTTTGTGTTTAGAATTTATATAAAAAGCTTGATTTATTTTATTTAAAATAATATATAAAACATTGGATTGAAAACTATGTTATACCCAATGTGCATTCAAATTGGATGCAAACTAAGTCCAGAACTCTCATCTCCTAGTTCACTGTATTTTCCTAGATATTCACTTTTTCCATCCCATTGTTATATATAATTAAATACTAAGGAATTTTCACTTCAAAGAGAATGTTTCATGTTTCATTTTTTTTAATAACTCATGAAGTCTGGGGATAGTATTTGTTTGGCAGGCAATAATTTATGCATCCATCAAGGAAACAATTCATTTGTCTGTAAACTATGTAGAACAAAATTTGGAAAATCTGAGTAGGCAAGAATAACCTCTGAGAATGCAGAAAAAAATCTTACAGCCCAGATTCTCAACCTTGTGTATTTTATTCCTAAGAAAATTCTTGAACTGCTTCATAGAAACTGAGTATTTATGATTGCCTCATGGAATTAATAACTTGTATTAGATTTATGAAGAATGATGGTTATTAAGCCAGAGCAGTAATGTCTATTTACAAAGAAAAACTCCCCTTGAATGAAGCAGGGATGACTGAAAAAGAAACTGACAAAATAAGAGCTGGAAGAGTCAACTAAATAAATAATAACCCTATGCAGGTTCAGATGTAGAAACATGTGCAAAGGTTAAGTGGAAATTTAAGATGCATATCTAGTTTCTGCGTTCAATCCCAGGTTACAGTGTTCCTCCAGTTAGAATGGAAAAATGGAAAAGCATGGGGTGGTTCAATGAATGGGGTTTTTACCCACATACAACCTGTGCAAGCCAGAATTACCAAATGGCAAATAAAATGGAATGTACACATACTGAGAGTATTTCCCGGGTGCTCTCTAGAAGGTGATGATGTATGAATGGAGCTGCAACAAGATAAAATCAACACCATAAATGAGTTCATGGCTACTGACAGAAGACCTACAAATCCAGGAAATGGACAATAACACACTTTTAAAAAGCAAAATCAAAACCACACAAGTGCCATGCTTAGAAATATTTAGTGAAGTAGCCCCAAAAGTGAGTTAAAAATGTATTCATAGAAATTTATGAAAAATATAAATATATATAAAACATAAAAAGATGATTATTTAAGAATGAAAGATGTTTAAAGTCAGAAATCTGTGTTATATACAACATTAATAGACTGAAAAAAAACACTCTGCCATCATGTCATGGTGCGCAAAAGTATTTTGATAAAATAAACAATCATTCGTCATGAACATATTTAGGAGATGATGAATAAATATTATCTTCTTAACTTGATCAAATATATCTCTCAGAAATTTGTAGCAATCATCATACTTCACAATGAGACTTTAAAATAATTTCCTATGTAGTCAGGAACATAACTAGAATCATGACTATCATGGCTTCTACTAAACATTGTTCAAAGAGAATTGACCAAGGGAATGAAAAGGAATGGAATAAAGGAAGAAACAGAGGGAGACAGACAAGAGGAGAGAAAGCTGTAACAGGTTACAGTTGAAAGTCCAGCAAACAAAGATCACTATCTTTCCCTTGATAGTGGTCCAAGGGTCAGTTATCCCTGTGCCACCATGTTCAGGGGTAGAATTCTAAATGTTAAACTGGGTTTCAATGTGATTATGAAAGTATGTTATTGAAAGTTGGAAATAGAATATATTTTCTTTAACAATTTATTTTATAACAGTTTAACTTATAACTCTTAAATATTAGACATAGAGTATGTCACCCTTCATTTGCACAATTTCCATGTACTCCGCTATTGTTAATATTGAGCACTTTAGCACATTTTTTACACAATTAATTAAAAAAGAACAGAAAAAAAAGGACAGAGTATATTTGGAATAAATTATTTGCAATCCATAAGACTGACAAAATGGTGTATGTAAAAGTACACATATTCATTACACAAGTATTTTCTAAAATTATGAGAAAAAAGATAGAAATACATAGAAAAATTGGCAGACTTTGGGAGCAGGCATTGCATAAAAAAGAAAATCCAAATTACCAGCAACCAATTAACAATGGCAAGGAGTCAGAGATGGTTGCTTTGAAATATATCGCATATAGTGGGATGGTAGATTTCCACAGTATTTTTTTGGAAAGAAATCTATAAATATATATTAAAGTTTAAGTACACATAATCTTTGACCCAATAATCTTACTCATGTAGATTTCTTTTTAGAGAGTTTAGAAGTGAAAGCATTGGTAAGTACAAGTTTATGTACAAAAATGTCCAATACAGTATTATTTGTGCTGACAAAAAACAAAACAAAACAAAAAGCACTTTGGAAACAATCTTGAATAACTGTTGTTAGAAGAATAAATTTAGTGAATCCATATTATGAAATATAAGATAGCAGTTATTTCAAATGATATATCAAATCTTCCTTAACATGGGGAAAGGTTGAGTGATAAAATCAAGGAATCAAGAAATGCACCAATGCATAATCCCTTTCAGGTATGCTCATGTTGCCATGTTTCTACAACCATAGAGAAATATGTGAAGATATATGGACAAGGTTATTAATTATCTTAGAGGTGGAAGAAGAGAATGGAGGTCCCATATTGTTAGTAAAAATCTAGAGTGGTACATTTCTTTTAGAGAGTATTTTAAGAAGATGTTCTTAGAGCAATAAATATGTACGTACATCTTGCCTCTACTTCTGGGAATTTATCATAAATACATACATATATATATATACATACATATATATATATAAATGGTTTATGCACATAAAATGTGTTTATTGCAGGGCGCCTGGGTGGCTCAGATGGTTAAGCGTCTGTCTTCGGCTCAGGTCATGATCCCGGGGTCCTGGGATCGAGTCCCACATCGGGCTCCCTGCTCCTTGGGAGCCTGTTTCTCCCTCTGCTTCTCTCTCTCTCTCTCTCTCTCTCTCTCTCTGTCTCTTGTGAATAAATAAATAAAATCTTTAAAAAAAATTTGTTTATTGCAAGATAATATACAATAACAAATTAAAAATACTAGGAGGAGGATTAACAAATACACAGTCATGGAAGAAGGATAAGTATACTACAGTGGTGTTATTACCCTATGATCTATGAAACCAATATATATAATGATATAAGACTATGAAGTGATATTAAAAAATAGTCAAGTTAAAATAAGGCCTCAAATCAAGAATACCATGGAATTATGTTTATATATGATTAAAATAAAGATCAATTTATAAAAATATGCTTAATGATTAGGAGAATTTGTAAAAGAAGAAAGCATTTCCTTCCATTTTGACTTTGACTGAATAAATGTTTTAGAATAAAAATCTAATTAAAACACTCAGTAGACTTTTGATTGCCTGCTTGGTATCACATATTTTTTTTTGAAATACAGTGGTGAAAATGGCTTAAATAGGCTCTGTCCTTGTAGGGCTTATATAGACAGAAAGCCTGGTGTCAAACAAATAATTATGTATATAACTATAAACTTAAAATTGCTATAAATGCTATTGAAGGAAAGCATAGCATCACTGAAAGTGATGCCATAAGTTAGGAGCACCTCCCAGAGGCATTGACAAAATCTGAAGGACCAGCCATGTTGTTCAGGTGTTGGGTCAGAGCTGGGGGGAGGGATGACATGAATACAATGAACATATTCCGGGCAGATTGTGCAAAGGCCCTGGAGACAGAGACAGACAGAGAAACAGAGAAAGAGAGAGACAGGAGAGAGGTAGAAAGACAGAATATGCTGGTAACATCGTAGCTGTGTCACCCAGAAAGCCCTCAATATGTTGTATCTTTGTGTTTAAGAGTGTAAGGAATATTATGCCTCATTTTGGAGACTTTTTCCTCTACTTTGGTAGCAGTCTCTCAGCCAAATCAGGAAGATATGGTAAAATTCATTGGTTGTGGTTTAGATCCTGTTTTGCCCTATGATCTTGACTAGGTTACTTCTGTATGACATCATATACCTATCATATCATACCATATATATGTTTATAGGAATAGACATACTGAATTCATTTAGTTTGGAAGTGGATACAGGAACTGGGAACATACACATGCACACAATGTACATTCTTCTTTCTGAAAAAGAAAACCCAAATAGTTCCAGCTGTCTATTTCTTCCTTAAGTGAATGCTCCCCAGGGTGAAGGCAACTCTTCCTGTACCAATAATCAGATATCCAGTGGGAGAAATCTAGTGTCAAAGATACACTGGACCACCCTCAGTTCCCACTCTGAGTTGGCTCTTCCTGTGGCAGTTCACAGACTCACATAAACTAAGAAAAGCAGGACGCCTGGGTGGCTCAGTCGGTTAAACGTCTGCCTTTGGCTTAGGTCCTGATCTCAGAGTCCTGGGATCAAGCCCTGCAAGGGGCTCCCTGCTCGGCAGGGAGTCTGCTTCTCCCTCTCCCTCTGCCTGCCTGCCACTCCACTTGCTTGTGCTCTCTCTCTCACTATCTCTTCCTCTGAGTCAAATAAATATAAAAGAAATGCAAATGGCCAACTCAACTCTACACTATTTAAATAACTACTTCTTCTCAGCAATCACCACTGGTGCATGAGGGGAATGGATCAGATGTAGTGTGAACTACTTTGGAATGTCTGGAAGCTGTTTTGCAATGCAAGAAAGACTAAATTGCATCATTCTGCCAATGAAGGCAGGCACTTGGAGGCTTAAATAAGAATTTAAAAGCAGGGATCCTTTACAGTCTTCATGAAGTGCCAAAATTCTGGAAAAATCGGAAAGATTTTCCAATAACAGTTTTTTGTTTGTTTGTTTGTTTGTTTGTTTGTTTTAATTCTCATGTAGAGAAGTAAAGTGCAGGAAACAGAAAAGATTAGAAGCCTTACAGGCCTTCTTACCAGGCAAGTTTCAAAATCGCTAAGAGCCTCTGTATCCTTCTTTGGAAAATGGAGGTAATATCAGCTTACAGGGTTATAGAGGTCACTGGAAATGCCCTGCACATATTCCCTTGGCCTGCTTTCAGGTGGCCTGTAGTTCCTGTGCATGCCCATGGCTTCCTCAGTGTCTCTGGGTGATATTCTTTGGCCTGGGGCATATGCTTGACTATGTATACAGTAGGGTAGTCATGTAGGAGAGTTAACTCCCCAAGAGCAAACCTCAACCAATGAAGAATGGAAGCTGGTAAACATAGTGAATAATTACATGTCCTTCCTTGTTCTTTATTGGATAAATTGGAGTTGAAGGGCACAGTTTCTCAGACGGTCCCAAATAAATCTGCCTCTGATTAACAGTAGTGGCAAATTATTGGCTTTTATCTCCTCCCTGTCTCATTTCCCCATGTGCTCGTAATGGTTTTTGGGATCATTTTTTTTTAAGATTTTATTTATTTATTTGACAGAGAGACACACAGCAAGAGAGGGAACACAAGCAGGGGGAGTGGGAGAGGGAGAAGCAGGCTTCCCGTGGAGCTGGGAGCCCGATGCGGGGCTCGATCCCAGGACCCTGGGATCATGACCTGAGCCGAAGGCAGACGCTTAACGACTGAGCCACCCAGGCGCCCCTGGGATCATTTCTTAAATGGAGTACTTGTACCCACAACCTTACACAGAGTCTTTTTGTGAGGCAACTCAAACTAAGACAATTTCTTTTGGAATTAAATATTATATAACATATGTGGAACATGAAATGCTGATTCATTTGCTAAACACAAGAGGCTATGTAACTGTTCTTAGCATCAGATGGTCTTGAAAGTCAGAGCATTTAGCAATAAACAAAGAAAGGAAACAATCATATAAACCTCAAATATCCTATCCTATTTCTTCGATAGTAATAGATCCCCCAAATGGTGCTAGAAACATAACTGCCAAGAATAGGTACTACATTTCCCAGTTTTACCTCAGTGACGTGTGTCATATGATTACTTGGTAACTGGAAGAAAGACAATCTCTTCAACAAATGGTGCTGGGGACAAGAGGATAGACATACACACACACACACACACAAGAATTCAGACTTGGCCAGACAGGTAATATTTCTTTAGCCACGCTTACTACAGTTACTATCAATTACTTACTGAGACAATAAACAAACAAACAAACAAACAAACATCAAATGGTGCTGGAAAATTGGACAGCCACACACAGAAGAATGAAACTGGACCACTTTCTTACACCATATGCAAAAATAAACTCAAAATGGATGTAGCTTCTTGTATTGAACGGAAAGAGTTGTGCCTTCCCTTTTTCTCTTCCCTCTCTCTTAGAGGAATGTGGTAGCAATGGTGATTTGCTCTTGACCATGCCGATAAGAGAATCACTGTAGGGCTGTTGAAGTGACATGACAGTAAGAGCCTGGCTCATCAACACAGTGCGGCTAGCACACCAGCCTGATCTTTAAGTCTCTGCTATTCTGAGTCTCAGTCACAACAGCTTAACCCATAACCTAGTTAACATTCCTCAAAACCTAAGATTGCAGACATTTAGTATGTCCAACATCTATGAGAACCCCTAACATTTTGAATAGAGGGGAGAAATGCACATGAAAAAACAAAACTATAGCAATGCATTGTCTTCATGGATTTCTCTCATAAAGTATGAAATATTTTGTGGGCATTTGCTTTTGTATTCCTATAAAACAGTGGCTCACCTTGAGATTAAAGAGTTTCAAACAAAGTTGTGATTGCAGGCCCAGTTTTGACTGATTTTCCTTAATGCTTATATTATAAATTATATACTTGCAGAGTTAAAATATTTGGTCTTTAAGCTCCATTTCTGACATATGGACAGTATTGTGGGCCTTCCAACTTAAAAACATAAAAAATAATAAACAAATAAATAAATAAAAACAAAACTGTAGGTTCTATGTAAAATAATTTTTAAAAGTTTTGAGGTAAGGGAAATCTCTATAGACAGAATAAACAGATCAGAACAAATTATGAAAACATGACGTTAGAAGAATAAGCCTTGATGCAAACTGCAAGATGCAGAGAAACACCAAGGCCAAATGTTTAGTCAGCACTGTGATCTGGTAAGTAAGCTTTGGGCCAGAGATAAGGGATTAAGGCTGGAACCCTGGGGCCCAAGGAAAATGACCACAGTGACCTCAGGTCAGTTTCATTTACTGATTTCCAAGTGCCCACAGAGTCTAGAATCACTGATTTAGCTACCCAGGATTCCTGCAGATCAATATTAAGCAAATATGAGCTGGAAAATGGAATAATCAGATTTAAAGGAAATAAACCACCAGTGTCATAGAATCCAAAAGTCTTCAGATATTGGGATCATTAGATACATTTTTAAAACTGGTTTATGAAATTAACATGGTGGTAAGTAACAGTTGCTTCAAATAGTAATGCAGATTTAACGAAATAAAAATAAAACATATACAATCCAAAATACAATAAATGGACTAAATAGAAAGTTAGACGTGGCTTAATAACAAATAAAACAAATAAGCAAAAATCCTAAAACTTTTGATCTTTTTTTTTTTTAAAGATTTTATTTATTTATTTGACAGAGAGAGGCACAGCGAGAGAGGGAACACAAGCAGGGGGAGTGGGAGAGGGAGAAGCAGGCTTCCCACGGAGCAGGGAGCCCGATGCGGGGCTCGATCCCAGGACCCTGGGATCACGACCTGAGCTGAAGGCAGTCGCTTAACCAACTGAGCCACCCAGGCGCCCCTAAAACTTTTGATCTTAGGTAGCTGATACATTTGTTAACATGGAAAAGTTGAAATAATTTCCAGACAAGTTATTAAAACTTCAGCAAGGTGACTATATAAAAAAATAAACATAATAACCTGTATTTCTATTTACCAGTAATTAAGATTTGGGAAAGATGGATTTTTAAGTTATCATTTACAATAGCAACAAAACTATGCAGTAATGAGGAATAAACTTAATAAGATTTGTGCTAAAGAAACAGATAACCACATTACTTTATTAAACAACAAACAATAATAAAGGAACCCACTGTGTCCTTGGATAAAATGATCTATATCATCAATATGTCCACTCCCTTCAAATTCATCCATAAATTTTTGTACTTACAATTAACACTGCGAGTATCATTTTTGCAAGTGAATTGACAAACTGATTCTAAAATTTGTGTGGTAAAGTCCAAGAATAAGGTATTAGAGCCCACCTACCATATATTTAGACATGTAAGGTTGTATTAAGATAATATAGATACAGAGATTGACAAATGGAACAGAAAGAGAAATTAGACTTAGACCCATAAATGATAAGGAAACATCCAATGATGAACATGGCTGGCTAGATCAATAAGGAAAGATTGGCTAGTCAATAAATGGTCTAGTTATATACATGGAAAAATTAATTGGATCATAATTTTATACTACACATATGATTAATTCTGGTGGATTAAGATTTAAAATTTAAAGACCAGACTTTGACATTCTTAAAGTCAGTATAGGAAACTATCTTTGCAGAGTAGAGAAGTGTATCTTAAACAAGATATAGAAACTCTGGTCACAAACAGAAAGGTTGACATTTAGGATATCAGTTAGATAAATCACCATAAGGTAATTAAAAATGCAAGCACTGAATTGGCAAAAGATATGTACAATGATGTGTTTTTGTCTCTGACATTTGACTAACCCAATACAAAATATGCAAATAATCCAATTAAAATATAAGCAAAGCATAAGCAAATGTTTCACAGAGAAAGAAATGTGAAGGGCTCACAGACGTAAGAAAATATGCTTATCCTGATTAATAATCAGAGAAATGGAATTAAGATCATAATTAGGCACAATTTAATATCCACCAGATTGCTAACAATTATCAAGTCTAGCAACACCAAGTATTGAAAAGGATGCCTGTCAAAACAAATTTACATAAACTACTAGAAGTTGTGTGTTGGTACAACCATTTTGGAAAATGTTTGGCATTTTCTTACAGCACTGCATAATCACATCTGTGTTGTCCTAACATTTTCACTCCTAAGTATGTATGTTAGAGTGCTCTTATGCATGGACACGGGAACAATAAAAACCACAGCAATCTTTATCTGTCAGTGTGAACGTGTTCTGTTTGTATAAGAACAACAAAAAAGTTGAAAACAATAAATATCATTGCCAAAAGAGTAGATGAAATATGGTATATTCATTCAGTGAAATACTATATAGAAATAAACTTCAGGTATGTAGGGAATGTGCTGAAAGGCTGGTTTTGCAAAGCACACACTGAATGGCTCTGTTAATCACTGTCTTGAGAACGTAGAGGTCCTGTCTTCTGTCTATATGCCCATCAAGCAGGATATGTAGATAAACATGTTGTATAGTATTCAAGGTCAGGGCTCCAGGGGGTGCACAACCTAATGTGTCTCCTTTGTAAGGAAGAATGTACAGATGGGAGGCCTTGATCTCCTTGGAATGCTGGTTTTGCAAGAAGGGAGAGGTTACAGAGAGTTGCGAGGCTAATTGTTACACCATGAGAGCTTACTGTGTATAGATTCCAGCTGCGGATGTTTTGTCCAGTGGGCTGCTCCTGGACCTCCTGGACTTAAGTTCTCCCAATAAACCTGTGTTTTGATCACTGTCTCTGGGGCATTTCTTCATTCTTATGGGTTATCATGCACCCTTGGCTTAGAGTCTGCTGGGGTGGGTGTGGTTGCACAAGGTACAAGCAATGGCTTATAATAGGACTCTTAGAAACATAAGTCAAGTTATTCCATTATTATGAAACTAACAAACAATACTGAACAGTATGTTATTTAGGCTACCATACATTAAAAGAGGGGGAAAAAGAAGAGCTTCTGCAAAGATGGAAACAGGGAAATGGGACAGGAAAAAAAATAAACTGTTTCGATACCATTTTAGATCTTAACGTATGTGGTGAATTCATAGGTTTAGTTTGTCTTTATACTTTCTATCTTAGATATGGATATTCTACATATATCCTTCAACATATATTAAATATAAGCTACATTTACAACTAATTTTAATGAGATTCTGGAGTATCAACCTTTTGTGGCATGCAGTATTACCTGGGAAAGAACTAAATTTGTTTTTACTACAGTCTCATTAATTGTAAAATGAAGATAATGATATATACTGACTGGAAGGACAAAAAGCATGCCTTTGCACATACACTGAAAATGATGATGATCATTATTGCATTAAAAATGCCCTTTCACCAGCTATTTTATATCTGTTGGTGCACTGTCTTTCCACAGGCCAGCATGATGAAGGATTGATTAGAAGTGATAGCTAAAAATGGCAGAGAAAATACCATAAAAATGGAGTTTCTTTCTTTCTCTTTCTTTCTTTCTTCCTTTTCTTTCCTTTCCTTTTTCTTCTTTCTTTCTTTCTTTCTTTCTTTCTTTCTTTCTTTCTTTCTTTCTTTCTTTCTTTCTTTTCTTTCTTTCTTTTTCTTTCTTTCTTTCTTTCTTTCATTCTTTCTTCTCTTTCTTTCCTTCCTTCCTTCCTTCCTTCCTTCCTTCCTTCCTTCCTTCCTTCCTTCTTTCTTTCTTTCTTTCTTTCTTCTTTCTTTCTTTCTTTCTTTCT
>NW_023270377.1:105434824-105440121 GCF_011800145.1 Mirounga leonina
TTTCTTTCTTTCTTTCTTTCTTTCATTCTTTCTTCTCTTTCTTTCCTTCCTTCCTTCCTTCCTTCCTTCCTTCCTTCCTTCCTTCCTTCTTTCTTTCTTTCTTTCTTTCTTTCTTTCTTCTTTCTTTCTTTCTTTCTTTCTTTCTTTCTTTCTTTCTTTCTTTCTTTCTTTCTTTCTTTCTTTTTCTTTCCTTCCATCCTTCCTTCCTTTCTTTCTTTGAAAAGATGAGTTGTTTACATGTTTCCAAAGTTAACGATACCTGGATTTATAATCCCTTGAGCTCTGAGAACATATATAAAGATATAAAGAACATATATAAAGATAAACATATATAAAGAATATATATAAATAACATATATAAACATATACTAAATAGAAGAAGGGGATTACTTTGGTCATCTCAACAATTTTGTTCCCTAGTAAAATGTCTAGTGTCCTGTTATTTATTTTCTTTATGTAATAAACATCTGTTAAGTATCTACTGTATGTCCAGTGACATGTTAGGCACTTGGCAGGCAGTCAAACATCTTATTGAATAAATAAATGAATGACTAGACCTTTGGTATACCACCTAACTAATGTTTGTCATTGAAACTTAGTTCAACTGAGGAGGTTTTGTTAATTTTACATATGAATATAGAAATTTTATAATACAAAGTAATAGAGAATATGGTCTAAAGTATATTTTACAGTGTACAGTTTTATAGTACATTTTTTTTCTGTTTTACAAAATCTAGTTAATTAAAATACAGCAAATGAATCAAAATTGAAAGCAGGAAAGAAAATACATTCCAATACATAGAAACAATCCCTGATACTATTTAAACTATTTTTCTTGTCTTCTTATATGCATACTGTGATTTCATGGCTATCAACATAGTATATATGCATTATTTTATTCTTCATTTTCAATACCTCCATGCCTTTGTAGAAAGCATATTTTCTGTTAAATGAAGGAGAATACTTCCAAACATAGTAAAATGTACCAAGGTCTTAAAAAAATGGTATAAAATAATATAGTGTACTTTTTATATACCTCATATGTTTTGAACATTTATAATAGGATGGATTTCCATCTATTTTTCCTCTCATAGTCTCATACCTTTTTTGGATCAGGGGAATGGACTGATTAACTCATATGGTCTGTAACAGGCTGAAGATTTTACAATGTCCAGAACAGCTAGAGTTTGTCACAGCACATTGATAAACAGAAATCCTCAACACCTAATGGTGATGTGACCTTAGACACATTTGGGAAATCAGGCTGGCAGTAAGTTTCTAGAGGACTCCTAACCTTGGGTTTTAGGGCTTGGCAATCTTCTATTGAAGACTCCATTATGCATAATATAAGTGGATTAACATTAATGAGGATGAATAATGAGAAGAAATGTCTAACACCATTTTATTGTTTTCTGGGGCAGGAATGGGAGCACAATGAAAACAAGGAGGATATTACAATGAAACCTTATTTGAACATGTGACAGTTTATAAATGAAGAGGAAAAATGCAGTGTAACAGCTTATCCCTAAAAGACAGGCTAAGGTTTTCTTTTGATAGTACTTTTTTTCATTCTCCAAGTAAAAATCAATTGCTTTGGGGTCTATTCCCTCCCCCCCAAATATTCTCTTAGGCTCTGTTGTTATATTCAAAATGCTGAATATAAAAAGAAGAAGGGAAAAAAAAAAACACAATTCACATAATACACCAAACTAATTTCATTTTGAGGGTGAACTGAATTGGAAAAATCTCATTTTCTTAAAAAACTTTGTGTCTCATAAAGTCTTTATGTGCTTTGGAGGAACATGTCTTGCCCTAAGGAGAAGCCCGTGCCTTGTTGTGGAGGCAGCAAGAGAGAAAGGAAAAAGAATAAAGAAAACATCCTTTCTACAAAGTGCAAAGGCCTAGACATTTTAATTCCATCATTTCCCCATTATTTCTTGGTTGATCAAGCATTTTTCCCTAAGCAAATTCTCACTTATCTGCTTTTTTTGTGCCTCTGCCTATGCAAATTAGAACCTGCTTTTAATTATAAGGGGGCCCACTCTCAACACCTGATGATATTAGAGTGAAAATAGAAAGTGCATTAAGCAGCTTCAGGGGGATTTATATGCACTGTAATGACCTTTTAATATGAATTCTTAGTAAGGAAAGAAGGATTTATATTTTTCATATTCTATAGGAAGTTGTTCTTTTTTATAAGATGTCACTTGCAATCTGTAGTGACATTTGACTAGAGGTGTAAAAATGTCATATTTTAGCATTGATAGATCCAGTCTGTTCTCTCTTGTCATGGGATAAGGGGCTTTTTCATGCATATATATGACAGCTCGAGATGTTTTCAGTTGGGTTTTCTTTCTTTCAGTTATTAAATATTCTGGATGTTCATTATGCACCAAAACCTGAATAATATAAGATTAGTGGGAAACCTTTGTAGGAGCTTTTATTATCATCATTAATATTAATCATGTATGCTGCACTCACTTTTCTACTTTGCAAACTCAAATGTCAATAGAATAAGCAAACTTCCCCCCCCACCCTCCCCGTACTGGTAGGTAAGGACAAAAAAGCTTCAGAGTAAAAACAAGAAAATTTTTTTATCTTAGTTTTTAAAACAATAAGAGAAGGAACAAGAGACCAACTTTATAATTTCTCCTGCTGAAGAGAACAATTTGGAAGATGGAAGCAAGTTTCAAGAAGTGAAAAAAAAAAAATCTCTAAAGTGACACAGGTCAGAAAAGAAAGAAGTAAAATTGAAATCCAAGACTTTTATCTCTGTGTTTTATTGAGATATAATTGACATGTAACCCAACACCTTAAACTGAAGTCCTGGTGCCTCCCTCTTTCACACTGATTTGCTAGAGCTGAATAGATACCATTGCTGTGTCAGCTACTCAATTACAATTGAGTTTTTGAATACCAGAAATCACATTTAATCTTTTTTTTTCACATTTAATCCCTTAAATAGGATTAAATAATGTCTAACAGATGTAGGATACTCTCCATCTTGTCCGTGTTCACACATTTATTTTTATTATAGCATCTGCTACATGCATGAATGAATAAATGAATGAAAGTTTTATCATTGTATCCCAACATGTAGTAAGATTGTCTAGATATGCAATAAAGATTTTTGGAATAAATAAAAGTTAGATTACTTGCTGAAATGTAACTAATGACAAAGATAATAAAACTAGTAAACATTTTAACTGTAACCCTCCCCATTTTGCAGACTGCAGTGCCATGGAAAGGGTAGTGTCTTCAGAATCACAGTCATTGACATTCACTAGCATTGTGACTTAACTATGCTATGTAACTAAAAGTCTGTTTCCTAATCAGCCAAATGGAGATTATAAAATCTGTAAGACAGAGTTAATGAAAAGATGAAATGGAATAATGCATGCAAGTTTCCTGGCACAGAGAGTGCTCCGTATATATTAACTATTATGAATATATTTTTTTACACCTGTCCCTTAAATGTTGACACACATCAGCTTCATGCCAGAGGTTCTTTTTCTCTCTCAACACACTCCCTGACCTTGAATAATATCATCCATCTCATGCCTATAATGATCATCCTTCTGGTCATGGCTCCCAGTTTCACTTCTGAATTTCATATCTGTGTATTACACTCCTCTCTTGACGCCTTCCCTTGAATGTCCTGAAAGAATGTTAAACCTTAGCATAACCTAGAGGCTAAGAGACTGTTTATCACAGTTAGTGTAAATATGCATATATGTTTCCATAAAAATATTAATAAATTCTGAATGGGGTGCCATCCCCGACACAGATGGGGTTTTGCTGTGATAAATGACATGTTCACCATATGTACAATTGTGACAAGAATTTGGAAAAGTCATTGTGAACTTAATACCTTTTTATTAGGTTGTTATGGGGATTAAATTGAGTTAATGTATGTAAAGTAATGAGAATTATGACTGCCACATTTTGAGGAGTGAATGCATTTTAACTTGTATTATGATATCCAGAATTGAACTTATTCTATGCCTTCTCAAACTATTTCTCACGTGTTCCTTAATCCAGATTCTGATATCTGCCATCTTCGCAGTTTCTTAGAACATGCATTTGAAGGTCCTCATCAATGCTTCATTCCCACTAAATCCCACTCCTTTCCAACCAGCCACAGAGCCAGGTAAAATCTACTTATAAATGCTTTCACTTAGTGTTTTTATATGTTTGATGTCCATGGCTATCCTTTCTCCATCACGTCTCCTGTCTCTAAGTTCAGGTCACATTGCAGTCATTTTTAAAAAAACATATTTTTACATTAAACATTTAATGTACATATGTGTTAAAAATTCTGACAGAAAAGTGAGAAAATATGTTTCTCCAATCCCAGATCTTCTGTCCCACTATCCAGAGTCCACTCAGACATTTCTGTGAGTATTGTTCAACAGTTTGTCCCTCCCTCTGTCTCTGTCTCTGTCTCTGTCTCTCTCTCTCTCACACACTCATACAGAGCATACGAGCACTGTATATCCCTTTTATTTTTTACATATTTGTTTTTGCACTTATAATAATGACTTTGTTCCTATTAGTACATGCAAGCTCTCCACTCTCTATGTCTGTGGAGTACTTCTTTGTATTAAATCCCACACATTTCCTTAGCACATCCCTACTCTGGGCAATTAAACTGTTTCATTATTTTGCTTTTGCAAATAAACACGTGATTGAATACAATTTCATAAAATATTTATGCACTGGTGAAAGGATACTTATAAGGTAAGTTTCTAGAATTAGAACTTTAGTATCAAAGGGTACATAGAGTTAAAATTTTGATAAACATTGCTAAACTGTCTAAATATGTTGCAACAATTTATTTTACCACAGTACATGAAGTACTTATTTTCCCAACATGTCTAAATTTGTATTTAAAAATATTTTTCACCATTCAAGTGGGTAATAAATGCTACATCTTTTTGTTTTTAAAAATTATTTTCAGGGCACCTGGGTGGCTCTGTTTGGTTAAGCGTCTGCTTTCAGCTCAGGTCATGATCTCAGTGTCCTGGGATCGAGTCCCACATTGAGCTCCCTGTTCAGTGGGAAATTTGCTTCTCCTTCTACCCTTCTCCCACTTGTGATCTCTCTCTCTCTCTCAAATAAATAAATAAAATCTTTATAAAATATTTTGTATTTTTTTAAAGATTTTATTTATTTATTTGAGAGAGAGAGAGAATGAGAGAGAGAAAGCACATGAGAGAGGGGAGGGTCAGAGGGAGAAGCAGACTCCCCGCCGAGCAGGGAGCCCGATGCGGGACTCGATCCCAGGACTCCAGGAT
>NW_023270377.1:105440131-105588940 GCF_011800145.1 Mirounga leonina
TGCGGGACTCGATCCCAGGACTCCAGGATCATGACCTGAGCTGAAGGTAGTCGCTTAACCAACTGAGCCACCCAGGTGCCCTATTTTGTATTTTTGTTTCTAGGTTTATGGTCGTGCATCCAGTCATAGATTTATGAATTTTTAATGAGTTATTGATTTCTTATTAATCAAAATTCTTTCTTTAAAAAAAAAAAAAACGATTTTATTTATTTATTTGCCAGAGAGAGAGAGAGAGCACAAGCAGGGGGAGAAGCAGGCTCCCCGCTGAGCAGGGAGCCCTATGTGGGACTTGAACCCAGGACCCTGGGATCATGACCTGAGCTGAAGGCAGACACATAACCAACTGAGACATCCAGGTGTCCCAATCAAAGTCCTTTCTATCTTAAATGAATTCATACTTTTTTTGTCACATATACTAGTTCCACTAGTTTGTAAGTCATCTATCAGGTTTGGGTAATTTTTTCTTGTGGAAATTATACATTTTTATATGGTCAAGTTTGTTGGGTTTTCCCTTTTTGGCTTCTATATTTTGCATGTTAAAAAGTCCTTCTCTACTCAAATTATTTTTAATATAAAATCTCTCCATGTTTTGTAGTAATTGTTTCAAAATTTAAATGATTGATTCATCTGTAATTTATTTTATTGTGAAAATAAAACATAAAAACCAATTTTTTTCACAATATTTTCTGATAGGTTGAATTCTCTATTTTTTTTTTTTTTTCAGAAAGATCTGGGCTATTGTCACACATTTATTTTTCATATAGACTTTTGAATGAGTTTATCCATACTACTCTCCCTTTTCCTGTGAATCTTATGTTTATTCAAAACACATGGAATCCCACAAATAATCTTTTTAATAATTGCAATCTTTGTAAGATTGAGTCCTACTAGCCAAGATAGTAAATCATTTTTATAGTCGACTTGTTTAAGTTTTTCAATAGTTTTCATATTTTATTGTTTTGAAATGAAATTTTTCCTATAATTCATGATTGCCTTTATTTGTATATAATTATGTTATCAGAGAATATATTTTGTAACCAGATGGATGGTGAATTATCTTACAGCTCAATCTTAATAGCCAGCAGTAAAGGGCAGGGGATAAATATAAACAGAAAACTTTCACCATAGCTAAAGTTAACTACACAGGTAAGAGATAGTGTCACTGTTTTCAGTAAAAATTGTTCTTCAAGCAGCAATGCAAATTGGTGGAACAAGTATTGTGATATAAATCTGCAGATGCAGATTTATTTTCATTTGTTGACCTAAACACACAATAAAGAACATGTACATGCTTTACTTGCTACCTACTCAATCTTTTTATATAATTCAGCTTCTTCCCTTTATTATCTAATCCTTTGCAAGTGTCACTAATCCTTCTCAAATTCCTCCCCAAATTTCCCTCCAATATGGTACTAGCTAGTCCACATCTTGCTCTGTTTTCAAGTCAGTCTGTAGTTAATTTTCAGGTTTATTTTCTTATTATAAAATGACTGACATAAGGTGAGAGCACTATTACTCCTTCAATAAGGAGGAAAGACTGCACAGTTTAGCTTTAATTTAAATACAAAATTTATTTTTAAAGATAATTTTTAAAATGGATTCTCTCATTTCTGTAGCTGAAAGAATATAAATATAAATATATAATTCCCAAGTAAGTCTCTCTTGATGTATGTTCATCCTGTAAACTCTTTCCTAATTTACTAACATTTCTACATTTATGTATTTTAATTAGCATTGCTAGCAAATACTCCAAGACAATATAAATTTCCTTTGATCATTATTTACTAATCAACATTTTAAGTTAACAGATTTGTAATTCCCTAAATATTATTATATCACCTTCACTGATTTTTAGTAATAAAATATATTCAAATCAAAATGGAAAGAGTAAAACTAACACTATTTGCAAATGACATGATATTTTTGTAGAAACCCCTAAAAACTTCATCCAAAATTGTTAGAACTAACAAATTAATTCAATAAAGTTTCAGGATACAAACTTAATATACAAAAATCTGTTGCATTTCTAGATACTAATAAAATCTATCAAAAATAAGGAAACTTGGGGCGCCTGGGTGGCTCAGTCAGTTAGGCCTCTGCCTTCGGCTCAGGTCATGGTCCCAGGGTCCTGGGATTGAGCCCTACATTGGGCTCCCTGCTCGGCGGGAAGCCTGCTTCTCCCTCTCCCACTCCCCCTGCTTGTGTTCCCTCTCTCGCTGTGTCTCTCTCTGTCAAATAAATAAAATCTTAAAAAAAAATAAAAATAAGGAAACAATACCATTTACCATCAAAAAAAAAAAAAAATCTAGGAATAAACTTAACCAGGAAAGTGAAAGACCTATACACTAAAAACCACAAGACATTTATTTAAAAAATGAAGAAGAAACAAATACATGGAAAGATATCCCATGTCCATGGATTGGAAGAGTTAATATGGTTAAAAAAAAGTCCATACTGTCCAAAGCAATCTACATATTCAATGCAATCTAAAATTCCAATGGTAATGTTCACAGAAATGGCATGAGTAATCCTAAATTTTGCATGGAAACACAAAGGTACAAATAGCTAAAGTACTCTTGAGAAAGAGTAAAAGTGTGAGGCATCACACTTCCTGATATCAAACTATATTATAAAGCTGTGATATTCAAAACTGTATGGTATTGTGATAAAAACAGACAGATAAATCAATGGAACAATAGAGATCCCAGAAACAAAAACAAGCAAATGTGGTCAATTAATTTACAACAAAGGAGCCAAGAATATACAATGGAGAAATGAGAGTCTCTTCAATAAATGGTGGTGGAAAAACTGAAAAACCAATGCAAAAGAATGAAACTGGACCACTATCTTATACCATAAACAAAAATTAACTCAAAATAGAAAATACTTGAACTTAAGCTCTGAAAACATGAAATTCCTAGAAGAAAACAAGTGATAAGCTCCTTGACATTGGTCTTGACAATAACTTTTTTTTTTTTGGTTTTGACACCAAAAGCCAAAGGAAACAAAATCAAATATAAACAAGTGAGGCTACATCAAACCAAAATCTTTTGCACAGCAAACTATCAATAAAAATACAAAGGAAATCTACAGAATGGAAGACAGTATTTTCAAATCATATATCTGATCAACAGTTAATCCAAAATATACAAAGAACTCATACAATGGAATAGGAAAAAATATAACCAATCTGATTAAAAAAAGAACAGATGATTTCAATAGATATTTTTCCAAAGAAGACATACAAATGGCCAACAAGTACATAAAAAGCTGCTCAACATCACTGATCATTAGAGAAATGCAAATCAGAACCACAATATCTCATTTCATACCTGTTAGAATGGCTATTATTAAAAAGACAAGAAATAATAAGTGTTGGCAAAGATACAGAGAAAGCGAACACTTGTGCTTTATTGGTGGGAAGGTAAATTGGTGTGGCCACCCTGAAAAATGGTATGGCATTTTCTCCAGACAACTGAAAATAAAACTATCATAGTATCCAGCAATTCTACTTTTTGGTATTTATTTGAAGGAAATGAAATCATTAACACAAAAAGATATATGTATCCCCCATGTTCATTACAGCATTCTGTACAATAGCCAAGGCATGAAAGCAAGCTAAATGTCCATGAGTGGATGAATGAATAAAAGAAATATGATATATAGATCACATTATAATATGCACTATATAATATCAATATAATATCTAATTTATAGATATATATATATAGATATTATATAATAATATATAATATCTAATATTATTATATATCATTATATACTACATAATATTGATATATATGTATTAATATATTATGTTTGCTTCATATATTATGTATATTTAATATTACATATATAATTCAGCCACAAAAAAGAGGGAAATCTTGCCATTTATGACAACACCAGTAGACCCTGAGAGCATTATGGTAATTGAGCCAAAGAAAAATACCATTGAATTTCAATGATATGTGGAATATATAAAAAAAACAAAATGAAACTGAACTCATAGATACAGAGAACACATTGGTGGTTTCCAGAAGTGGGACTGGGGCAAAATGGGTGGAGATAGTCAAAAGGTACAAACTTCCAATTATAGATAAGTTCTAGGGATATCCTACATAGCATGGTGACTATGATTAATAACACTGTATATTTGAAATTTGCTAAGAGGATGGATCTTAACAGTTCTCATCAAAAGAATAAAATATATACAATGATGAATGTTAACTAAACTTATTGTGATGATCATTTCACAATCTATACAAATATTGAATATGTTCTATACCTGAAAGTAGTATCATTTTATAGGCCAATTACATCTCAATTAAAAAAATGGGGAGAAAAAAATTAAAAACCTTTGAATTCTGAACCAACATGCTCTAGATTTATCTAGTGGTCATAGAAAATATTGGGAGTTCTTCATTAGGGAGCATGGTCACAGGGAAATTGTAGAATGAACAATCTGGTGGCAGTGTAAAGGAGCAAACACACAGAGGTACAAAGAAAAATTTAAAAAAAAAGGTCAGATTATGCAAAGATGGATAAAAAGCAATAGTATTTTTGAAGAGTCAAATCATTATGAAAGCATGGTTTTGCAGATTTTTGTTTAACAGTTGAGGGAAAAAGTTCCCATAAAACAATAAAACTCTAACCCAACTTTACACATGTCCCACTGCTTATTAATTCACTGAATTCCAATAATAAGAAGGTCCCATTTTCTATGAAAAAAAACTAAAAAAAAAAAAAGATGGGGAATTTTACTCCTTTTTTGACTAATACTTTATTTAAGAAATGGTAATTGAAAGAAACACATTCACAAGTTACTATGCATTTTTTGCAACCCCACATGGTGGGATGAAAAGCAGATTAAGATAGAAGAAGAAAACGTGGTTAAGCTAAAGAAGATTTTCCTTTTAATTTTTACAAGTCCTATACACTCTGAACAATTTGAATTTTATTTTACTGAAGTATTTATTCCTTCTCTTCTTAAGTGAACTATATTTTTTAAATGTCTTCCCGAATTAACATTTAAATGACTTAACAGGGGTCCCTGGGTGGCTCAGAGGGTTAGGCATCTGGCTCTTGATTTTGGCTCAAGTCCTGATCTCATGGTCCTGGGATTGAGACCACATCAGGCGCCATGCTCAGCAGGACATCTTCTTGAGATTCTCTCTCTCTCTCTCTCTCTCTCTCTCTCTCCCCCTCTTCCTCTGCTGCCTCTCCCCCCGCCACCCCTGTGCTCACTTGTTCTCTCTTTCACTCTCTCAAATAAATAAATAAATTTAAAAAAATAAATAAATAAATGAGGACTTAACAGTGATTTTGGAATTGAGAAACCTGTGTTTGAGTCCTGGCTCTGCCTGCTGCTAACTCTATATCCTAGTACAATTCATTTAGAACCTTTCTGAAACACAACTTTTAAAATAAATATTAATCATTTATACATAAACACAATACAGATTGATTATATGGGTCAATTAAATTAAACTTACCATAATTTTATTCAATGCAATTAAATGCAATAAACAAACATTAATGACAGCCTAAGAGCTAAAAGAAATATAAACTCAAATAAAAAGTAGCACTCATTATCACCATGTTCACCAAGACTCACACCCTCTGATCCATTTAAAATATAGCCAGATCTAGCCAATTGGCTTTCAGGATCAGCTTAACATTTTATTATGATGTTGGATCTCATAGAATTACTTTTAAGTTGTAAGTTACACTTATAAAACACACTAATAGTACTCACAAAAGAATGAACTATGTACATGTCAGTAAATTCATTTACTCTGAGTAACATAACTGTAAAGAGAGGAAGTATCTTGTGTCAAACTTATCAGACATTTTTATTCCTCTGGAAAAACTACTTAGAAAACTAAATAGTGTAAAGATACTAGGTAAAATAAAATTAGACTTACTAAAATATCTCATGTTTTTAAAGACATTTTAATGCCTTTAGTTTTGCCAGGAAAATTAGAATACAAAAAATAATCAGTCATCTAATAATTCCTGAAGAGTTTTGATTATATACAGTCTACCCCAATGATCTGCAATATTTAGTAATTTGGTATTTTTCTGAACCTGGTATTTTCATCTTTAGTACTGACAAATAGACATGTTTTGACTATACTTGGAATAACAAAGCATAGTCACATAGTGGTTAAGCATATTTGCTTTGATCAAACAGACATTAATTTGAATGTTAGATCTAGAATTTGTTAACTGGATGATTTTAGACAGGTTTCTTAACCTCTCTGAGGTTCTGTTTCCTCATTTATAAACAGAAAAATTAGAAAGCTGCATTTTAGTTTCTTGTCAGGTTTCAGTGATGTAGTTTTACATTTTTAACATGTGTTTAGCACAAAGGGTTCAACATGGTAACTTTCTGTATGTTATCTTGTAAAGCCAGAACAATAGTGAACATGCTTACAAGTAGGGTATGTGACCTGAGAGAAGACGGACAGCTCTTCACAGTGAATAATACCTGAAACTCTTTTTAAAGGGCTTGCACTCATAAAACCATAGGTCTCGCATTCATAAAACTGTAGGTCTCTAAGTTGAACATAACTTGTAACTTAGAAGGACAACTAATCAAAATAGCTATGGATAGCTGGATATTTGTCTTGTAATTATACCTATTTTGTATCTGTTAAGTATGCAAATCTAACCTTTCTCTCATTATTTAAGAAGGAATTATAAAATAAGTCAATTTAATTCACTAAGCATCAGAAATTCTGCTATTTACCACGACCACTCAAAGGTAAACAAGATAACGCCCTGCCTTAAATGAAGAACTCTCATCAGAAAT
The DNA here is from genome assembly GCF_011800145.1 of Mirounga leonina. Taxonomy (NCBI): domain Eukaryota; kingdom Metazoa; phylum Chordata; class Mammalia; order Carnivora; family Phocidae; genus Mirounga; species Mirounga leonina. Next base: position 105,446,946 of record NW_023270377.1, read on the forward strand.
GGTACTGATACAGTATAATATTGCAATAATAAGTGCAAGCACAAGATTTGTTGCAAATAAAAGAAACACTGGAAAAGTCATATGAGAGAAAATAATGCAAACTTAGTATTCAATGAGTTTAATTGAGCTAAAGGAATACCCAAGGAGGAAAAACTAGGAGGCAGCATTATGGGAGAAATCAAGGAGAACTGAAATCTCATGCTGCGTAGTCATATTGGACACTCATCTGTTGGGCAGGATGTATTGTAAAAAGATCAAGTCCTGAGAAGCCTCTGACACCATATTAAGGAGTTCTATAACTGTAATAAAGGCAAGGAAGGGCATCTGAAAAATAATCTCACTGTGCTGATAGGGTGAAAGTCGTAGCATATAACAAACAAATAAGCTTATTTTGAAAAAGTCACAGAGAAGAGTTACACTAAAGATTAGAAAAACATTGGGGGGGGTGTCTGGGTGGCTCAGTTGGTTGAGCATCTGACTCTTGATTTCATCTCAGGTCATGATCTCAGGGTCATGAAATTGAGCCCTGAATTGGGCTCCCCGCTGGGCATGGAGCCTGCTTGGAATTCTTTCTCTCCCTCTGCTCCTCTTCCTCATTCTCTCTCTAAACAAATAAATAAACAAAAACCACTTGGGACAGGAGAGAATGATGAGTATGGTAACCATAATGTATAGAGCACACCAACAAAACAAGTTCTGAAAATCATACAATGGGTCATTTTATGAAATGTTTCCCTCATTGTGACCATGCGGGAATTTTTCTTCCTATAGGTACATAATATAGTGTTTATGTTTAGTGGAAAGAAATGGGAAATAAGAATTAATCTCATATCCCTACTAATACTCTTGGGGAAGTCACTATGGCATTCAAATAGGAATGATAATCCTATTCTACTACTTGTACCAAAGAACATACCCCATCGTCATCTAAAAGAGATAAAAGATATGAAAATAATTCTAACCATTTAAAATGTCAGTGGATAAATGCAAGGAATTATTACTGTCATACACACATACACACACACATATATGAATCACCTAAAAATTGTGCCTTTGCCTTCTTGGAGCAAAATGTCAAGATGTTTGAATGCACTTTAAGGTGTATTGGCACATAAAGATCAAGAGAGCTAAAAAAGAACAAAGTTCAATGGCATATTATGAAAAAAATAGGCATATTTCCAAAATAAGGATGAAAAAGCAAAAAAAAAATATTCTCAATCACACTATTTCTAATCTTAAAGTAATAATCTGCATTTGTTTAATCATTTTCAAGCATCTTTATATGCATATGGATTGATGTGACAGAATTCTAATTCTAATTCTGGAATTAGACAACTGCTAGAAACTAGAGAACACTACAATGGTGCATGATCCTCAATGAACCTGATGGTTCCCCTAAGCCCAAGGAAACAGTTGCCAAATAAATATAATAAAATTTCTTCCCTTGTAGATTTAGGAGGACTAAATTAGATAGTACACATATAATATATAAACCAGGATTCAGTGTGTACCTGGTAAGCAATAAATATAGGCAATATCATTGTAATTAGTTTCATGTTATTGAATTATCAAATATCAAGCTTTATTAACACATGTTTGAGATAAGTGAACTGAAGCTCAGAAAGGCCAAATCATTTACTCAACATTGCATGGCAGTGCTAAGACCAGAAACCAATGCTTTGATTCTACATTTAGAGCTGCCCTTGCTATCTCAGATATACTTCAGTGGTGAGAAAGATGGGGTCATCTGCTTCCAATAGAATGCCTCCTTCATACAGCAAACGTGTTACCACATGCAGATTTTCATGAAAAATGCCAAAACATATCCCACAGACCCACCAATTGGTCAGTATTTCTTATTTTGCTATGTCAAAACATCTTAGGACTTATTTCATTTCACCTGGTTCTAAAACTCAAATGAATGTTTCAAAATAAATTTTCTTTAGTCTTACAGAGAGAAGATACCACATTAAGAAACAAAACACAAATATAAGTGCAAGGTAAAAATATGTCATGCCCTGACTTATAGAAATAGGTTTTGGATTATGTGTGACAAAAATTAAACTCTAAGATTAATGAAGTAAAAGTGAGATCAGTCCTATTTATAAATATAGCTGAAAATCTAGGATTCTTTGAGCAGAAATAAAATACGTGAGGCAATTCTCCTTTTGCTTTCCCCATATAATCTGGGCATTGTTTGGGTATCTGAGCTGGAAATGATATAGACAGTAAGATAACAAGAAACCCCATTCATCACTCTGATGGCTGTTTCACTTTATCTGTGTGTAAATTGCCAGTGATAGAGTAGCCTGTCTCTCTCTCTTCTCAGCCTTATAACCCACGCTTCAACTGAACTAAAGTTCTTGTTTTTTTGTAATCAAGTTTCAGGGACCTGCATTGTTATTCATGTATTCTAGAAGAGGTAAGGTTTCCAATTCAGAAATACAATTCTGTTGTAGCCAAAAGTAAGTGCGCATATCACCAAACTGGACTAGATATTTAAACATGAATCAAGCAACTATTTATTAGCATGCAAACTATGTTGATGCATAAATGCATGTGAATACATGCATATGCATATTTGAACAGCATCTAATATTTGATACTCCGGGGCAGTGTTATCCAATAGAACTTTCTGCTGTAATAAAAATGTTCTATATCTGCACCCTTCAATATGGTAGCCACTAGCCATAAGAGCAATGAAATGTGTCTAGTGTAACTAAGGAACTGCAGTTTTAAGTTCATCTAATTTAATTAATTTTAACTTAAAAAGCCACATGTTGCTATTGGCTACCATATTGCTCAGTGCTTTTCTAGAAAAATCATTAATTCACTTGAACTCAAATTAAACTCTCTTCCTAAATGAATATGCCCTCTGATATTCTTATAAATATCTTATAATCTTATAGCTTACATTCTTATGAATAATTGATGTTTTAAGGCAAAAGCCAAAATATACATTGCATATTTTTACTAATGGATATACTCATGTTTAGAAAGGATCATATCAAATTGGGGGCTATATCTGAGGTGCTAATTGTTGTTCTGTTTCATTGCTGATCCTCAACTTTTCAATAAAGGAGTCGTCAAATTAAAGCAAAACAAAAAAACAAGAACAACAACAACAACAATAACAAAAACCCACAAACAACCTAACAGAAAGTATTTGACTCCTTTTGGAGAACTCACAAAACTTTGGAAAATTTAACTCTTTCTTAGTGAGGATCTGAATAGTGATTTTTAAAAAAAGGATATGTTTTCATCCCATTAAGTGACATGCAGAAACTGTAATGCAATTAGACAATGTCTAATCCATATGCCTATCAGCATTCTGAGGTTTCACTGGCTAATATTTACTACTTGGTTTTTCCTTTGACTTAAAACCTTTGGAAGGTTAACTAAATTGCCAAATTCTCGCTGGTGTTGTCATTTCAATTATGTAAGTTGCCAACATATCTAATCAGTGTGAAGAGTATCAGTAATACCCTCAAGGTTTGTCATTCATACCTGATTCTTAAGACCTAAATATTCACTTCCAAATATTGGGAAGCATTCTAAATAGAACTCAAAATAAAATTTCCCATTTATCTCTTACTCATTGACATTTTATCCTTTATTTATTTTTTTCTGAGGCTTTGAAACCTGGTGGAATTTGGCATGCTAAGTTTCAAATTTGCTTGGGAATGGTAACTCTTGTTTTTTCCAGGTTCCACCTTGTCTATCCAATGCCTGTTCCACTATTATATTTTGGAAACAGAGAACTTGTTTTGTAGTTTCATAGGGCTACAGGTGGAGAAGAATTTTGATTACGGATAGACCATATAGCCCCCTCCATACTTAGATGATGAGAGTTGGGACTTCTAGAATTGGTTATATTTAAATAAAATTTTGGATTTAGAGTTGATGGTAGTGAGAGTGGACACTTTTAGGGATATTGAGATAGGATGAATATGTTTTGTACATGTATATTTGAATTTTAGGGGGTGGGCATAGAGCCAAAGGCAGTGGGTTGAATTACTATTCATCCCTCAGAATTCATGTCTATTCAAAAACATAGAATGTGACCTTACTAAAAATAGGGTCTTTGCAGATATAATTAGGGATGAAGATGGGATAATGCTAGGTTTGGTACACTCTAAATCCAATGAGAATGTCTTTATAAGTGAAAGAAAGGGACACAGAAGCATAGAGAATAAGGCAATGTGAGGATGGAGGCAGACATTTGAATAAGGCCTCTATAAGTCAAGTTACAATAAGGATTGTAAGCAACCACAAGAACCTAGGAGAAAGACATTGGATGGTTTTTCCCACCAGTCTTTAGAAGGAACCAACCCTGTTGATAGCTTGATTTCAAACTTCTGGCCTTCAGAACTGTGAAAGAATAAATTTCTGTTATTTTAAGCCACCATATTTGTGATAATTTATTGTGTCAGCCCCAGGAAATACATATATCTTATAAAATAGGAAAAATTTTTGAGGATCGATTTAAATACTACAAAAGTGTGCATTATATAATTGACACTGTTCTACACAGCATATACTATGTGAGAAAAATATTTAAAATTTAAATACCATCCAAGCAGAAAAATAATTTGATTATTTTCACTTGTATTTCTTATAAAATAGAACTGTGTGTTACCTAACACTAGTGACACTAAAAAAAAATGTTAAAAATATGTCTGATTTGTAGTTATATTTCTGTGTAGACTTTGAATCTTTCAAGTAAATATTCCCATACAAAAATTCCTCATGTAGCATACAAATGTATGGCTACCTACATATTATATATAATAAAAATAAATCTGTCAACTTAGACGTCTAAAAATTCCATGTGAATAAAAAATTCAGGTCAAACAATATCCATGATTAAACATCTTAAATTTAATATATATATACACAGATCAGAAATAAATAAAATATAAAGAGATTAATGGAGTTTCCACAAAATGTCTTTTCTGTGAACTTCAGGTGAAACTTTGTAGTTATTGATAACAGAAGCTATGGAGGGTGTGAGAAAGCACTGTGCCTGGACACAAATGAAAGCTTTGGAAATGTGACTACCAAATTTATAATAATAAAGAGATAATAGTAATTACTGCCTAAAATGTATTTATTCTTATAATCCATTCATTAATTTCATAAAATTAATATTTCATTGCCACTTTGGAATCAGTCAAACATTAACTGGAAGTCTTTCATGATTGTGTAAAACATGTATTTACTAAATTCTATTTTACGTGATACGTGAAATTCAAGAGAACTTGAGTTTAATTCTCTCAAAAGCTGATTTAAATTTTTCTCTTAAAAAGTGTATGTTTTCTTACATCATGGACCTAACATTTGATCTTTCTTTAAATATTATGCACTGTCCAGCCATTCTTTTTTATTTTTTTTAGATTTGTTTATTTATTTTAGAGAGAGAGAGAGATAGCAGGGGGGATAGACAGAGGGAGAAAGTGACAGAGTCTTAAGCAGATTTGGCGCTGAGCATGGAACCTAACCCAGGGTTCGATCTCATGACCCTGAGATCAGGACCTGAGCCAAAACCAAGAGTCGGATGCTTAACTAACTCCTCCACCCGGGTGCCCCATGTCCAGCCTTTCTTAACAAAAAATATTCAATATAAAGAAAGCATATTACATAATATTATATAATTTTCATTGGATGGTTATTTAAATTTTACTTGATTTTTATTATAAAGTGCAGTAATTGTACCATCAGATATACTAAATGGAATACATCAGTAAATTAATGTGTATCCTAGGAATAGTTGGAATTTGCTTTAAAAAAGAAACAAATCTTTTGATATTTGCTAGATTTTGCTCACTTGATTCTTTACACTAAAGGTAAAGTTAAGGACAAAGAATCTGGTATTACATATACTTATAAATGTAATATAATATATATATGAATTATAACACAATTACACTATAATATAATACAAATATATAAATAAATTTTTATAGTATTATAGCATATAGTATATACTATGTATAGTATACTATATATTATATAGTATAAATATAAATATATAGCATGTATAGTGTATATATATAGTATATAAATTTGTATGTGTAGTATATAAATTTATGTATAGTATACAAGTTTATATTTATATGTGTATATATATTTATATTATTACAATTATAATGATACAAATATATAAATATAAATATATATTGTATAACTATAATACAAATATAAATATGAATCAAATGTAAGCATTATATAAATACAAACATATAATGTGAATATTAAATATAAATAAATATGTATGTATCTGTAAATGTAGTATCTTGGTCTGCATTTCTATGTTCATATTTAAGCTGACTCTCAATTTTTCCCCAAGAACATTGGTGGGAATTTCTTGTTCAACATTTATAAAAATAAAATCCATTTTAGTGATATTTCTACCAGCAAAGCAAAGCAACAAACACCGCTAATAATAATAATAATAATAATAATAATAATAATAATAGTAATCATATATTCCTAACGTGAAATAGATGTTTCTGTGCCAGGAAGCAGAAAACTAATGGCAACTTTTAAACTATTAGTATTCCTTTTAGAAATATTAAAAAGGCCCAACTTCTCAGGGCCAGTTTTGTAAGGTTAAAAAGAAATAAAAACAGGTGGACAATTGTACAGTAAGACAGTAAATGTATTTTTTTTTTTAAATTAGAGGATGTCTGTGGATAGCCCACTCAGTGACCAATAACAAGCTAAGTCTCTTTGCAGTTTACATGCGTTGGATTTAAAGAAATAAAACAGTATTGCCTAGAGTCATTGCTTTAGGAGGGCTGTTTGATGGAGTCTCTCAGAAACTTTCAGGTTATCTGTGTTTTGCTCAATGGGGAAGTTATTTTCAATTTAAGCTGCAAGAAGGCAGAGACTCTTCCTTTCAAAGCATTCCTTTAGAAATCCCTGTGATTGCCACAGCAGGCAGAGAATCTGACTTGTGGGGAAGAGAGGTATAAAGTTTCCACATTAGAGGGAGAGAGAGAGCCTTAGAGCCACAGACACATTTGATAATGTGGCAAAGGAAAGCCAAGCTTTTGTAGAAATCATTTGATAGTTTTAAGTTTCACATCCGTACATTGAGTAAGTAAACAAATTTAGTGGGACAAGTGATTCAGTGGTTAAAATTACATATATAGAAACTACATGTGCCTTAAATATTTTACTTTTACCAAAACACAGACATGATAATTAATGTGTTAATCTTGGATCATAAAGGCCAAGGCTTTTTCTTTACTACAAGTCCTTGATTGATGTTACATATTTCTTTTTTTTTTTTTAATTTTATTATTTGAGAGAGAGAGAGAGAGAGAGCACATAAGCAGAGGGAGTGGCAGAGAGAGGGAGAAGTGCGTTCTCCACTGAAGGGAGCCTGATGCAGGCCTCAATCCCAGGACCCTGGTATCATGACCTGAGCCGAAGGCAGAAGCTTAACCAACTGAGCCACCCAGGCTTCCGGCATATTTCCTTTTTTCATAAAATGCATCCATGATTTCTAATTTTATGTTATTAAAGTAAGAGCATAAACCAGAAGCAAGAAAATATGGAATTATCCTCATTTTAAAAAATTCTCCTTCTTAATCTTATGTCTAGGTGTATTAGACCTCAACTGACTGATTTATATTTTTGTATGCTAATGTTTATTCATTGTTTTCTAAAACATATTGCTTTTTTTTTTAAGATTTTTATTTATTTATTTATTTGACAGAGAGAGACACAGCGAGAGAGGGAACACAAGCAGGGGGAGTGGCAGAGGGAGAAGCAGGCTTCCCGCCGAGCAGGGAGCCCGATGCAGGACCTCGATCCCAGGCCCCTGGGATCATGACCTGAGCTGAAGGCAGATGCTTAACGACTGAGCCACCCAGGCGCCCCTAAAACATACTGCTTTTATCTTACGGAATAGATATTATTTGTACACGTATGTCAACTGATTTACATGATAATTAAATTATGTTATTGAATTAACCTGTACAATTGGAATAGTTTTGGGAACAAACTAAACCAACTCGATAAACATACAACAGGAGTAGTGAAAGCCTAAATTTAAGAATACTCAATATTGCATATCATGAGCATATATTAGTTCATTTTGCAGAAATAATAGAAGCAATCGGTTCTTTAGGCCAATGAGTAAATTGGATATCACTTAAGAGCACTTAAATCACACCAATAATTGGAAATAAAGACATAAAGGCTGAAAACTGCGTAGCTATAGGTTCCTGTTATGGACAATTGTGTGTATGCCTGCAACTCCAGGGAACTCCAAGCTTCTCGGTTTCTCAGCTAACAGGGGTCGTTGTCCCTGCTTAGGTTTTCTTCTAAAAGTGGTAAGACCCTTTACATTATGAATCTTCAAAATGTCTAATGCTCTCCTCTCCCTAAAATTTGGCTTGGATACTGGCTTAAAATAGGAACATATAAGGAGAATAACATAGAACAGATAATCCCAAACTGTGATAGTTCAACTTATAATTTTTTGACTTTACAAGAGTGCAAAAACTATGCACCTTCAGGAGAAACCTTACTTTGCAGTTTGGATTTTGCTTTTTTGTTCCCCAGGCTGATGACATGAGGTATGATACTCGCTTGTGATGTTGGGTGGCAGCAGTATCCACTCAGTCATGCAATCACACGCTCACAACCATTCTGTAATCAGACAACCCTCCTGTTTTTCACATTCAGTACAAGAGTTCATAACTGACATGAGATATCCAACACTTGATTATAAAATAAGCTTTGCGTTAGATGATTTTATCCAACTGTACGCTAATGTAAATGTTCTGACTACAGTGCTGACAAAACGGACTCCACCTTTGGCCCTGCATCTTATTCACACCCAGGCAATGATTTCCCTCCGGGCTTCATGTTCCAGGCCCCTGGGTGGTTAATGGATACCGACCAGAATGTGGCAAGGGCTGCTCTGATCTTTCCAAAAGCGGTGCCCATAAAGCACCACTTTAGACAGCTAGCAGAGATGGTCCAGCACACAGCACAGATGGCACCACTTTAGATAATTACCCTGTGACCTCATCACAATGCCCCTCACTCTATAAAAGCTGTGGATTAAGGTCCAGACTGAAGCGGAGAATAGTTACATAGTACGTGGGCCATCAGTCCACCTACCTCATTCTCCCCTATCAGGAAGTTACCTTGAATAAAACTGTGCAAACAGTACGGCGTGTCTTACTTCATTTTTTGGTCTCAAAGGGCTTTTGCAATCTGGAGGATATTTTACTGTCCCTCCTCCACCTTCTAACAGCATATAAAGTGGGCTAGGCTATGCTATGCTGTTTGGGAGGTTAGGTGTATTAAAAGCATTTTTAACTTATTATGTTCAACTTATCGTAGTTTTATTGGGATGTAACACCATTGTAAGTGGAGGAAGAGCTGTGTAATGTTAAACCATTTCAAAGAAAATGCAGTAAAATGTGCCTTCTTCTCAATAGCATAAAAACACCCATTCTAACCAAATTAACACATAAATGTAATGAATTCTCAATGAAAACCTAAGAGAATATTTTAGTTTTGGAATTAACAAATTGATTCTAAAAATTCATGTGAAAGAACTAAAGCTGTAAGTAACTAAAGTGAATTTAAAGAACTTGAAAGATACCCTACCACACTTTGCAATTTATTCAGTTCTCTAAATTAAAACAGCATATTAGAATAATATCTATGGATGAATAATCCAGTAAAATAGAATAAACTAGAAGAAGAGCTTTTATATGGAATCTTTATATATGAATGAAGTGGCAAAACTAGTTAAGATAAATAAAATTCAATAAATTATTGCTAAAAAAGAGGTAATACAAAAAGATTTTTTTTAAATCCAAATAATTCTACCCCCCTTACACTACATGTCTCAGCCTGTGCATGTACACACACACACACACACACCAATCCCAAGTGAATTAAAAAAAAATAACATTTAAAGAAAATACAGGAGCACATCCTTATGGTCTGGTGTAGGGAATATTTCTTTAAAAAGCACACATAGCCTGATGTTTACCTGCATTAAAATTTAAAACTTTGGATCAATACAAATCACTATAGAGAAAAGCTAAATGACAAGCCAGTCTGAGATGATATTTGCAATGCATATTATTCTTAAAAGTTCAGTATTCAAAATATATGAAAAACTCATAAAAATCAGGAGAGACAAGCAAGCTAATAGAAAAAAGTGGCAATGACTTTAAACATGCAATTCAGAAAGGAAGAAGCCAAAATAGTCAATAAGCATTTTAAAAGATGCTCAGTCTGGTAGTAATCAGATAAATAGCTAATAAAACCATAATGGGATGCCATTCCATATCCATTATATTGGCAAGGTTTAAGAAGTCTGACACCAGCAATGAGAAGGCAGATCAGCAGGCACAGCTGTGGGAATATAGATGCATGCAACAACTTTGTAGAACAATTAGGCAATATAAAGTCAGATTGAATAAATACATCCCCTTGAACCAACATTTTTTTTTTCCCTTTAGATATAAACCATAGAGACTTTCTTGCTCACACGCCCAAGGAAATATATACAGAATATTCCTAGCAACTTGGGTGTCATAGACAAAGGCTGAGATAACTCTGTGCTTATAAAAACAATAAGAGATAATAATAAATACTACTAATAAATACAGTATGGTGTGTTTCCAAATGTGGGATATTGCAGAGTAATTATCACCAATGAAATAGGACCTTGTGTTTCAACATGGATAATCTTTCAAAATATAGTTTCAAGTAAATGAAAGCAAGTTAATTGATAATAGAAGATGATGCCATTTATTTTATTTTTTCCCCTTGAAATGGTTTTTATGAATTCACAATGATACTAATGACATGTGACATACTGTGCTACATAATAATGATTAAGACAACCAATGATAATTCCTCATATTTTTAAAGCTTTTATTTATTTAGGAGAGGGAGAGAAAGAGAGAAGGCAAAAGCAGGGGGAGGGGCAGAGGAAGAGGGAGAAGCAGACTCCTTGCTGAGCATGGAGCCTTCACTGGGCTTGATCCCAGGACTCCGAGATCATGACCTGAGTGAGATCAGACACTTAACTGACTGAGGTACCCAGGTGCCCCAATAATTCCTCATATTTGAAGAAACCATATAGATTTTCCTAATTCGGAGTTTCCCCAATTTATTTTAAATTATAAAATCTTCAAAACCATATATTGTTTGTAAAATAGAAACAGTATTTTTTTAGATGCATAAGTGTAATAATCACCCACTTGATATATAGTTACTTTGAAGCTATTGAAAGGTAGGCAGCCTTCAGGAGGTATATGAGTTGCTTAAGCCAACTCTCTAGTTTTTTTCTTTTTTTTCTTGTTTGTTTCTTCATTTTAACACCAGATTTAATTTTAAAAGAGACAAAAGTGAGTAAATCTACTTCCCACCCTTGGAATTAAATCTCTTAACCCAAATGTAATCATCTTAATAATTGCTTCGGTAAACTTTCTAATTTATGTATAAATACACATAGATGCAACCAACACTGAAATGAAAGCGTTACTGGTATATCAAGTATCTCCTATTCACCACCTGAGTTCCCTTTGGTCTCATTTGTCTTTTTTTTTTTTTTTTTCAGCTATTGCCATGTGGACATAACCAACCTCATACAGAGTTGAACCTTTAGCTCCTTTCTTAGGTCATCACTGCATCCTCTTACTTCCTGTCCTTTGCCTTTTGTGTGGATGCCTTTCCTTGGGAAATCCAATCGGTGCTCCTGAGTTAATTGAAAGTTTTGAAAATTTGGGGGCACTTGGGTGGCTCAGTCAGTTAAGTGTCTGCCTTTGGCTCAGGTCATGATTCTCGAGTCCCAGGATCGAGTACCACATTGGGCTGTCTGCTTCTCCCTCTGACCGTCTCCACTCCCGTGCTTTCTCTCTCTCTCTCTCTCTCACTCAAATAAATAAAAAAAATCTTAAAAAAAAGAAAATTTTGAAAAAAATATTTTTTAAGATTTTATTTATTTATTTGTCAGAGAGAGAGCACAAGCAGGGAGGGCAGCAGGCAGAGGGAGAAGCCGACTCCCCGCTGAGCAGGGAGCCCGATGCGGGACTCGATCCCAGGACCCTGGGATCATGACCTGAGCCGAAGGCAGACGCTTAACCGACTGAGCCACCCAGGCGTCCCAAGTTTTGAAAATTTGACCAACTGGGCACTAAAGGTCCTAAAAAGCATATCACATGATTTATCATCTCTCGCCATGGGATAGAATGACTAGTAGCATGTAGTGGTGGCAAACCCCATGATGCTTCCTTGTGCTGTTTCTCCCTTCCTCCTTTCTTTTCTCCTGTCTCTCAAGTCAGCTTCCTGGAATACTTGCATGTAAGCCTATGTATCAGGCTCACCTTTTTGGAGAACCAAGGCTAAGATAGAAAAATAATGAGATAAAATATACGTGAAATATTTCACAGCCAAATAGCCAAAATAGAACTTACAAAAGAAATATTTCCTAGAAACACATCTTCAACTCTTGCCTCATGAACCAGATGAGGGATATGAAACTTACTCTCAGTGTAGAGAAGACTAGTGAAGAGATTTCTCTGGGAAAATTTGCTATCTTGGTCTCAAAGGAGGAGAGCATTTGAGGTTGATTCTATCTTCTAACCTTAAGCCTAAAGACTTGGAACTTCAACAAGACTCTTTGGAGAAGTTCTTATGTACTTCTCTGCAGTTTTGTGACATGGTAGCCTTGGTCTCACTCTCTCCTAGAGAAATCTAGAAGATGAGAAACCCACAGAGTACTCTCAGCATTGGTGATGGACCAAGGAAAGATCCTCAGAATTAGAATCCAGTTGTATTCCAAGGATTTCTGTTGGGCTAAAGTTCAGGAGTCTTTCCAGTTACACAGAGGTGTGTCATGAGAAACAGACCCAATACAGAGACATAGAGAGTGGAGTCCTGTCAAATATGGCCCTGTCAAAACATGGCTACCTAGAGAGGCAGAGGAATGATAACAGTTGAAATTTCCAAGTGATTAGCAGAGGCAGAAAGCAAATACAACCACCTGTAAGAGAAATGCATGCACTAGGGCAGAGGAGAGAATCCCATCTGTGAAATTTCCACAGAAACCTCCCGCAGGAAAGTCGTTTAAAATATGTTCCCACATCCAAAGAGCATTAAGCTGGATTACTATGTGACCAGTTCAAGGAGGACTTTCTTATTTCCTCATTTTTTTCCTCCTTCCTCACAGTCAACCTAGAGAAAATGGCCAGAGAGCCGGCAAACTTTGAATGGCTATGGCGGTCGGTTTTACTGACATTTAATGCAGAGTTCCTTTTAGAATTGTATAATGAACAGTCTAGACTCCTGCAATGAGGTTTGAGTTGCACTTCAGCTTCCCTGAGAATGAGAAAAAAAGAAAATGTCATGGACCGTGAGGGAACTTTGTCCAAGGGCATTGTGAGAGATTACAATTACATGGTAAATTGTGAAAGGCAAAATGGAGTGGCGCCTGGGTGGCTCAGTTGGTTAAGCATCTGGCTTCGGCTCAGGTCATGATCCCAGGGTCCTAGGATCGAGCCCCGCATCGGGCTCCCTGCTCAGCGGGAAGCCTGCTTCTCCCTCCCCCACTCCCCCTCCTTGTGTTCCCTCTCTCGCTGTCTCTCTCTGTCAAATAAATAAAATCTTTAAAAAAAGAAAGGCAAAGTGGGCAAATTAGAACCATATGCACATATGTGTGTGTGTGCAAATGAGAGTATATTGAACAAGCTGTTTCCTTACTGCTTTAATACATAAAATATACATTTATATTTGATATATATGTGATATATACGATTATGCTTATTTTCCCAGTATTAACACATTTAGGTTTATATCATTTTTAATTTTTATAATTATTACATAACAAATATATTCATTCACAACCATTGTAGAAATTGTTTCAAAGAGAGTGAATTAAAATTAAAGCCACCTTTGACTGCCTACAGTCTCCTGTTTCTATCATTAGAGGAAAGTATTAGTTTTGGTATATATATCCTGGAAAAAAAATACAGATTCACTTCATTTTTTTACCAAAATGTTTTCATATTTCATTTATTTTTAGAAACTTCATTATTTTCAAATAAAAATATGTCTTGGGGAACATTATAAACTGACAATTACATAATTATAGAGCTGCCTCATCGTTCCAATCCATAATATTTTATTACATGGTACAAATGGCACACGGTTAATTTATACAGTTTATTTTACAATGAGGTTCTAACACTTGAGCTGAGTGCTACATCAGCTAGACCTCTGGTCAATGTTCACAATATTTATTTATTTGATTGACACTTTAAGCCAAGGACGGTTTTAACATTAAATTATTTTCAGCTTTCAGTTTTGATAATATTTCAGTCCCACCAACTACTCTTTGATTTGCACCCCCAATTTGAACCCACACACAGAAATTTTGAAAGCTCTTTTTTTTCCTTGTCATCAAAGATTTAATATAAGATGGCTTTAGTGAGGGCTCATGTTCCTAAGAATTCATTACAACAAGAAAATATATTGAGGGATATGATCACAAGTAATGAAAATCAAAAGATGATCAGATTAGGTGAGCAAGGTATTCTTGGGGAGTAGAATTCTTTTGCATTTAATTAACGTAAACAATTTGCTTACTTGTCCATAATCTATTGTGTGTTCTTCTTGCTGGATTATTGACAAAACAGATTGCATTATTTTCCTGTTTTTATATCTATAAGTATGTTATGTGTGGCCTTTCTCCTACTAAACTATCACTTAGAGTATTTAAAGGTCAGGAGAGTTCAAGTTTTACTTTGACAGTCTGTGCCTTATGTCACCCCAGAAAACTCAGGGGGAAAAGTCAATCTTTGAGAATCAAAAACTTGAAAAGTTTAGAACTAGGAGAAACTGTGGTAAAGTCTAAACTTCTCATTTCATCATAATAATGGGGTAACTGAGACCTAGAGAACTGGTTCATGTAACAAATTTGAGTTCCATTGTAGACACATGTCTATGTCAGAAATGTGTGCAGATGCTTTTTCACCATTCTTGCTCATCCTGAACAGCTTGCCCCACCATCTACTGTAATATCAAGTATTCATTTTCTTAAGACATATATGCCACAATTGGGCTGGAGCCCAATTCTGCAGTCTCCCTGTTTCAATTTTAAGACTCTTATTCTCTGGGGTGCCTGGGTATCTCAGTGAGTTAAGCATCTGCCTTTGGCTCAGGTCATGATCCCATTGTCCTGGGTTTGAGCCCCATGTCGAGCTCCCCGTTCAGCAGAGGAGTCTGCTTCTCCCTCTCCCTCTGCCCCTGCTCCTATGATCTCTCTCTCGTTCACTATTCTCTCAAATAAATACATGAAATCTTAAAAAAATAAAAGACTGTTTTTCTCCTTTCCTCTTTCAAAACCTCTCCCTTTTTTGAATTGTTAACCTTGAGACTTTACCACTCTACAATCCTCCTCTTGCCATATATTGACTTTTAGGTCACTATTTCACCTTCATTAATAAGAGAAATAGAGGACCGTGGTTTTCTTTTCCACTGAAACACCTGCCATTGGAAATGCCCATATCCTGTGGTTAAGCCATTCTAACACAGTGCACTTCTCACCTTCTCTACACCAATTTAGAGCACGTGGTGGGATCTAGCCATCTTCAAGATTTATTGCATCTTGGGAGTTTTAAACACTAATTCATCTCTCTCAGGCATTCATGACCAACTCACTTCTCATAAAAGCACTGATATCTGGAAACTTTGATCATTGCCTTATTTTTATAACTATTCTACACTATTTTCCTAACCAGCCTGAACCTCAAGATTGACCCGACATTGGAATCACTATCTTACCAAAATTATTAATATCCTTGTTGTTTGGCCTTTTGCCACATGCCCTATAACATATAATCCTGTGTCACTCCTAAAAATCTAATTTCTCTAATTCTGTTTTAGATCACTGGAAAATTTTGAATAGAGTCTCCTGAAGGATTTACTGCCTCATGATCAACACAAGGAGTATAGAACATGGCCCAGCAATTTTTCTACATGTCCCAATTTAGCTCTTTCTGGTAAGAGCCACTGCAAATTGAATTTTGATCATATATATATGATCAAATATAATCATATATATCTATGATCAAATATAATCATATATATGGAGATCATATATAATCTCCATGTATGCTTATTTTTCATGTACTTCTAGCAGGCAGAGATTTCACTTTTTGTACTTTGTGAGTTTGGTTTGGAACAGTTTATATGTTGTAATAAGCAAATAGTTTTAAGAAAAAAAAATACTGTTGTAGCTGAGATAGACTATAGAGATCATCCAGTCTAACATTTTGAGGGTGATAGAAATAATGCCCACAGCAGTAAAATGGCACACCTAAAATCTCACTACTTTCTACAGTCAGACACAGGAATATAACTTAGTTGTGTCTGTGAGGCCAATATCTATCGTATACTGAGTGACATACTATGTTCTCTATGAGCATTTTCTCTTACCTAGTCATGGAAGACTAACAGCTGAAATTAATATAACCTCAATAAGTTAAAACAATCAAAACTATTTCTGCCCCAAAAATTCCCAATGCAGGGGTCTGTTGCCATTATCATTCACCTGGCAGATGAGAAATAGAAGAATATAGAGATTCCCAAGCCTGAAGCATAAACATTTCCATCTCTATAATTTGTCCACTTGCAATCTATTGGTAAGAGCTTGTTGTGTAGTCCCACCTGAATGTATGTGGGCTGGTGTACATAGCCCTTGATAGGGCATCTGCTTCCAGCAACAGATCTACACTGGAAGGGGAGCATGAATCTATTTTTGTCTGTTCTATGCCACACTCTAATTTAGTCTTTTCATTCCAACCCCATGTGGCAGTACCATTATTATCCTTATCCTAAAAAAGAGGAATCTAGGCTTAAGGCATCTGTCGAAGTTTAGGCACTGTGTGGCATAGAGGAAAGCATCAAACCAGGGGCTTTATGAATTCAAACTCCAGAATCATTTCTACTATATCACATCACCCCTGAAAGCCTAGCCCCTCAACTTGAAAACCTAACTTGTATTATTTACACCTATTAACTGTTTCAACTAAAGGAACAGTCAGAAAGATAAACCCACATAATTAAACAGAATTTTCTTTAGTTTTGTATTACATTTGTGATTTTACTTATAAATGTCTTCTGCTGTATATTCTGTAGATCCTTATTAAGATGAGTTTGCTCTGAGAAAGCCTCGTGCAGTCAGTTCATTTCTGTAAACATAGATTGTGCCTGCCAGGTGCCAAGCCTTGTGTTCAATGCTAAGAACAGAAAGAGAAATTACACAAAATACACAGCCCTCATCCTAAATTGTCACATGCTAAGGGCAATAAGAGCCATAAGAGCCATAGCATATGCTAAGAGCCATAGCAATAAAAAAATGTAGTGTACTTTTCATATGTAAGTGACAGAAGTTAGCAAGGGCAATATATGGTCACACAGAGAATCTGTTATTCTGGTTAGGGAAGATGACACCTAAGTTGAATCATAAAGTATAAGGGTGCCAGGTAAAGAAAAATTGTGTTGGCACAGGGAGACAGATGCCATTCATTTTGTTTTAACCATTAAAATCTTTTTAATCTTCTTTTCCCATAAAGAAAGAGCACAGTATTTCACAGTATATGCACTTAAAATTTTAATTCTCTGCTCTCCTACTTTTAAGCTTTCTTACTGTGTTGACACAAACCTTGCTTTGCTATTTAGGTTCCCTCATTTGTAAAATGTGGTTGATGATGACACGTAATGAGAATTTTGTGATGACAAAACGTAGAAAAAGGCTCACTGGTTATCATTTTTGGAAGATAAAGCAATACAGATTGGATTTACACTCCCAGATGAAACAACCAAAACTGGAGTATCTAACTATATAATTATAACTACATCAAAGTATAACCCTACCTATATGTATAATGACAATACAACAAAGGGCAGTGGTATTGGAGAAATAGGAAATATAGGAGGTGACTCTTCTGTTTGGCCCAATTTACTGCTGCTTGAAGAGGGTCTATAGACAGCTGCAGGGGGAAAACTCACTGGCTAGATAGCTGAGAGTCTGGAGAGCCCACAGCAGCTAGAGTTGTCAAGAAAGAGAGACACAGAGGACATAGTTGCACATTGGAGGAAATACAGGGACCTACAGAGAGTCCCCCTTGAATATTCATCAGACAACTGATTAGCATGTGCCTCTAAAAAAAAAAAAAGGACCTGAAGCAAAGAAAACAAAATTCAAAGGATGAGAAGTAATGGCGTAATTACCATTTCTACCAGAAATGCCCTATGATTTATCGGACAATGGATAGAATAAACAGAATGGTCTTGCCTCAAGGATGGATAAAAATAGTCATAGACTAAGCACTATTCCAATAGTGACTAACAAAAGTATCAAAAACCTCTAAACATCTAAATCCTAAGAGGAAGGCATGAAGGATCAAACTGTTTCCTAGTAACTTAAGTACATACTAGAAAAAAAATCTCAAGTATATTGGCAGAGACATAAAAAAAAAAACATCTAGCACCTAACAAGGTAAAAAAAAAAAAAAATGCCTCCTATCCAACCAAAAGTTACCCGGCATGCAAAGAACCAATAAAATACAGATTATAATGCAGAGAAAACTAATCAATGGAATCTGACCCACATTTGACACATCTGTTACAATGATCAGTCAAGTACATTAAATGTTATTATAACTGTTTTCCATAATTTCAAATGTTTACATGGAGTCAGAATGCTATAAAATAGATTAAACTCATTAAATAAAATCTACAAGGTTTGAGATGAAGTATGAACTAGCTGCTCTTGATGACAGATTAGCTGTTACAGAAGAAAGCTTAGTGAACTTGAATGCATACCTAGGGAAAACAGAGAAAAAAATAATTAAAATTAAAAAAAAAAAAAAAGGATGTCTGGGTGGCTTAATTGGTTAAGTGTCTGCCTTTGGCTCTTGTCATGATCTCAGGGTCCTGGGATCAGTCCTGCATTGGGATTCTTCTCAGTAGATAGCCTGCTCCCCCTGCTTGTGCTTTCTCTCTCTCTCTTCCTGACAAATAAATAAATAAAATATTTTTAAAAAAGAATAAAGTTCAGTTAACAGTGGTGCAAGTTTGAGCAGGCTAATTTAGGTACAATTACTGTACTAAAGGAATCTAGGGCGGATGTGGTGAAGAAGAAAAATGAACTGAAAAAAAATTTACAAATTGGATGAAAAATATAAACCCTAAGAAGTTCAATTAAGCCTAAGCACAAGATAAATGAGAAGAAAATTACTGAAATAAATACTGAATAATTAAAAAAATAGATTACTGAGGTAAGTTACCAAAAGAAAATTTAAAACAACCTTTTTGAATTTTTGGATATAGAAATTCAGTTTAGAATTTTTCATCAAGTGAAGATTTTTTTTTTTTAAAGCAAGTTAAAATTAAGACTTTCTTTCAGGCATACAAAACTGAAGGAATTTATTATCAGCAGAGCCCCCACTATAAGATAAGTTAAGTGAAGCACTTCAGGCAAGGAAAATATTAGTAGGAGATTATGGAATAATGTTATATCTCATTTGAGGTGAGACTGGTAGCTTCCTGCTCTACTACAAATGAGCTACTTTATCTTCGTCTTCAGTTTTCATTCGGTTCACTGTGATGTGTCATGATTGATTTATTTGTGTGTATCCTATCCATATTTGACTCAAGTTCTCAAATACGCAGATTTGTATGTTTTGCCAAATTTGGAAGGTATTTCATTATTTTGTTGCAAACTCTTTTAATCCCACTCTGTTTCTTTTCTCTTTCTGGGACTCCACTAAAATAAATTTGAATTTTTGTTATGTTCCTCACAGGTTCCTGGGGTTCTATGTAATTTTGGTTTAGTCTTACACTCAGTATTTCAGATATTCTATTTGTTTGTCTTCAAACTTACTAATATTATGCTATTTCCATTCAACTATTGAGCAAATTTTCATGTTTTTGTATTTTTCATTTCTATAGTTTTCATTTTTTTTATAAATAGCTTCTATTTTCTATTTCTGTCTACTTTCAGGAGAATTTATCATTTATTCTTGAAGAATTTATGATGACTGCTTTAAAAATGTTGCCAGATAGGGGCACCTGGGTGGCTCAGTGGTTAAGCTTCTGCCTTCAGCTCAGGTCATGATCCCAGGGTCCTGGGATCGAGCCCCACATTGGGCTCCCTGTTTGGCGGGAATCCTGCTTCTCCCTCTCCCCCTCTCCCTGCTTGTGTTCCCTCTCTTGCTGTCTCTCTCTCTGTCAACTAAATAAATAAAATCTTTAAAAAAAAAAGATATTGCCAGATAATGTCATCATCTGATTCATCTCATGTAAGGTTTACATATAATTTTCTCATTCAATAACTTTATTATACTTCATTGGTTCATAGTATGCATACTGATTTTAAATTTTCCTTTTGTATACTAGATTAATATTTTGAGCTTTAGTTTTTGTTTTTCATTTTTTAAAAAACTTTATTTTTTAAAGCAGTTTTAGGTTTATAGCAAAATTGAGCAAAGGTCAAGAGGTTTCCCCTATAATCCTTGCCTTCACATTCATAGATGTCTTCATTATCAACATACCAAGCCAGAGTAATTTGTTACAACTAATGAACCTACATTGACACATCATTATCACCCAAGTCCATAAATTACATTAGGGTTTACAATTGATGTTGTACATCCCATGGGATTGCACGAATTTACAATAAAGTATATTTACCATTATAAAATCATACAAACTAATTTTACTTCCAGAAAAATTTTCAACACTCTACCTATTCATCTCTCTTTTCCCTAACTTCTGGCAACCAATGATTTTATTTTTTTTACTTTATTTTTATTTATTTATTTTTTTACTTTCTCCATAGTTTTGTCTTCCAAAGAATGTCTAAGATTTGGGTTTATACATTATGTAGCCTTTCCAGATTGACTTTTTTTTTTTCACTTAATATATTTTTAAGTTTCCTGTATTTCTTTTCATGGCTTGGTAGCTTATTTCTTTTTAACACTGAGTAACATCCCATTGCCTAGATATACCACGGTTTATTTATCCATCACCTACTAAAGAAAAACTTGGTTGCTTCTGAATTGTGGTAATTATGAATCTGTTCAAAACATCTGTGTTTTGTGTGGATATAAGTTTTCAACTCTTTGGGGTAAATACCACGGGATGCCATTGCTGAATCTGTGCAGAGTCATGGTAAGAGCATATTTAGTTTTGAAAGAAATTGTCAAATTGTCTTCCAAAGTGTCTGTATCATTTTCCATTCCCACAAGCAATGAATGAGAGTTTCTGTTGTTCTGCATCCTCAACAGCATTTGGTATTGTCATGGCTCTGGATTTGGCCATTCTAATAGGCACCTGGTGGTAAACCAAAGTTATTTTGATTTACATCTTCTTAATGACATATTATATGGACATCTTTTTCTATGCCATTTACCATCTGTATATTTTCTTTGCTGAGGTGTCTGTTTAAATTTTTGGCCCACTTTTTTTTTTTTTTTAATTCAGTTGCTTGTGTTCATATTGTTGAGTTTTAAGGACTCTTTGTATAACAGCTCTTTAACAGATATGTATTTTGCAAAAATTTTTTCCCACTCTGTGACATGTCTTCTCATTCTTTGACATTATCTTTCACACAGCATAAAATTTTAGTTTTAATGAAGTCCAACTTATCAATTCTTTATTTCATGGATTGTGCCTATGTTGTTGTATCTAAGAAGTCATTGCCAAACCAAGGTCATCCAGATTTTTTCCTATTTTATCTTCTAAGAGTTTTATATTTTTGCATTTTACAATCTGATATGTGATACATTTTTACTTAATTTTTGTGAAAGTTGTAAGGTCTGGATGTGGATGTCCAATGGCTCCAGGACTCTGGCAAAGAGACACCCTTTGTTCCACTGTATTGCCTTTACTCCTTTGTCAAAGATCAGTTAATGATGTATGAGGATCTATTTCTGTGCTCTATATTCCGTTTCATTGATTTGGTTGTCTATTTTGCCAATACAACACTGTCTTCATTAATGTATTTCTATAGTAAGTCTTGGAGTCAGGTAGTGACAGTTCTCCAGTTTTGTTCTCTAATATTGTGTTGGCTGTCCTGGGTCTTTTGCTTCTCCATATAAACTTTAAAATTAGTTTGTCATCATACAGAGTGTAACTTGATTTGATTTTTATTGGGATTGCAATGACTCTATAGATCAATTTAAGAAGAACTGACATCTTTACAATAGTGTCTTCCTATCCATGAGCATGGAGTATCTCTCCATAAACATGGAATATCTCTCTTTACTTAATCATTTTTTATATCTTTCAGCAGAGTTTTGTAGTTTTTCTCATATAGGTCTTGTACATAATTTGGTAGATTTATACCTTAGTGTTTCATTTTTGTGGTACTCAAAAAATCAATACCATTTATATAATTTCATATCTTACTTGTTCATTGCTTATTTATAGGAAAGATTGACTTTTGCATATTAACCTTGAATCCTGCAACCTTGCTATAATTTCTTACTAGACCCAGTAATTCTTTTGTTAAGTCTTTCATATCTTCTACATTGATGACCATATCATTTGTAAACAGACAGCTTTATTTCTTCATTTCCAATATGAATGCTTTTTATTTTATTTCTTGTTTGTTTTATTGTATTACCTAGAAATTCCAATACAATGTTGAAAATGAAGAGAGTGACATTTTGGCCTTATATCTGATCTTAGTGGAAAATTTTTGAGTTTCCCACCATTATGTAATATGGTTTTCTTGTATTTTGTAGATAATCCTTTTTTAATATTTTATTTATTTATTTGACAAAGAGAGAGACACAGTAAAATAGGGAACACAAGCAGGGGGAGTGAGAGAGGGAGAAGCAGGCTTCCTGTTGAGCAGGGAGCCCGATGCGGGCCTTGATTCCAGGACCCTGGGATCATGACCTGATCCGAAGGCAGACGCTTAATGACTGAGTCACCCAGGAGCCCCTAGATAATCAACTTAAAATATATATATATTTATTTATTCGGGAGAGAGAGAGCAAGAGGGCACAAGAAGGGGAGAGGGGCAGAGGGAAAGGGAGAAACAAACTCCCCACTGAGCAGGGAGCCCAACTCTGAGCTCTATCAGAGGACCCGAGGATCATGACCTGAGCCAAAGGTAGATGCTTAACTGAGACACCCAGGCACCCCAAATTTTGTAGATAGTCTTTATCAAGGTGAGAAACTTCTCTATTCTTAGTTTACTGAAAGTGTTTTTTTTTTTTTTTTTAATCACAATGGGTTTTGAATTTTGTCAAATGCTTTTTTTTTTTTTATTGACTGACAATCATGTGATTTTTCTTTTTTAGACTGTTGATGTCATGGATTACATTGATTTCTGAATGTTTGAACTAGCCTTACATACCCAGGATAAATCCAACTTGGTCATACTGTATAATCCTTTTTGTACATTGTTGGATTCTAGTTGAAAATATTTTGTTGAGAATTTGTACGTCATTGTTCAAAAGAGAATTTGGTCTCTAGTGTCGTGTAATGTCTTTATCTAGTTTTGGTATTAAGGTAATTCTGGCCTGAGTTAGGAAGTGTTCCCTCTGCTTCTGTTCTCTGAAAGGAATTGTAGAGAATGGGTACAATGTATTCCTTTTGTGTATGGTTGAATTCAACAATGAACCCATTTGGGCTGGGTTTTTGGCAAGCGTAATAAGCATGCTTTGTTTTTGGAGGTTATTTATTGTTGTCTCCATTTATTTATTTATTTTGATTTTTTATTATAATATTTTATTTATATATTTGAAAGAGAGACAGCAAGAATGAGAGAGGGAACACAAGCAGGGGGAGTGGGAGAGGGAGAAGCAGGCTTCCCGCCAAACAGGGAGCCCGATGTAGGGCTCCATCCCAGGACTCCAGGATCACAACCTGAGCCGAAGGCAGACGCTTAACGACTGAGCCACCCAGGCATCCCTCCATTTCTTTAATAGATATAACTCCATTCATATTGTCTACCCTTCTTATGTAAGTTCTGGCAGATTTTGTTTTCAAAGGAATTGGTCCATTTCGTTTAGTTTATCAAATTTGTGGACATAGAGTTGTTCATAATATCCCTTGATTATTCTTTTAAAGTTTATAGGATCTGCAATGATATTCCCTCCTTAATTTTTTAATTTTTTTATTGAGATATAATTGACAAACAACATTATTAGTTTTAGGTGTACAATGTAATGATTCAATACTTGTATGTATTATAAAATGATTATCATAATAAGTCTAGTTAACTTTTATTTCTGACATTAGTAATTTGTGTCCCTCTCTCTTTTTCTTTGCTTGGCTAAAGACTTATCAGTTTCATTAAGCTTTTTATAGAACCAGCATTTTGTTTTTATTTTTTCTATTGGTTCCTTGTTTTATTTTTTTGCTCTTATGTGTATTGTTTCTCCTTTTTTTTAAATTAATTTATTTTTTTTAAGTTTCCTTAGGTGGAAGCTTTGATGATTGTTTTTAGGTCTTTCTTCATTTCTATTATATGCGTTCAGTGCTCTAAGTGCTGCTTTCTCTGCATCCCACACATTTTGATATGTTGTGCTTTCATTTTCATTTAGTTCAAAATATTTTAAAATTTTTCTTGAGATATCTTCTTTGACCCATTTGTTATGCAGAATTTTATTGTTTAATCCCCATGTATTATGGAATGTTCTGGTTGTCTTTTTGATATTGATTTCTAGTGCAATTTCACTGTGGTCTGATAGCAGACATTGCATGACTTCTATTCTTCAAATTTGTTAATATATACTTTTATCCCACAATATGTTGTAGCCTGGTAAATGTTCCATGTGAGCTTGAGAAGAATGTGTATTGCTATTGTTAGATTAAGTAGTCTACAGATGTCAGTTATACCCAGTTGATGGATGGTATTGTTGAACTGAACTGTTTCCTTACTAATTTTCTGCCTACTGGATCCATCCATTTCTGATAGAAGTTGAGAATTGACATCTCCAAGTATAACATAGTGAATTCATCTATTTCTTCTTGCAGTTCTATTAGTTTTTGCCTAACATAGTTTGATGCTCTGTTGTTAGGAGGATTTTTTTGACTTTTTTTTTTTTTTTGAGAATTAACACCTTTATTAGTACCTAATGTCTTTTTTTAATCCCTGATAACTTTTCTTGCTTTAATTCAGCTCTTCTGAAATTAATTTAGCTAATCCTGCTTTCTTTCAATTAGTGTTAGCATGGTATAATTTAATTTAACCAATTACTTTTAATCTATATATGTCTTTATATTTAAAATGAGTTTCTTATAAACAACATATAGCTGGTTGTTGTTTTTAAATCTACTCTGACAGTCTCTGTCTTTTAACTTGTTCATTTAGAACATGGACATTCAAGGTGATACTGATATAGTTGGATTGACATATATATTATTTGTTACTGCTTTTTAGTTGTTTCCCTTGTTCTTTGTATCAATTATGTCTTCCACATTTCTCCCATTTTTTGGCTTTAACTGAACATGTTATATGATTTTATTTTCTCTCTTTCTTAGTATATGAATTGTACTTTTCCCCCCTTTTCAGTGGTCGCCCTAGGGTCTGCAACATACATTTAAAGCTAATCCAGGGCCCCTCAAATAACACTATACTTCTAGGTAGTATGTGTATCATGTAATAACAAACTAATTCCCTCCCTCCCATACCTGGTATCATTGCTGTAATGTATTTTTATTTATATGTAATCATACTTACTGTATAATAATTATATATAATACCAATATATACACATAATATATCATATATCTGATTATATATACTTTATATATCAGATTCATTGTTGGTATTATTATTTTGAACAAATTGTCATCCATTAGATAAATTAAGAATAAGAAAAATAAAAGTTGTTATTTTACTTATATTTATTTCTTCTTTGATGCTCTTTCTTACTTTATGTAGATTTTAGTTTCTAACCTATATTATTCTTTTTTCTCTTAGAAGCACTTTTAACATTTCTTGCATGGCAGATGTACTAGCAAGAAATTCCTTCAATTTTTCATTGTCTAAGAAAAATTTTATTTTCTTTTACTTTTGAAGGATAATGCCAGAGGTTACAGAATTCTGTATTGGTGTGTGCATGTTTTCCTCTCCATACTTTAAATATTCTTTCCCATTCTCTTCTTGATTGTATGGTTTCTTAGGAGAAGTTGCATTTAATGTTTATCTCTTTTCTTCTATATGTGAGGTGTTTCCTCACCTCAGCTTCTGTCAGGATTTTTTTTCTTTTGATCTTTAATTTTCTGTAATTCAAAGATGATATGCTTAGGTGTGTTTTTTTATCCTTCCTGGTATACTCTTAGCTTCTTTTACCTTTGGTTTTGTGTCTGACATTAATTTAGGGAAAATTCTCAAGATTTATTATTCCAAATAGTTTTTCTGTTTCTATATCTTTTTTTTCCCCTTCTAATATTCTCAATTCACATATATTACACATTCTGTAGTTGAAACGTAGTACTTGGATATCCTGCTTTGTTTTCCGTCTTTGTTCTCTTTGCTTTTTGGTTTTTGAGGATTCTATTGCTCTCTAGCTCACATATTCTTTCTGTAGCCATGCCTAGTGTGCTAATGAACCCATCAAAGGCATTCTTCATTTCTGTTACAGAGTTGTTGTTGTTTAATTTATATTATTTCTTTGTGATTCTTTCTTAAGATTTTCACCTCTCTGCTTACCCTGTCCATATGTCCTTGCATGGTCTCTATATTGTCTGCTAGAGTCCTGAACAAATTAATCATAGTTGTTTTAAATTCTCAATCCTGTAATTCCAACATCCCTGCAATTATGGTTCTGATGCTTGCTCTGTTGTTTTCAGATTTTTGTTTTTGTTTTTGTTCTGTTTTGTTTTGTTTTTGCCTTTCATTATGGCTTGCAATTTTCTTCTTGTTAGAGAAGTAAAAGGGTTGCCTATAGACTTTAGTAATGTGCTGGTAAGGTGTTGGGGGAGGGGAAGTTTTTTATAATCTTATGCGTAGGTCTCAGCCATTTAGTGAGCCTATGCCTCTGGACTGAATTTCACAGGACTCTATCAGGGATTTTTTTTTTCTTCCCTTTTTAGTGGGGCAGGATGGGTAGAGTGGGGTCTAGTTGGGCATTTCTCTTCTCCCGTGTAGAAGGCTAGAGCTTGCTAGATTTGGATGTTTCCCTTCCTCTGGGTCAGTTAGGCTCTGATACTATCTCAGCAGGTTTGGGTCTGGTTAACTAGTTTCCCTGAGGACAAGCCGTATTATGAAGAACAGAATACTCCAGCATATTTCAGGATAGTTTCATTTATTTTCCCCTCCCCTAGGGTAAACACATGACCGTTATTTTCTTTAATAGTTATGGATGGAATCTAGTCAAGTTTTTGGAGGTAAATCTCACAATATTGTCCCTTCCCATACTGGAGTTTTCACCTCTTAGAATGCTTCACAGTGAACTTCCAGCAATAAGTCAGTTTTCCTACCCCAGAACTAGTTCCTGAGGTGGATTCCTGCTCCTGAGTTTCTGCTCCAGTAAGCCATGACTTCTTTTATTTACCTTGTCTGTTTCTTGGGTAATGGTGTACCCTATGTCCTCTCCTTTCTTATGGATCCCTAAAGAGTTGTTAATATTTCAGTCTGTTTACTTTTTGCTAGTTGTTAGGACATATTAACAATTCCTGACATACTTACATACAGAATTGGGAACTGAAAGTCCTCCTCAGCTTTATCTTGTAATTTCCTTTCCACTGCATCTTTCTATGGAGCAGAAATCAAAATGGAAGAATGCAGGGCCACCTGCGTGGCTCAGTCTGTTAAGTGTCCAACTCTTGATTTCAGCTCACATCATGATCACAGGGCCCTAAGATGGAGCCCCATGTCAGGTTCTTTGCTGCGTGTGGAGCCTGCTTAAGATTCTCTCTCTCCCTCCCCGTCTCCCCCGCTCTGCTCAAGCACTCACATACTCTCTCTCTCTAAAAAAAGGAAAGAAAGAAAGAAGACAAAAGGGAAGGATGCATGTATGTCTAACATATGTCAAATTCTCTCTATAAATGCATATCTATATGTATATCTATATCATCTGCATTTAGATATGACATCTCATTTCTATCTCATCACTCTGCCCAGTGTCTTGAAACTTCAAGGTTTCAATTCTAAAACTGTTGCAATCTTGCCCAAACTGTCCTTGCTTATAAAATGAAAAGTATTAATTGGGGCGCCTGGGTGGCTTAGTCATTAAGCATCTGCCTTCGGCTCAGGTCATGATCCCGGAGTCCTGAGATCAAGCGCCGCATCAGGCTCCCTGCTCGGCGGGAAGCCTGCTTCTCCCTCTCCCACTCTCCCTGCTTGTGTTCCTTCTCTCACTGTGTCTCTCTCTGTCAAATAAATAAAATCTAAAAAAAAAAAAAGTATTAATTGATCGATAGTTCCCAGGATTAGTTAATTGCTAAAATTGCCTGTGTAATATTTTAGGATACTTTCTTGGCTCAATGGCAATCCTGTTTAATCAGAAAATCTAGAAGATGGAGTCTTGAATTTTATTCTTTCAAAATTTCTTCTGTGTGCTTCTGAAAATCACTCAGATTTATATTAGTAAGAACTGAAGATTTCTCTGGTTCTATATATATAATTCAATGATTTTATGAAATATTTATTGTTGAGCAATCTCTGGGGGCAAAAATGGAGATTAAATCCCAGTGCAGGAAAAAAAAAAAAAGTAAAACTTGAAGGCCATTGCCGATCATGGAAAACTATCATAATAAAGAAGCAATTAGAGTTAGCTAAATTGAGCTCTTTAGCATTGTGCCAAGCAAGATAAGGTGGCCAGGACCTCATTCCACATCTCACAGCTGTTCCCTTACACTTGCTGTTCAACAACCTTTTTTATTGCTATCCACATTCACCATTGGCAAAATGATCTGTTTCATTTTCTACATCGCCTACTGTTTTAATTCTGTACACCCTCCCACCCTCCACGATGTAGATTCTCTTTTCACTTTCTTTCAGAAATTTACAAAATATATTCCATAAAGGATCTGAAAAAGCTTTCAGTAAATATAAAATTGTGTAAAAAAAAATAATAGTAAACACACAGTACACAAATGTCAACAAATATTATAAACAAAAATCTAAGTAAAATGTCTTCTTAACTTCTAGGTGGAGAACAGTTTTTTTAAAGTAAAATATAAAAAGTGTTAGCCATCAAAAATTGTTGATAAATTTGAATATCCCAAAAATATACAATTTCCACTTATTCTAAGATACAAGTGGAAAGATAAACTACAAATCTCCAGAAGACATTTATACTCCAGACAACCAGTAGATGCTTAAAATTAAGGATATATAAGACACTCCAAAAATCAATAAGATAAGAGCAAATAACCCAGGAGAAAATGAACATTTTATAGAACAGAAATATAATTTTCAGTATTTTTATAATAAGATATTCAACCTCAACAATAAGTTGGGGAAAAATAAGAACATAGTAATTTGTTATTTTGCTAACCATACAATTGGAATAAAATAAGAGGTGGTTGAAATCCCAAATACTGTTAAGGAAATGAATTATATTAGATCCTTTAATAATGGTTATTAGCATTCTCATTTGGGAAATTTGGCATCATTTTATGAAGTCAAATATCCAATATTCTAAGACATGGTAGTCCTAGCCATAATTATATAGCCAAGACTTGTCAATCTTTACAAGTGTATGCAAGAATGTTTATAACAGCAAAAACTGGACACAACCGGAATGTCCATGGTCAGGAGAGCAGATGAACTTTCTGTGGTATATTCACAGAGTAGCTTATATTACAGCTATAAAACTGAATAAAGTGCAGTGAAAATAAACTGAAAGTATATACAGTATGTACATATAATAATAATTCTGAGTGAGATAATGAGTACCAAAAAACTATGTATAATATAATGCCTTTTTAAAAGATGAAGTTTGGAACGCCTGGGTGGCTCAGTCAGTTAAGCATCTGCCTTCAGCTCAGGTCATGATCTCAGGGTCCTGGCATCAAGCCTCACATCAGGCTTTCTGCTCATCGGGGAGCCTGCTTTTTCCTCTCTCTCTGCCTGCCTCTCCCCCTGCTTGTGCCCTGTCTCTTTCTAATAAATAAAATCTTTTAAAAAATAAATAAAAAATAAATAAAAGATGAAGTTTGAAAACAAGCCACACTAAGCCATGTATTTTTTTCACCCTCTGGGGATGAAGGAACAAAAGACAATTTATTCTATCCCACACAAATGCATCCCATATATAATAGTGGAGCTGGACCTGTATATCCATAATAAAAACCCACATTTGATACAGAGGGAAACAGGAGGCACATAGCTCTTACTGGTCCCTGAAAATGATGAAATCTTCCCAAGCAAGTGTTATTGGGAGAGCTCTCTGACCTGACAGTAAAGAAGATCTTTGATTTGACCTCAGTTCTTTCCTCTGGAATATTTGTTCTCTATATGTTATTCTTCATGGCTCTTAGCACCATACATTTTGAGAATTTTCCTCATCTGTTTACACACATGGCCACATCTGAAGTGGATGTTGAAGAATAGGCCTTAACTGTGGGCTTACAGCTTTTGCTTCCCTTCTTCATGTCTGTGTAAGGGTTTCTTGCTATTATTTTTATTTGTATTAGGCTCTGGTTTATGGATTTCTTGGGAATGAAATGTCTACTTAATAATGAGCTACTAATGTATTCCTTCAGTCAGACCATGGGCCATTAGTTTTATTCAAATTTATACTTTATAAATACCTTTATAAAGTATACTTTATAATTTTCTATCATCTCACTATCATCTATCTATCATATGTTTATATACATAATTTTTCCCATTCCTGGCCTCTGTATCCCAATTTAACAAAGTCTGCCTGGAGTCCATCTGGCTTGAGTGATAATATCGAAATGTTCTTTGCCACATGGCTAGGTCTTTCAGGGGGAGTTTGTTGCTCAAAAGCTATTTAATTTTTTTTTTCCATTTTATATCTAGAACCAGTTGGTTTTTCCAACTAGTTGTTGCACTGCATTTAATGACTTTCTCTATTCCTTTTCATTTCTGCTTTTGAACCAGCCAATTTTTTAAAGCTCATCCCTTATTTCTAATATCTTACTAAATGCAACCAGTTAAAACCAAATATCCAACTAAAAGTCTGTTTTCTAAATTCTTCTGTGAGAGCCATAGACTCAGTAGACACTTGCTTTCTCAGGTATTGATGACAGAAGCTACTAAGTTTTCTGCAACTCCATGACATGGGACTCCATCCTTCCAGCCTCTGATACTGATTTTCTTGCCTTTTGACCATGGGGTTACATAGTTGAGGCTTTTTTTAAATGATAGAACCCCACATAAGTTGCTGATTCATATATGAGTTATAATAATGCTAGCTGCTATAACATATAAACCCTAGCTATCTGTGGTTTAGCAAATTAATAGTTTGTTGCTTACTAAAATAAAACCCAAAATGAGTGTCCCTAATAAGCATATGGCTGTGCCCCAGGTTGTGATTCAGGAAAGTATCCTTCTAGCAACTCACAACTTCACTGTATTCAACATGTAGCTTCCACATTTACAGGACAAGGGGAAAGAGAAGTAAGGGTTGCATGTGGAGGTTCTTTTGGTTCAGTTATAGAAGTGCCACAATTAATTCAGCTCATATTCAATAGCAAATCCCAAGCATGTAGCCACACCAATTGAAGGGGAAGATGGGAAAGAGTTGTATGTCCAGGTCATAAAGGAAATATGTTTAATGAATACCCAGCTAGTATTTGACACACATTTTCATTGTAAATTTATTTTTGTTATTCTCCCCCATTGGATAATGAGTTCTTTGGAACAGATCCTTATCTTTTTCATCTTTTTATCTTCACAACTATCATTCTATTGGGACATGAAAAGTGTTAAATGAATGTTAAATCAATTGTCTTCATTCTTTGTAAACATGATCACAATCATGATAGAAACCACAATTGTAGTAATGACTTTAAAACGCAAGTTCATGATACACTTCTACAGACTAAGATTTTTGTCATCGATATACTCTGTATGATCTTTCTGATGAACACAGTGAAACAATTACATGAAAAACACACGTAAGTGGGGGTTTTTCACTTTTCTGTTATTGTTGTTATAAAATAAGCACAGGGGCACCTGGGTGGCTCAGTTGGTTAAGCATCTGACTCCTGGTTTAGACTGAGGTTATGATCTCAGGGTTGTGGGATGGAGTCCCTCACAGGCTCTGCACTGGGTGTGGAGTCTGCTTAAGATTCTCTCTTCCTCAGGGTGCCTGGGTGGGTCAGACATTAAGCATCTGCCTTCGGCTCAGGTCATGATCCCAGGGTCCTGGGATCAAGCTCCGCATCGGGCTCCCTGCTCGGCGGGAAGCCTGCTTCTCCCTCTCCCACTCCCCCTGCTTGTGTTCCCTCTCCCGCTGTGTCTCTCTCTGTCAAATAAATAAAAATATTAAAAAAAAAAAAAAGATTCTCTCTTCCTCTCCTTCTGCCCCTGCCTAAAAATTAATAAAATAAAATAAACCTAAATACAGAAAAGCAGAGAAACTTTTTACTTAGTAAGTGAGCTAAAGCAAATGCCCTTGTAACTTCCACCCAGATCAAGAAATAGAAATTTGACAGCCACCTCCTTAACCCCTCCATGTGCCCCAACCAGATTATCAACTCAAAATATGAAATAACCACTATTTGGTTTCTAAAGTAATAGGGCGCCTGGGTGGCTCAGTTGGTTAAACGACTACCTTCGGCTCAGGTCATGATCCTGGAGTCCCTGGATCGAGTCCCGCATCGGGCTCCCTGCTCGGCAGGGAGTCTGCTTCTCCCTCTCATGTGCTCTCTCTCAAATAAATAAATAAAATCTTTAAAATAAATAAATAAATAAAAAATAAAGTAATAACTTCCTTGTGTTTCTTTAGTTTTAGTACTCGTCTCTATGCCCTTAGACACAATAGTTTAGTCTTGCCCATTTTTACCTAGTGAGTATGTTTGTGTTTAATTCATGAATTATCTTTTTATCTTTTTATTTTCCTCATTGTTTATTTATTGAAGAACCCCGGTCATTTAAACTGTAGAGTTTCTCACCATCTAGATATTGCTAATTGCATATTTATGGTGTGGTTCAGCTGTTTTTCTGTCCTTTGTATTTCCTGCACAGTTGTATTAAGGTGCATTAGCTGTTTCAGGTTCAATCCCACTAAGGATATTATAGGAGGTATGTCATCTTACCAGAAAGGACAAGGTCTAACTG
Organism: Mirounga leonina; assembly: GCF_011800145.1. Lineage (NCBI taxonomy): Eukaryota > Metazoa > Chordata > Mammalia > Carnivora > Phocidae > Mirounga > Mirounga leonina. The sequence goes on from NW_023270377.1 coordinate 105,480,223, forward strand.
TCTCCTTTTTTGTAAGGTTAGCAACTGGTGATTTTCAAGGTCCATTACTTCATTGAAGATTACATACTGGGTATTTTCTTATTCAATCATTGCTTCCCATTTATTATTAGAAATGCTTTTATAAGGAGACACTCTTCCTTGTTTAGTTTTTCTTCAGTACAGTTCATTAAAAAAAAAAAAGTCAGAATATATGCTTGACTAGTTTTCAAGATGGCTAATTGGACCTCTATCAGCCTCTGAAAGTGAGTAATTATTTTTTAGATATTATTATAAACTCAAGAATTTAAACATATTTAAAGAGCTTAATTTCATTGAAATTATTATATTATTTGAAACTCAAATTGTCCCATTAGCTTGGGTACATTTGATATGACACTAGTAGTTTTTGATAGGTTTCTTTCTATTTGCCATGACACAAGATAGTCTAGGTCTAGGCTCAAATTGTATGTAATTTCCCTTAGACATTCATCTAGGCTAAACTTCTTCAGGTCCTGCTTTTTTTTACTAAAATTAATATTTCTTGGCATTAGGAATGCTTATTGCTATTAAAGTGTTCATTTTATGATGACTTTTCAATGATCAGAGCTATGACACACAGTCACACATTTTAAGATAAAATATCTCATACCAATACTTCTCATGCAAATATAAAGTCAACAGAATATTCACTTCACTTCTATATTACATGTATTTTCTTTATTTTATATTGAGAATCCTCATTCTCAAGAATGTGGAGTATGATGGAATAATTACTCATTTGTTTTTTGTTTTTTGGTTTTTTTTTAAAGATTTTATTTATTTATTTGAGAGAGGGAATGAGATAGAGAGCATGAGAGGGGGGAAGGTCAGAGAGAGAGGCAGACTCCCTGCTGAGCAGGGAGCCCGATGTGGGACTCGATCCCGGGACTCCAGGATCATGACCTGAGCCGAAGGCAGTCGCTTAACCAACTGAGCCACCCAGGCACCCAATTACTCATTTGTTTTATCCAAGAATACAAACTTGATAGCCTTAAGAAAAAGATTATTAATATTATTACTACATATATTTACTGAATATAGGCATTTTTAAATATTCTCTTTCTAGTCCAACTCTTTTTTTTAATGTATCTTCACTAAATTTACATTATCTTATCATATCAAAATGCATATGATTCTCATTTCCTTATCACCTAACTTAGCCTTAGTTTTATATAGGTAATTATATAATTAATGCTATTAATACTTTTATCACTTTCATCAACTGTTTTTGACTTTTAATTTTTATTATTTTTCATCTACTTATCTTAAAGCATTATTTGCTCTATTTGCCCATTCTAATGTTCTGTTCAGTATTTTCATTTGAGAAACAACTTTTTCTTTATTTCCAATTTTTTTTTTTTCCTGAGCGGTGTCACTATTTCTGAGATTTTCTAACTCTTACTTTATTGTTCTTTATGTCCTATATCAATTTCTTATTAGCTTTTAGCTTATTTTGAATAGTATATCATAGTTTTCATCTATTTTATTGACATGTCTTCCTGACACATTTCATTGTAGCAGAAATGTTCTTCTGCTCTCTTACTGTCCTTTTTCATAAGGTAAATTATAAAGGAATTCATCTCAATTCTTTGTGTTCTTCATTTTTTATGAGAAATTAGTTTTCCTGAACTGTTAGAATAAAACTTCATTCAGGTAGCCTTTATAAATCTATAGAGATTTTTCTTTTATTATTTTCATGTAGTACTGAAAAAATATGGTGGCTTGATTTCTGAGACTTCCTGGCTTTTAATCCTGTAATTTTATCTAAATTTTCACTTCCTTTCTTTCTTGTACAATGCTCCATTTTTATTTCATTCCAAATAGTTTCTCTTCAGTTAGGAACCTTTTTTAAGGTAGTGCTTGACTGACAGTTACAAGGAACTAGACTCTTCTGGCCCTTTCAAATGTTACTAGGCATCCTTTGCCTTCATTCCTAGTGGGCATGTGTGTGCTCTTCCTGCTTCAGGTGATATTCTCAGATTGTTTGCCTTGCTTTTCAAGGACAATCTATTGGCTCCTTTGGTGTTTCTCTTCTTAGGTCTATCATATACCTTGTTGCTTCCCTCTACTTTCTCCTCAGAGATGTTAATGCAATTCATGTAGTCATTGTAGACATTGGTAGTTTACCTCCACCTGTATACCTTTATTCTTGTAGAAATACATTTTTACTAATTTTGTTGTAAATGTTGGTCATGGCTATTGGTTTAGGTATTTCTTATTTTGTTTGTTTATGTTGCGGATTTGGAAAAATTCAAAACCTAGGCCCTAATGCTATTATCTTTCCAGAATTTGTATTAATATATATTTCACACTGAATATGTTTCTGTATCTTCCAATATTTCTATGATATATATATATAATATAAAATTTAGTGTATATATTATATATATATATTATTGCAGCTAAAATAAATAAATAATATATATATTTTCTTAATTATATATCATACATATTATGTTATATGCTATATACTAATACTATATATTATATATTTTTAGTTTATTCCTGTTAGCTGCATTAAATTGTTTTATTTTATTGCTCTAACATATATACATATTTTGTGTCTGTTTATTTATTCTCTTTTTCTTTTGGAAATTGAAATTGAATATCCTCTTTTCTTCTCTTTCTTCTTACTATATTCCAGCACATTGTTTCATTAAATACTCACTTTTTTTAAAAGATTTTATTTATTTATTTATTTATTTATTTATTTATTTGAGAGGGAACAAGTGAGAGAGAGAGAGTGCAGGAGTTGGTGGGGAAGGGCAATGAGAGGAGAAGCAGACTCTAAGCAGAGCAGGGAGCCCAATATAGGGCTCAATCCCAGGACCCTGGGATCATCATCTGAGTTGAAGGCAGATGCTTAACGACTCAGCCACCCAGGCACCCCCAAATTTTTACATTTTAAAAAGAAATTTTTCTTGGCATTTTTGAAAGAAACAATAAAATCTTAAAACTTATTCAATGAGCCAGATTGCTATTTATAGTAGATATGATGTGTTCTTTCCACACCCCCTACTTTTGGGGGGGGGAAATACATAAATTTTATTGAGGCACACAATGGCCAAGTTAGAAGGATTATTAGAATGTATGAATTCCTGGGAGGAGCAAGATGGCAGAGGAGTAGGAGACCTAAATTTCTTCTGGTCCCAGGAATTCAACTAGATAGGTATCAAACCATTCTGAACACCTACAAACTCAATAGGAGATTGAAGAAAAGAATAGCAGCAACTCCCTGAACAGAAAAGCAACCACTTTCTGGAAGCAGTGAGCCAACAAGTGGCAGATCCAGGGCGACTCCCCTTCTTCCCCCGGGAGGAGCGGCGCAGGAGCACACTGCAGGAATGTGCTGGGTTTGGAGACTCCAAACGGGGTCATGTGCCAGAGATAGAAAAGCTTGGTCACAGTCCAGGTGAGCATGGAGTGTGGCCCGGAGACCAGGGAAACATGAGTGATTGACAGCTTTTCACTGGGGGCTCACTGAGGAGTGGGACCCTGAGATCTCGGCTCCTATGGGGCAGAGATTGGGAGGCGGCCATTTTCTTTCTCGTCCTCCAAAACTGTTCGGAAAGTTTTCTGGGAACAAAAGCTCTGGAGAGCACACCCAAGCAGATTACCTAGCCTGGCCCCTGGCAAGGGCAGTGCAATTCTGCCTCGGGCAAAGACATTTGGGAACCATGGCAACAGTCCCCTCCCCCAGAAGATCAGCAAGAACAGCCAGCCAAGACCAAGTTTACCGATCAATGAGGATGGCAGAATTCCAGCACTAGGGGAAAACAGCACATAGAATTCATGGCTTTTTTTCTCATGATTCTTTACCTTTCAAAGTTAAATTTTTTTAATTCTCTTTTTTTCTATCTTTTTTTTATTTTTTTCTTTTTCCCTTTTTTACCCAACATCTTATCTTATCAATCCCTTTTTCATTTATTTATTTATTTATTTATTAAAGATTATTTATTTATTTATTTGACAGAGAGACAGCAAGAGCAGGAACACAAGCAGGGGGAGTGGGAGAAGGAGAAACAGACCTCCTGCGGAGCAGGGAGCCCGATGTGGGGCTCGATCCAGGACCCTGGGATCATGACCTGAGCCAAAGGCAGATGCTTAACGACTGAGCCACCCAGGCACCCCTTATCAATCCCTTTTTTAAAAATCTTTTTTATTTTTCATTACTAGAGTCATATTCTATCCCTTCATTGTAGTCAATCTTATTTTCATGTAAACACGAAACCAGCCCTACCAGAAATATTGAATAATTTGTTCTCTCTTTACAATTTTGGGATATAGTTTCTTCTAAGAAACCAAAATATACCCTAAATCTCTAGTGTATGGCTTTGTTCTAGTCTCCTGCCTGATCACATTCTCTCCTTTTTTTTTTTTTTTTATTTCTCTTCTTTCTTTATCCAACCAACTTCTTATCAATTCCTTTTATAAAATCTTTTATAATTTTCATCTTTACAGTCATATTCCATTCCTTCATTGTATTTACCTTTATTTTTGTACATATACAAGTTTTTTCTTTCTTTAAAACTTTGGGAGGCAATGTCATCTAACAGACCAAAATATGCCCAAAATCTAGTGTGTGGCATTGATCTAGTCCAACCTGATCATATATGATCATATTCTTTTTTTTTTTCTTTCTTTCTTTCCCTTTCTTTTTCCCTCAGTTTCAGGTCACTTCTGATTTGTTTAGGCTATATTTTTCTGGGGTCATTGTTACCCTGTTAGCATTTTGTTCTCTCATTCATTTATTCTCCACTGGACAAAATGACAAGATGGAAAAATTCACCTCAAAAAAAAGAACAAGAGGCACTACTGACTGCCAGGGACCTAATCAATACAGACACTAGTAAGATGTCAGAACTAGAGTTCAGAATGATGATTATACAGATACTAGCTAGGCTTGAAAAAAGGATAGATGATAATAGATAATCACTTTCTAGAGAAATAAAAGAACTAAAATCTAACCAAGTTGAAATCAAAAAGGCTATTAATGAGGTATAATTAAAAATGGAGGCTCTGACTGCTAGGATAAATGAGGCAGAAGAGAGAATTAGTAATAGAGAAGAACAAATGAAGGAGAATAAGGAAGCTGAGAAAAAGAGAGATAAACAACTACTGGATCATGAGGGCAGAATTTGAGAGATAAGCGATATCATAAGATGAAACAACATTAGAATAATTGGGATCCCAGACGAAGAAGAAAGAGAGAGAGGGGCAGAAGGTATATTGGAGCAAATTATAGCAGAGAACTTCCCTAATTTGGGGAAGGAAACAGGCATCAAACTCCAGGAAGCACAGAGAATCCCCCTCAAAATCAATAAAAATAGGTCAACACCCCGACATCTAATAGTACAATGTACAAATCTCAGGGACAAAGAGAAAATCCTGAAAGCAGCTCAGGATAAGAGGTCTGTAACCTACAATGGGAGAAATATTAGACTGACAGCAGACCTATCCACAGAGACCTGTCAGGCCAGGAAGAACTGGCATGATATATTCAGAGCACTAAATGAGAAAAATATGCAGCCAAGAATACTTTATCCAGCTAAGCTGTCACTGAAAATGGAAGGAGAGATAAAAAGCTTCCAGGACAAACAAAAACTAAAAGAATTTGTAAACATGAAACCAGCCCTACAAGAAATACTGAAAGAAGTCCTCTTAGCAAAGGGAGAGTCTAAAAGTAACATAGAACAGAAAGGAACGGAGACAATATACAGTAACAGTCACCTTACAGGCAATGCAATGGCATGAAATTCCTATCTTTCAATAGTTTCCCTGAATGTAAATGGGCTAAATGCCCCAATCAAAACACACAGGTTATCAGATTGGATTAAAAAAAAAAAAACAAGACCCATTGATATGCTGCCTGCAATAGACTCATTTTAGACCCAAAGACACTTCCAGAATGAGAAACGAGGGGGTGGAAAACTATTTACCATGCTAATGGACATCAAAAGAAAGATGGGGTGTCACTCCTTATATCAGACAAATGAGATTTTAAACCAAAGTTTATAGTAAGAGATGAGGAAGGACACTATATCCTACTTAAAGGGTCTATCCAACAAGAAGATCTAACATATGTAAATACCTATGCCCCAAACATGGGAGCAGCCCATTATATAAGCCAATTAATAACAAAAGCAAAGAAACACATTGACAACAATACAATAATAGTAGGGGATTTTAACACTCCCCTCACTGAAATGGACAGATCATCTAAGCAAAAGATCAACAAGGAAATAAAGGCTTTAAATGACACACTGGACCAGATGGACTTCACAGATATATTCAGAACATTACATCCCAAAGCAACAAAATACACATTCTTCTCTAGTGCCCATGGAATATTCTCCAGAATAGATCATATCCTGGGGTCACAAATCAGGTCTCAACTGATACCAAAAGATTGGGATCATTCCCTGCATATTTTTGGACCACAGTGCTTTGAAACTAGAACTCAATCACAAGAGGAAAGTCAGAAAGAACTCAAATACATGGAGGCTAAAGAGCATCCTACTAAAGAATGAATGAGTCAATGAGGAAATCAAAGAAGAATTAATAAAATTGATGGAAGCAAATGAAAATGAGAACACAACTGTTCAAAATCTTTCGGATACAATAAAGGCGGTCCTAAGAGGAAAGTAGATAGCAATACAAGACTTTCTCAAGAAACAAGAAATGTCTCAAATACACAACCTAACCCTACACCTAAAGGAGCTGGAGAAAGAGCAGCAAAAAAAGCCTAAACCCAGCAGGAGAAGAGAAATAATAAAGATCAGAGCAGAAATCAATGAAATAGAAACCAAAAGAACAGTAGAACAGAACAAAGAAACTAGGAGCTGGTTCTCTGAAATGATAAGATTGATAAACATCTGGCCAGACTTATTAAAAAGAAAAGAGAAATGACCCAAATCAACAAAATCATGAATGAAAGAGGAGAGATCACAACCAACACCAAAGAAATACAAACAATTATAAGAACATATTATGAGCAACTCTATGCCAGCAAATTAGATGACCTGGAAGAAATGAATACATTCCTAGAGATGTATCAACTAACAAAACTGAACCAGGAAGAAATAGAAAACCTGAACAGACCTATAACCACTAAGGAAATTGAAGCAGTCATCAAAATTCTCCCAACAAACAAGAGCCCAGGGCCAGATGGCTTCCCAGGGGAATTCCACCAAATATTTCAAGAAAAGTTAATACCTATTCTTCTGAAACTATTCCAAAAAATAGAAATGGAAGGAAAACTTCCAAACTCATTTTATGAGGCCAGCATTACCTTGAACCCAAAGTCAGACACAGACCCCATCAAAAAGGAGAACTACAGACCAATATCCCTGATGAACATGGATGCAAAAATTCTCACCAAACTACTAGCCAATAGGACCCAACAGTACATTAAAAGGATTATTCACTATGACCAAGTGGGATTTTTTCCTGGGCTGCAAGTTTGGTTCAACATCTGCAAATCAATCAATGTGATACAATACATTAATAGAAGAAAGAACAAAAACTATATGATCCTCTCAATAGATGCAGAAAAAGCATTTGACAAAGTACAGCATCCTTTCTTGATTAAAACCCTTCAGAGTTAGGGATAGAGGGCAAATACCTCCATATCATAAAAGCCATCTATGAAAAACCCCATTGAATATCTTTTGCAATGGGGAAAAACTGAGAGCTTTCCTGCTAATGTCAGGAACACGGCAGGGGTGTCCACTATCACCACTGCTATTCAACATAATACTAGAAGTCCTAGCCACAGCAATCAGACTACAAAAAGAAAAAAAGCATCCAGATTGGCAAAGAAGAAGTCAAACTCTCACTATTTGTAGATGATATGATACTTTATGTGGAAAACCCAAAAGACTTCACCCCAAAACTGCTAGAACTCATACAGTAATTCAGTAAAGTGGAGGGATAGAAAATCAATGCACAGAAGTCAGTAGCATTCCTATACACCAACAACAAGACAGAAGAAAGAGAAACTAAGGAGTTGATCCCATTTACAATTGCACCCAAAACCATAAGATACCTAGGAATAAATCTAACCAAAGAGGCAAAGAATCTGTACTCAGAAAACTATAAAATACTCATGAAAGAAATTGAGGAAGACACATAGAAATGGAAAAACGTTCCATGCTCATGGATTGGAAGAACAAATATTGTGAAAATGTCAATGCTTCCTAGAGCAATCTACATATTTAATGCAATCCCTATCAAAATACCATCCACTTTTTTCAAAGAAATGGAACAAATAATCCTAAAATTTGTATGGAACCAGAAAAGACCCCAAATAATCAGAGGAATGTTGAAAAAGAAAAGCAAAGCTGATGGCATCACAATTCCAGACTTCCGGCTCTATTACAAAGCTGTCATCATCAAGACAGTATGGTACTGGCACAAAAACAGGCACATAGATCAATGGAACAGAATAGAGAGCCCAGAAATGGACCCTCAACTCTATGGTCAACTCATCTTCCACAAAGCAGGAAAGAATGTCCAATGGAGAAAAGACAGTCTCTTCAACAAATGGTGTTGGGAAAATTGGACAGCCACATGCAGAAGAATGAAACTGGACCATTTCCTTACACCACACACAAAAATAGACTCAAAATGGATGAAAGACCTAAATGTGAGGCAGGAATCCATCAAGATCCTAGAGCAGAACACAGGCAGCAACCTCTTTGACCTCAGCCACAGCAACTTCTTCCTAGAAACATCGCCAAAGGCAAGGGAAGCAAGGGCAAAAATGAACTATTGGGACTTCATCAAGATAAAACCTTTTGCACAGCAAAGGAAACAGTCAACAATACTAAAAGACAACTGACAGAGTGGGAGAATATATTTGCAAATGATATATCAGAGAAAGGCTAGTATCCAAAATCTATAAAGAACTCATCAAACTCAACACCCAAAGAACAAATGATCCAATCAAGAAATGGGCAGAAGACATGAACAGACATTTTTCCAAAGAAGACATCTAAATGACCAACAGACACATGAAAAAGTGCTGAACATCTCTCAGCATCAGGGAAATCCAAATCAAAACCCCAATGAGATACCACCTCACACCAGTCAGAATGGCTAAAATTAACAAGTCAGGAAATGACAGATGTTGGCAAGGATGCGGAGAAAGGGGAACCCTCCTACACTGTTGGTGGGAATGCCACCTGGTGCAGCCACTCTGGAAAAGGTTATGTAGGTCCCTCAAAAAGTTGAAAATAGAGCTACCCTATGACCCAGCAATTGCACTACTGGGTATTTACCCCAAAGACACAAATGCAGTGATCCGAAGGGGTATATGCACCCTGATATTTGTAGCAGCAATGTCCACAATAGCCAAACTATGGAAAGAGCCTAGGTGTCCATCAACAGATGAATGATGGATAAAGAAGATGTGATATATATAGACAATAGAATATTATGAAGCCATAAAAAAAAAACAAAACAATATAATCTTGCCATTTGCAATGATGTGGATGGAACTAGAGGATATTATGCTAAGCGAAATAAGTCAATCAGAGAAAGACAAGTGCCGTATGATCTCACTGATATGAGGAATTCTTAATCTCAGGAAACAAACTGAGGGTTGTTGGAGTGGTAGGGGGTGGGAGGGATAGGGTGGCTGGGTGATGGACATTGGGAAGGGTATGTGCTATGGTGATAGCTGTGAACTGTGTAAGACTGATGAATCACAGATCTGTACCTCTGAAACAAATAATACATTATATGTTAAAAAAAAAAAAAAGAAGATAGTAGGAAGGGAAAAATGAAGGGGGTGAAACAAACTGAGGGTTTTAGAGGGGAGGGGTTAGGAGGATGGGTTAGCCCGGTGATGGGTATTAAGGAGGGCATGTATTGAATGGAGCACCAGGTGTTATACGCAAACAATGAATCATGGAACACTACATCAAAAACCTAATGATTTAATGAATTGTGACTAACATAACATAATAAAATAAATTTGAAAAAAAAAAGAATGTATGAATTCCTACCATCAGTCTGGACAACCCTAGTTGTGTAGGGAAGGAAATGGAGAACTAATTATGATTCATTAAACATCACATGGCTGGCTTTTTCATTAAGGAACTAAAGCTGTAAGTTCTTTTAGCAGAGGTCATATTGATCTTCCATTAATGAGAAGGGGAATATTTGGCAAATCGCAAACTTTGATCAATTTCCTCACCACTATATCTGAGTCTTATTTTCATTCTAGATCTATTGTTTTTAATAACTGGTATTTGGCAAGTAGTGTAACATCTGAGCTACAAGTCCGTACTCTGTAAAATGGGGATAATAATGAGTAATCTCAGCTTCTAAAATTGAAGGACAAAATTTATGTCTCTAGTACATAGCAGAGTCCCAATTAATGATGATGCTCCTCTGTCTATGCAACACAGTCCTCCTCAGAAACCTTAAGTTACAGGTTAGTTGTCTGCTATTGAGCAGATTCTGGAACAAATTATTTTCTGTTAATCATCTTGTCTTTGTTAGCAAAAGTAATCTATTTTCCTACTCTATAGTATGAATTATGTCTTCACAGAAATCTAGAGATTAGAAAGTTTATCACTCCCTGCTCTCAACAGCTGGGCAAGAAGACCAATGATGCAATCCTACATGAACAAATGATGGGGCCCTAAACTCCTTTCATTCTAGGTAAATGTCTGCTTCACAATACAGCAATGTCCAAATCACCCTGAATTAAAGAAAATGTTAGGATTATTAGAAAATCTGTGGCTTTATGGCAGCATGATGGAAAACCCAATGAAATCATTTAGACAAGATAATATAATGTGCCTTCAAGTGCCCCTCAGTTGATGTGAGGCTGATGGCCAATGTCATTTAGCACATTCAGTGATATGGCATTTGGGGACAACTGATTATCGTCAATACAAATGCTTGCAGTGAAGGAGATTAAGCATCAGTGATACATAGAAGTATTTTTCACTGTGTCTGGTCATGACTGTTAGATCAGCACCACTAGACTGCCATGGGGTGGGAAATATTTTAATTTGGCGGCACTGAGTAGTTGAAAAGTGTGATCTCTAGAATACAACCTAGTGTTCATTTCGCTCTGAATACTTTGATTTGATCAGTATATTTTGAGACAGTTTTCTGTGTGTATGTGTATGTGTGTGTACCTGTCGCTATACAAGCATGTAGCTTTTCAGAGTTTTTTTTTTTAATATATATATATATAAGTAGGTATCATACTGCGTATGTTGTCATGTAGCTTTTTTTATTTAGCATAATATAATGATTTTCTTTTCATGTTACTGACCCTTCCCTGCAATCTGTTATAAATACTAAAAGACACATCGTGGTTTACAGAAGTGAGAAGTTCTGGTTCTTTTAGATTTTCTCTCTTTTGTTGTGAGTATCTCTCAGGGAGGCTGTTTATCCACGAACATTTTCCGAGTACCTAGTATGGGTTGGCGATGCTCCTAGGTGCTAAGGATCCAGTGGTATGAAATAGTTAAAGTCATTATTATCATGGACTTTACATATTAGTGACAGAGGCAGAAAATGAGCAATCAAATAAATACATGTATAATATTAGATTATCAAAATAGAAAAGTGGCTACAGCAATCGTTAAGCTTACAGCTGAATTCTACACTGTCTTCTGAATAGAAAAAAAAAAAGGTTTTCCTTATTTCTTTTAGAAAAAAGAAATACTGCCTTTTCAGAAGATTCTAGCCAACTGCTCCCACACAGATCATTAATTTGAAATAATTCACTAATTCATGTGCTTTGGTAGGAGAGTGGCATGAGACAATTGACAGAGGCCTGCATCTCTTGAACCACTCAGTATGTCAAGAAGGATAATCTTAGTCTGATCTAAAGTAATTAGAGATAAATAGGCCTTTCAGTGCTCCCAAGTAAATACAAATAGAACAACTTTATTCTTTTTAACTGTTGGATAATAGTTTAGAATCATTGCAGCTTATTTTACTTTTCTTGATGACTATTTAGATTACTTCCCATTACAGTGTTATTATAAACAATTCTACAAAATATATCCTTTTATATATCTTCTTATATTAATATGGAAGTGTTCTTTCAGGTATATAAAAGACTAGAATTGCTGAGTCATATAGTATGCACGTTTTAAATGTAAGCTTATTGTGCCAAATTGCCTTACCCATTTAAACTCCTGTCACTAATGTGTTCTTTACCCCAATATTTGAAATATTCATTGGATAACTCTCAACACTCTCAGTAAAAGAATGTTACAACACTGTGTTTTCATAATGCGTTTTATGTGTCACTGGTGAGACTTAGTATCTTTTCATGAGTGAATATCTGTGTTTCCTCTTATATAAATTGCCAATTTATATAATTTGCCTATTTTTTGGTTTATTCTTTTCTTATAGATTTTTACATTTTTATATACTCCAGATATTAGTGCCTCATCTAAAGAATAAGCTGCTATTATTTTATCTTTGTATCTTTTTATCTACTTTCCACTGTTACAGCATTTCCATTTTTGTTACACATAAATTGGACATTTTAATCTTAGTAAATTTATGCCTTTTTCTTTAATATTTTGGGTTTTATTTTAAAAGTCTTCTCTATTTCATTAAAACATACTATCGCATATTTTCCTTTAGAGTTTATTTTTATATGTTTAATCTGTCTGGGGTGTGTGTGTGTGTGTGTGTGTGTGTGTGTGTGGCAGAGACAGAGACAGAGAGAGAGAATGTATGAATTCCAGACTTTTTTTCCCAAATAATCAGTTGTTAATTTTATTGAATAGTACATCCTGTTCCCACTGATTTGAAATGTAATACTTAATTGAAACTAAATTATCATACATGCATGGATTGCATTCTGGATTCTATTTTTAACTATTTTTGTTCAAATTTGTAAAAGTCATACACTGGCCTCATCACTATGGCTTTGTCATATGCTTTTGCAAACTAGTTGCACTTGTGGCTCTGGTTTCTTCTTTTTTCAAAATATCCCCTCTTGTGCATTTTCTCTTCCATATTAATTTTCCAAGAAAACTTTTCCAATATTATGCATGGTTTGACTGGGGTTTTGAATGGGATCGCAGTGTTGAGAGAGACTTGGCAGTGCTCTATACTTGAGTCTTCTTATCCAGGAATAAGCTGTGTTTCTATATTTACTAAGATTTTCTCTGAGACTTTTCATTAAAACGTTATATTTTTCTTCTATTAAAATAATAGAATACTCAAGTTATCCTGATGTGTGGGCAGTTGTAGGATTTTTTGTCTTAAACTATCAAATATATAAGTTCCTGTTTGATTAGTTAAATGTAGACAATCCTTTCCAACCACATTGGATAATATAAGGAAAGAAAGGACTGTCACATATACAAAATTCTTATTACAAATTGAACATTATGTTAGGAACTGAAGAGAAGAGAAAAGAGCCTGAACCTCTGAGCTAAATACCTGTTGATTTAATGGCAGAGACACACAAGCAAATGGCAAATTGCAGCATCATATGACAATGCCACAAGGGGAAACACTTAAAAAGTCTCCAAATCTAGATTGGAAAGTGAGGAAAAGTTTTCTTGGGGAAGGTGAGAACCTGGGTTTTGAAAGACATACAAAATACTGCGTTTGCCAGAGGGGAGGTGGGCAGGTGGAGGAGTGAAATAGATAAAAGAGATTAAGAGTATACATCCTGGGGAACCTGGGTGGCTCTTTTGGTTAAGCATCTGCCTTTGGCTCAGGTCATGATCTCAGGGTCCAGGGATTGAGCCCCACATCAGGCTACTTGCTCAAAAGGGAGCTGCTTCTCCCTCCCCCCTCTGCTGCTCCCCCTGCTTGTGCTCTCTTGCTCTCTCTGCCAAATAAATAAATAAAATCATAAAAAAATAAAGAGTATACATTATGATGAACACTGAGAAATAAATAAAATTGTTGAATCATTATATTGTACACCTAAAACTAATATAACACTGTATGTTAATTATACTTGAATTTTAAAAATGATGATTTTTAAAATGAATTAAATAAGATTGAGAGATTATGTAGCTAGCTCCAAATCACATGCCTGGTAAAAGGCAGAGCCAGGATACATACCCAGACAATGTGGCTTAAAAACCTATGCTTTTGCTTGTACCCTCATATGTCTATTATATTTTTAGTCATTGTGGTTTTCAATATAAGTGCCTTAAATAGTCAATAGAGTATATGCTGTTTTATTTCTATTGCTCCTATTATTGTTAGGTTAGTAAAAGTGAAAGTCTATGTCCTTAAATATTTGGAAGACTTTAAGGATGTTTCTTACCTTTACATATTGTTAGATACTAAAAAGAATGAGATATTTCTACATCCTGGGTTTAGGAATAAAATTAATTTAATCTGTGAAGAAGATATTTACAGAAACAGGTTGAAAATTCCACTTGCCACCAGACCCAACACGTACTTAATTAAGGAGAACTCAGGAAGCAGAATCAGATAGTATAACAATATAACAGTATAACAGTAGTGACAATTAGGACTTTAAGGGAAAGAAACCCCCAAATCCCCAATACTGGCATGTGATAAGACACTGTCAGAAAGCATTAATTAGCAATACTTAGAAAAGGTCTATCCCTTTTTCATGTTTAACACCAAAAACATCGAAAATTCCAAATGTCAGCCATGTGATTCCACATCCAAATATGAACAGCTGAGGCTGTCCTGGGGGCTTAGTTCAGAGCTTAATTAAAGAAGACTGGCCCATTCAGATGTGAGCCCTGTTACTTGGCAAGAATATTGATTATAGCACATGAAGGAAAATCAAAAGAGTACTGTCTATATTTTTTTTTACTGATTCCTCCCAGTGCTATTGTCATGAAGCATTTATAGCCAACACATCTTTATTCATCTTGCCTCTGTCCTGGCCAAAAGGATTCTTCTTTTACATGGAAGAAAATAAGTATCCATTTAAATAGAAATTGGCTCATTCACAGCAGAACATTTGGAAAACTAGCTATAGTCAGTAAACCTAGAATTGTTTTTCCCAAAACTATGCCTCTCTGTGTTAATCAAAGTCTTTCAATAATTTGAGCTCATGCAACTGATGTTGACTAAATACGTGAAGATCTGTTTCATATGAAATATTAAAAATACATGGGGAAGATGGAAAATTAATAGGTTAATTTTTCCCATCCTGTTTACTTCATACATATTCATAGTGATTGCTTATTAAGAACTTACTTTTCCTTTGACTTTTACAAGTATAATGAAATTCTTAAGATACAGTGAATGAAGCGACTGTTCAGACTCCATAGTTATAACTCTCAAAAATTTGTTGAGACCTAGGTGCTCAGGTCTATAAGAATGAATTGGGAAAAAGTTCTTATTACAGAGTAAATACATCATAATATAACATAATAGCATCGAGTACTGAAACTTTTAAAGTAGAAGTCGTGTTTATTCATTCAGGATCTAATCTTAAAGTGAAACCAGAGAAAAATTCCAGGGACTTTGAAACTCAGTATTAGATTTTAATTCCATAAAACTTGATGAAATACTGAAAAACAGGCCTGAAAGCTATAGTAAATGAAAACAGTTTCTGGGCTTACATAGACAATAAGTAGGAAATATAACTTCTTTTTTTCTGTTTACTTGATTTTAAGATGCGATCCATTGTACGACAGCCAGTGTTTGTCAGGCAAATCATAATCACTGACACCATTAACCTTGAATCATACAGTTGCCTAAAAAGAAACCAGCTCCGTTCCCAAATTATGGCTACCATCCGTATCTGTCATTGTGGTTTTACATTTGCAGCCCCAGTGGAACATCATTCTTTGGGTTCTGGGCCCATGGTGTCATTTTTTTTTTTTTTTAATGTTATGTTAGTCACCATATAAAACATCATTAGTTTTTGATGTAGTGATCCATGATTCATTGTTCATCTTAAGCACAACCTGCTTTTTCCTTCATCGTGTGGTAGTTGATTCTCAGTTTCTACTTCTGTGCAACTGACGGGCTGCCTCTCACAATTCTCCAAAGTGAAGTTTATAAATACCATATGGCCTGGATTTTAAGTTATACATCTCTATTTTTTTAAAAAATATTTTATTCATTTATTTAATTGACAGAGAGAGAGACAGTGAGAGAGGGAACACAAGCAGGGTGAGGGGCAGAGGGAGAAGCAGGCTTCCTGCAGAGCAGGGAGCCCGATGCAGGGCTCGATCCCAGGACTCTGAGATCATGACCTGAGCTGAAGGCAGACGCTTAACTGACTGAGCCACCCAGGCGCCCCAAAGTTATACATCTCTAAATCTCCCCTAATGTGGATATATTCAAAGAAATAATTTTAAAAGATGTGGTAACAGAAAGAGAAAAATGTATTTTATTTATGTAAATTGTGTCTTTTATAATATACTATGTGTATATTTTATACTATTATATTAATGTTAATAAATACAATTGTTTTGGGGCGCCTGGGTGGCTCAGTTGGTTAAGTGACTGCCTTCGGCTCAGGTCATGATCCTGGAGTCCTGGGATCGAGTCCCGCATCGGGCTCCCTGCTCGGCAAGGAGTCTGCTTCTCCCTCTGACCCTCCTCCTTCTCATGCTCTCTGTCTCTCATTCTCTCTGTCTCAAATAAATAAATAAAAAAAAACTTAAATAAATAAATAAATAAATAAATAAATAAATAAATACAATTGTTTTAATGTACTGTTTTATAATAGTGTGTAGAGTCTGTCCTACTCTATCCATGCTTTCATAAGGGCCAAGTTTAAGAATTCTTCCAGGCATTATCACACATAGATGACTCCAAATGAATTGATCTAACTAGCATCTGTGGGTAAATTTCGGGCCCTTGAGTGAGCAGACTAGCTAAATAGGGATCCTTAGTTAACAGTTCTATCTATATGCTGCACTTTCATATATAATTTGTTAATGGAAACTTTCTAATAAGTATATGAAATACGTTTTTACAAAAGCATGGTGACCAGCCAGGTAGGCAATTGAGGAGGACTTGGCTAAGATGTTTACTGCTAAAAGTATTAAATATTAAGTGCCTTCAGGGTACACACACCAAACCAAGCAAATTTCAGTTGTTCTCCTATTCATACAGTTTCAATTACTAAGCTATTTAATATAATTATTAATTACCACTTCTCACAGTCATAAAATCAACTTTTAAACGGAATTTGAAAATAAATTATGGTAAAACACTGCCAACTTGATTTCCAGTTTGGGAAGGTATTACTCTATTAAATGATATCAAATTTAGCAATTAGGTTTACTTTCAAATTATTCCATCATTATTAAATTTATTCAAAATCTTTTGAATCCATAAAGTCATAACTTCACCAAAAATTTATTTTATACAATTTTCCACAGAAAATAGTCTTCACAGTAAGTAACATCATCTAGGAGCAAAAAGGGAACTTGGTGAAGGTTGACAATGACTAAGCACATATTGTAGGCTAAAGGAAAAAATTGAAATATTGACAGTTCTGGAAAATTTCTGAGTGATACAGATTTGCAACAACAATGCATAGTATATTGAAATTAAATTTAGGAAACTATTAAGAAATTTTAGTTTACTTTACAACTCTAAAAAAAATGATCTAAATTTTTGAAACTAGCAAATACCCAAATTGCTTTCTGTGATTTCTTAGGCAGGTTTCTTCATATGCTATCATTTATGTCAGTAATGATTATAATAGAAAAGTTAGTTATACTCAATTTATTAATGTCAAATGGTGCATAAATGCATTGACTGAATGGTAATGAAATAAATGAGTGAAGGTTGTCTATTCATAGATTGGCTGTATCAGTTTGTTTTGCTAAATAAAAAGTGTTAAGCAAAGTTAATTGAGCAATTGTTTCAGATGTTTCCCATGGTTCAATATTATTTTGGTATTAGGGTAGAAATAAGTTTATGATTTGTATTTATGAATCTTTTACAATAACAAAAACAACAACAATAATAATAGTAAACTATTGTTCATTAATTAATTAAATAATAGGTATTTCTTGAGTTTTTACTAGATAATGAACACTGTGCTGGGTATAATGGAGCAAAAACAGCAGAAAATCTGTTCTTATGCAGATTAAATTCTAGAGGAGAAAGCAGAAGATAAAACTAAAAATTCAAATACCCATGATGTGCTAAGAAACACAAACAACAAAGAGAGATACAAAGCCTCGGGAAAGACAAGGAGACCTTGCTGAGAGTGGTCAGGGGATGTCTCACTCCTAAGGTAAGCTTTGAGAAACGATTTGAGGGAAGTAAAGAAGTAAGCCATGGTGCTGCCTGTGGTGAGATGAGAGGACCCAGGCAGTAGGACTAATGTATGGAAGGATCCTCATGTAGGAGTAAGCCTGACCTCTTGGAAGAAGAACCCAAGGCTAGTGTGGTGGGAGGGAAGGAACTGAGAGGGAGAACAGTGAGTGATTAACCTAGAGGGGTAATGGAGGGTGAAAGAGGCCTTCCTCCCCATCAGGAGGTTAGTGTAGGCTCCAAGAAGGAGGAATCAAGGAAAATATTGAGTAGAGAAGCGACATAGATGACATATCTTTTAACAAACTAGATACAGATGTTGTGTTGAAAATAAATGAAAGATAGAAGTGGATGGCCAGACACCAACAAATAAATGCACAGGTAATGATGTTTGGGACCTCAGTGATAGAAGTGGGAATGATGAGAAGTCACTGCAGTTTGTCCATAGTTTGAAGGCAACCTGACAGAATTTAGTGATGTTTTGGAAGTGAAGTATGAGAGAAATTGGAGTCCAAATTGACTACAAGGTCTGTTTTGAGTTGCAATTAAATGACTTGCAAGGCGCCTGGGTGGCTCAGTCAGTCTGCCTTTGGCTTAGGTCATGATCTCAGGCTCCTGGGATTGAGCCCCATGTAGGGCTTCCTGCTCAGCAGAGAGTCTGCTTCCCCTTCTCCCTCTGCTGCTCCCCCTGCTTGTGCTCTTTCTCTCTCTCTCAAATAAATAATAAATAAAATTATTTAAAAAAATAAGTAAATGACTTGCAAAAGACTGTAAGAAAGGTGTGTCTGGGGGGATGGCTGATAGCAGGACAGCATGTTTTAGGCATATTATATAGACATATTGAGTGAGAATTTGCATATAGGGTCTGGAAGTCAAGGGACAAGCCTGGGATGGAGATATACATGTGGAAGCTATGAGAATATATTAATATATTTAAAGTCATAAAATCAAGAGGTGATTGTAGATGGAAGAGGGAAAGATACAAGGATTATGTACTGAGTCTTGAATTCCAACATTTAATGATCAGGAATGAAGAAAAAACTGAAAAGGTGGAGCCAGTATTGGCAGGAGCATGGGGGGACCAGCATATTATGGTATCCTGGAAATCAAGAGAAGAAAGTGTTTGAAGTGGGGAGAAAATGGTAGATAGTGTAAAACATTGCTGACAGAAGTAAACAATGAATTTAGTGATGGGGAGTCATAGGCATCTCCACAGGAACAGTTTTGGGGGAGTGCTGGAGATGACCTCCTGACTGAGGAGGGTTCAACAGAAAATACAGGAGTGAAACTAGAGACAGGACCTGCGGACATGTCCTTGAAGAAACTGAATGGATTGGAGAAGATGGGGCAATAGCTGGAAAGAGTAAGATGAAGAGAAGTTTATTTTTAAAAGATGAGAGCAATAAAAACATGTTTCTATGCTTATTAACATTGCTATTATTTTGATCCATGTAAATAAAATGTCCCTGATTTTCTTATCACTCATTTAACAACCCCAAAGATTAGTTGTGACAGTGATAAATTATGTCTAACCTCTTGTTCCATTTTCACATTTACATCAAATCATTTACATTATCAGGCTTCTTGAATTTCAGATTCCCAAGATATATGCTACTGAAATTTTAATTAACAATTAAATTTTAGCATACTAAAAATAAAAGTTTTTTTATGATGAATAGGTGTTAAACATTAATATGAATCTGCCACTTGGATATGAGTACAAAGCTTCCCCTTTTAAAAGTGTTATAATAAAATATTCTTCTAAAATAAAAATGGTGAGGTTATTTTTAAAGAGCGGGCACATATATTCACATAAAATTGGGCATGACTGGGCATAATGGAAGAAATTAATGAAAGGAAAATTTAAGATGGGATCAGGAGGAAAAAGATTTTTTTTTTTTTTAAAGATTTTATTTATTTATTTGAGAGAGAGAGAGAACACATGAGAGGGGGGGAGGGTCAGAGGGAGAAGCAGACTCCCTGCTGCGCAGGGAGCCCGATGCGGGACTCGATCCAGGGACTCCAGGATCATGACCTGAGCCGAAGGCAGTCGCTTAACCAACTGAGCCACCCAGGCGCCCCCATTCACTAGTTCTTATTAAAATCTTTTTCCTCCTGGGCGCCAGCAATCTCCCTTATAACAAGGACAGAGAGCTTAACAACTCCCTTTAAAAGTAGCGTGTTCCAAATGCAAATATTTGTTTAAATAGTTTTTTAAAAATTCTTCATGGTTGGTCAAATCATTCTCACTCTAGAAACTAAAAATGGAATAAATCTAGGAAAATAGAATGAAAATAAAAATAGAATGAACTTTCACAAAATTCCCTTTACATCTCCTGATCTTCTTTTGTTCTCACCTCTCTTTTTGAAAGGCATATTGAATTTTGGAGTAATTAAATTAAACACTCAATTTCATTTGTTTTTCTCCTTTAAACATGTATTTGTATATATTTTGCTGTTTCAGTAGGCTGCCATCCTAATTCTCTGTCAGAGTTTTGACTAAAGGCAATGCTAAAGTCTTATGTACTTGAGGTGGGGTGTTTCTGTCAACATTCATTTATTGCACATCATTAGGTGCCCTCTATGCATTGGACAGGCAAGTCTCTGCCATTAGTTGAGACTACAAAGGAAGACAGAACCCAAACTCTGGCCTGTAGAAACTTGCCTTCTTGGAGGAAACCATGTGAAAAGCATAGTGGAGATCATGTGAGAAGACTCTGCTCGAAAATTCTTCTATCCATGAATCTGCATATTATAGAACTCCTAATAAAAATTCAAGTTAGAACCAGTTGGTGGTCAGGAACCTTACGAGGACCTTTTTTTTAAACTCAATAAGTAATAAATACAAAGGTTATTTTGACCTACTTTGACATTTTTATGAGTAAATGTGATATTCTAATGTCAAGCCAAACTATTTTCACCTAAGCCCTACTGCATAAGATGTTCATCGGAGACCAATGAACTTCCCATAAATGTTTTGTTTTTCTTCATCTCTATTCTGAGGAAAGGAAGAGGCAAAATCTTCTATATAGTTACCAAGGCCCTGGAATTCTAAGAAGCTATATATGCCCAATTCCCCTACATTATCCTTAGTTTTTCTCCCTTGCTCTCTAGAGTAGCAGCAATTTGTCAAAGGAAAGTCCTCTGCCCATTGGCCTGGGTTCAATCTCACTTTTTTGAGGTTCAGATACCTTCTCTGTAATCTAAAAATATTAGTAACTATATCTGATCATTGGTAGGAGGACTCAGTTAACACAGTTCATGCAACCTCATAATGTAGTTGGTCAAGTAAAAAGTTCTTGCATAGGAGATCAACCTGTTATTGAACTACACAACTCTTGAGATGGGATCAGCTTTGCGATTCATCTTAGCTCAGAAATTTACTGGAGGATGAATATGTTTACACTGTAATGGACTATTCATTTTTTCTCTTTTTTTAACTTTTGAAATAATTACAGAGTCATAGGAGGTTTCAAAAATACAATACATAGAGCCCAGTTTTCCCTTCACTTAACTTTCCCAATGGTGACATCTTACATAACTATAGTCCAATATGGAAACCAGGAAACTGATATTAGTGCAATACCATTAGCTAGACTACAGACTTTATTCAGTTTTCACCATTATTTATATGAACCCATTCATACATTGTGTGAGTACATGTCAGTGTGTTTAGTTTTATGCAATTTTCCCCATGGCTTGTGTGACTATAAGGACAGTCAGGATTCAGAACTGTTCCATCACCATAAAGGAACTCTTCATGTTACCTGTTTATATATGCACCATCCCTCATTTCCCACCCCCCAGTCCTGTCCTGGTCCCCTGGTAACACCTATTCTACTCTCTGAGTCTATAGTTTTGTGATTTGGAGACTGCTATAGAAATAAAACTCGGAGCGCCTGGGTGGCTCAGTCGGTTAAGCCGCTGCCTTCGGCTCAGGTCATGATCCCGGGGTCCTGGGATCGAGCCCCGCATCGGGCTCCCTGCTCAGCGGGAAGCCTGCTTCTCCCTCTCCCTCTGCCTGCCTCTCTGCCTACTTGTTCTCTCTCTCTCTGTCAAATAAATGAATAAAATCTTTAAAAAAATAAAAAAAACAAAGAAATAAGACTTTTTATGTATTCTATATTTCTTTCTTTTTTTTTCCTTTCCTTTTCATTCTTTCAGTAATCCTGTACATCCGGCTCTTATGTGGAAGCTCTGAAGGAAATTCCACTTCCAGGCTCATTCAAGTTGAATTTAGTTCTGTGCAGCTGCAAAACAGAGATTCCATTTCCTTGCTGATTATTGGCCCTAGTGCTGCTCTTACCTAATAAATCGTGCTCCCATTCCTTGGCTCATGGTACTACCCATCTTCAAAGCCAGCAATAATGAATGGAATTCTTACCTTTTGAATTTCTCCAATTTTCTCTTTTGCGTCTCTTTTTAAGGACTCATTATTTTAGATTAAGCCCACCTAGATATTTTTTTTCCATATAACAATACAATCTGGGGAGTAACACAGGGGACAGGGGTGAAAGGAAACAATATTCTGTCTACCATAACTCCATTTCTTGTTTGTTTTTTGCTGATGGGTTTTTGTCTATGTGATAATTGGCTTACAGGAATATCATTTGGTTCAAGAAGTTTTAGATTTCAAACCACAAATCATTAGAACTGTTTCAAACTTAAAAAAAAAAAGCCTAACAGAGGCGTTTTTTTTTTTTTTTTTAATTTAATCTTATGTGTTCGTTCCATATCATAACATGGGAGTGTTTTACTTTATTATTTTAAATTATTTTTTAAACACACTGTGATTTGTTGCTAGCCTGTGTGAGATATAGTCAAGGGAGAAATATGTTCCTTCACTGATAATGGTTTCAACAGCAGAATTCTCTCCTGCTCTTCTTAAATAACATTAATCTTACTTTCCATGATGTTTTGTTGGTAGAAATGATAACGTGCATAAAATTGGTTTGGAAGTTCTTTGAGACTTTAAAAAACGGTCTGCTTAAAAAAAAAAAAAATGAGATTAATTAGGTTAGACTAGGGGCACCTGGGTGGCTCAGTTGGTTAAGCGACTGCCTTCAGCTCAGGTCATGATCCTGGAGTCCCGGGATGGAGTCCCGCATCGGGCTCCCTGCTCAGCCGGGAGTCTGCTTCTCCCTCTGACCCTCCTCCCTCGCATGCTCTCTGTCTCTCATTCTCTCTCTCTCAAATAAATAAATAAAATCTTAAAAAAAAGAAAAATTAGGTTAGACTATGTTGTCAGTATAGAACTAAATACCATAGCCAAATCCTCTCTCTGAAATACAAGTAAACAAGGAAGTTGAGCCTTTATTGTGCCTCTAGTCCTATAGAAGGGAAGCCCAAATATTTAATGAACAAGAATGATTAGCTGGGAAATGACATTTTTTAACTGGTGAAGGGTCCTACACTAAGCATAGCTGATGTTTAATGTAACCAAATATTCAGGGACATCTACAAGAAGCAACATGCAAACAGATATTAAATATGGACTATGATTTGACCCAATAGGTAGTTTTTCTAAGATAAGTAAGTTTGAACAATATATTGTATTGTTCCTCATGGCTGTTCTTTTGGAATAGCACTTCACAAGGACATATAATTCACACTAGTGCTCTCCACAACTATGAACAACACTGTGGAAAACTTCTCTCTGTGGGTGAAAGCCAAAATTACATTTTCTGTAGTTAAATAGAAACATTCTTCTCTCTGATCAAATTTTAATGAAACAATTCAGAGGAAAACCATCATCTTACTTCAAAAATTGTTTTTATGGAAAATATAATGAATTCCAGCCTTCAAGCACAATCATAGCTTCTTTGTTTGGCTCTTCACTGCCTGCTGAATCAAATTGATGAGACCTGAACTCCGATACTGGCCATGGATCCAAGGTCAATTTAATGTGCACTGGGCACTGATTAAAGTGCAATTCATATGTTCTCTCAATCAATATAATAATATAAATTTTGGAATGTGGCCACAAAATTTTAGTTAAGCTTCAGTTCATGTCTTGTATAATTTCCAAAGTACATTTTCTATTTATTATTTCGACCATGATTTAATTCTCCAAGTCACTGGGAATCTAGTTAGAACTACAGAGTACAGAGTCCTAAATAGTTCAGTAATCACCTCACCTAAGCCTTACTGTACTGATGAAGAATGTGGGGTCCCACGGTGGCCTGGAATGAAGCACTGCTAACTGGGGGCTGCCCAGAACAGAAATATACATCCTAAGATTTGGCAAAGCATCTTGTTGCTTCACTTCTTACAGAACAGTCAAATCATTTTAGAGGTATAATTTGATTTTTAAGTAATACATAGTCATTGTAAAAGAAAAAAAAAAAGCAAAATGTAATGAAATACAGAAAAGTGAATAGGTAAAATAAAAATCATCCAAATTACTACCACAGAAATAACCATTTCTTACATTTTATGAGAATTCTATTCCAGTATCTCATATATATATACACAAATAGAAGCAAAAGAGAAAAAAGTGTGTGAAAGGGGGGAGAGAGAAAAGGGGAGAGAGGGAATGAAGGGAGAGAGGGAGGGAAAAAAAAATTAATTTAAAAAAGACAGACTAAACGGGGCACCTGGGTGGCTCAGTTGGTTAAGCGACTGCCTTTGGCTCAGTCCATGATCTCAGGGTCCTGGGATGGAGCCCCGTATCGGGCTCCCTGATCGGCGGGGAGTCTGCTTCTTCCTCTCCCACTCCCCCTGCTTTTGTTCCCTCTCTCACTGTCTCTCTTTCTGTCAAATAAATAAATAAAATCTTAAAAAATAAATAAATAAAATAAAAAGACAGACTAAATATTTAAAAACAAGTATTATATGTTATTCAAATAAAGCATATATTTAATCTTATTTGAATTTAACTCCAGAAAGAACTGAAGGAAAAGGAAATACTGAACTTTATATAGATATCTCAATATTTCAAGATCCAGTCACGTAAAAATAGTCTTCTAAAATAAAAAAAAAAAATAAATATTTTTAAAGTTAATGCTAATTTTAAAGAACATGTCTTATTCACATAGAATATCCACTGACTTTTTGTTATTAAGCAAAGACACTAGTGCACATGTAATCCCTCCTTCCTCTTTCACCTTGTATCTAGATATTGTCATATAAAATATTACTTTTTATATTGTTAAAATCTATCCATTTGTACATAGTGATCTATAATCCTACATTTTATAATCCATGAGGTAGCCATATTAGATATTCATTTAATGGAAGTAAACACTCACTACCAAACATTTTTAATAGTACTCTTCATTTTCAGATTACTAATTTTGACTCAATTCACAGATGGATTGAGTTTTAACTTTATTTTTTTCCCAAGCATGGATCTTCTTGGTATATACTTCCTTGAAATTTTAAATTATTATACAAGTGTGTTTGTAATCTTTATATTAAAATGAAACCTGCTCAGATGTAATATTAGAGTCACTTGTCTTACTTTTCCTCAGAACCTTGTAGAAATTGTCCCAGTGTATTATTTTTA
The DNA here is from genome assembly GCF_011800145.1 of Mirounga leonina. Lineage (NCBI taxonomy): Eukaryota > Metazoa > Chordata > Mammalia > Carnivora > Phocidae > Mirounga > Mirounga leonina. The sequence goes on from NW_023270377.1 coordinate 105,505,970, forward strand.
ACCAGTTTATTAAGGAATGGTTAATGTACAAAAAGCTACAGATGTTTAATCTGTACAACTTGATGATTTTGGAGATAAGTACACATCTGTGAAACCATCACCGCAATTTATGCCATAAACGGGTGTTGGTATGTGGCTATACAATGACAACATGATTTTCCTTCTGATTTGCTTCCGTTGCTGGAATGCCTACATGAGGGTATCTGTATGTTTTGAGTTCAATGACTTCACCAGGACATGGTGCTCAATCTTCTGAATCCATTTTTCCCTTGATACAGAGAATATTCCTTGAGCCAACAAACAGATTCCAGCAGAGCCAGACAACTGAAGAAGTGATTTAATTAGATATATCTTTTTTCTTCAATTATCTCCATTCTGTTTAGCAAAAGTATTAATTGTATTTTAAACTTCCTGTCTCTGTCTTTTGTATCTTCAATTTATCTAATATTAATTTTATATGTTTGCTATTTTTCATTTCCACTTTGAACCTCATATACAGTCACTGTATTTATTCCAGTGTAACTTTGTTCCCTGTGATATTAAATTTCAGACTCCCTGCACTGCACTCTGACCATCAGTATTTCTCTCTTCCATCAAATTTCTTCTCTGCCATTCTGCCTCAACTAAGAGGCTAGGTCACAGTGGCTCAAAGTTCAGGATCTCAGTCTAGGGCAAATGTGGTTTCTAGTTTCTTTTTACTTGCCCTTGTCTTTTTTTTATTTTATTTTAATTTCAGTATAGTTAACATACAGTGTTATATTAGTTTCAGGTGTGCAATATAGAGATTCAACAATTCCATACAACACGTAGTGTTTATCACAAGTGTGCTCCTTAATCCCCACCACCTATTTCACCTTCAGTACCATCAATTTGTTCTCTATAGTTAAGAATCTATTTCCTGGGGGCGCCTGGGTGGCTCAGTTGGTTGGGCGACTGCCTTCGGCTCAGGTCATGATCCTGGAGTCCCAGGATCAAGTCCCGCATCAGGGTCCCTGCTCGGTGGGGAGCCTGCTTCTCCCTCCGACCCTCCCCCCTCTCATGTGCTCTCTGTCTCTCATTCTCTCTGTCTCAAATAAATAAATAAAATCTTTAAAAAAAAAGAATCTATTTCCTGGTTGCCTCCCTCTTTTTTTCGAACTCTGATTATTTTGTTTCTTAAATTTCACATATGAGTGAAGTCATATGATATTGTTCTTTCTCTGACTTATTTCCCTTAGCATTATATCCTCTAGATCCATCCATTTTGCAGCAAATGGCGAGATTTCATTCTGTTTTATAGCTGAATAATATTCTGTGATTTCTAGTTTTAGGTCCTCATCCACCAACATAGAGTGGAGAAATACAGGTAGCATAATTATATTTACCACTCTCATTATAAAAATAAAGAAAGTGAATTTCATGGAAATCACTGGCCCATAGTGTTTATGGAATCTTGATAAGGAGATGTTAAAGGGTCACTAGAGATGGTCATGTTTCTTAATTAAGCCTTAGTTCTCTCTAGCTCATTGTACTTCATGACTCTTGGCTCTGCTTGGAGGACTTTCCTTTTCTGTTACCCCTCTGTACCATCTGAAGAGGGCATTAAGAGCAGGTGGATAAGAAGCTTTCTCAGACTGCATCTTCTCCATAAGAAATCAGTGACTTCACCATCAATTGAGTCTTAAATGTTACATATCTTTTGATTCATACTTGTTCACTGAGCAAAGCAAGATTCAAAAGCTTAGTTCATTTTCTGTCTACTTTATTCCTTCCAGTCTGTTCCATGTGGTAACTGTTTTACTGCTACTTTTCTAGATCTGCTCTCCAGGTTTAGTTACAGGAACATTGAATATATCAAAATTCTATGAAAAAGGCACACGTTAGTAGTTTGCCTTTTTTTTTCCCTCTGAGTGATTTTTTTTTTTTTAAAGATTTTTTATTTATTTATTTGAGACAGAGAGAATGAGAGACAGAGAGCATGAGAGGGAGGAGGGTCAGAGGGAGAAGCAGACTCCCCGCCAAGCAGGGAGCCCGATGCGGGACTCGATCCCGGGACTCCAGGATCATGACCTGAGCCGAAGGCAGACGCTTAACCATCTGAGCCACCCAGGCGCCCCAGAGTGATTTTTTAATATTAGTAAATTCAAACATCTTTTTTTTTAAGTAAAAATCTAGGATTTATTCTTTTTTAAATTTTTTTATTGTTATGTTAATCACATACATTACATCATTAGTTTTTTGATGTAGTGTTCCATGATTCATTATTTGCGTATAACAGCCAGTGCTCCATGCGGAACGTGCCCTCTTTAATACCCATCACCAGGCTAACCCATCCTCCCACCCCCTCCCCTCTAGAACCCTCAGTTTGTTTTTCAGAGTCCATCGTCTCTCATGGTTCATCTCCCCCTCTGTAAATTCAAATATCTTTAACAACAGTTGTGATTACAATACATTTGCTTTGGTCCTTTACATAAATCTTGGTTTTAATACTACTTTGTTGCTTAAGGACATTCCTAGTTTTATCTTTTACCAATTGTAAATGAAAATCAGTTCCATCTTCCAAGTCTACAAGTCTAAAGTCTGTGTTCCTGGTAATATCTGCTTAATTATGTGCCAATTTTTTTCTGAGTTTTTCTGTTTCTTGAAAAAAATAACGTCAATGCAACTGATAGCATTCAAGTCATGTCTATAACTGAGTTGGGGAACTCTTTACCAAAACCAACACATTTATTTAGTACATTAAATGGTTTCCACAGTACTGCTAGTGATATCCAAATATTTTGCCACTTCCTAACGTGAGTTGTCTTTTTGCCAGTTTCCAATAATTGGTTTTTCAGCATGCCTTTTTCTGGCCTTGAAACAAGAGTTACATATTTTACTTTGTAGTTGTTACTTCTTGTTGTTACCAGTAAAACCTTTTTTATGGTAATGATTTCTGTATTGGCTTCAGTCTTTGGTGACAAAGTTGCATAACAAAACCAAACCCAACACCAGATAGATTCTCAGTGCATATAACAATGCATTTCTTTATCATATCACATGTGCATGAAGGGTAGTTGTTAGTTGTATACTTTCTTCATTCTGGTATGTAACCTAATAGAATTGCCTTAATCTGGGACAGATCAATATGGTAAGAAAAGAAATATTCAATGACGCAATAGAACTTATAGCTTCTGCTTAGAAGTGGTATATGTTAGTTCTATTAATTTTTATTGACCAATGCTATATGTCCATGTCCATGTATGATTCAATCAAGGTGAAGAAATATAATTCTCTCATGGAAAATTCCAATAGTATGTGTATCAGGGATATCAAGGCAATCAAAACAAAGCGTACATTGGCCAAATGAACTCAGCATATCTGAAATACAAAGAAAGATGCAAGTCATCTGGTAGACAGAATTCCTCTAACAAATATGCTAATTATGTCCTTTTGTTGAGATATTCTCCCAAGCTAAACCAGAATATCAAATCCATTTGGGGATGGAATTTAAAGATTTCCTCATTGAGGGATGTTGTAGCAAAGTAAACATTACAATCACTTTCTGAGGTTTTTTGTTTGTTTGTTTGTTTGTTTTCCCAGATGAGGGTTTTGAATTTTTTTACACTGTTTTTTCTAAAGTTTTAACAAATATCTTGCATTAGTCATGACACTTAGTATAGCAGTTCACTTGTTGCAGGGTAGAGTTCTTATAGTAAAGTATTTTTTATAGTCCGGGTTCTCATGGACATGGGTGTTAAATATTTCCATGACTCATGTTTTGTAGGAAGGAAGCACATCTAGGGACATTTAAAACAAGATAATAGATGTGCTTCTTTAGTGATATACCTAAAATTTAAAAAAATGGTTAAAAAAAGATGGGAAAATATATCAAATAAAGCTAAGCAACAAAATCCTCAAAACAAGTATGAAAATGTTCATAGTAGATAGTAGAAATTTTTAAAGCACTGAAAGAGGTTTATTTTATTTTCATAAAAGTGGGAAATCACAAAGAAAATATCATTCATAAATCTTTTTGTGTCAGGTAACACAGAATCAAGATTTGTACAGCAAAGTGATGCCTGGGTAATTCAATCAGTTGAGTGTCTGCCTTCAGCTCAGGTCATGATCCCGGAGTCCTGGGATTGAGTCCCATGTTGGGCAATGAATATGTGTGCATCGGTATTTGTTTTAGTACCTGCTTTCAATTCGCTGGGATATATACTCAGGAGTACATATATTGGGTCAGATAATTCTATGTTTAACTTTTCAAGGAACCACCTGTTTCCTGCAGAAAAACCATTCTACATCCCCCCAAAGCAATGTATGAGGATTATTTTTTTTTTTAATGTATGAGGATTATAATTTCTCTACATCGTCACCAAGACTTGTTATTTTCCCTTTTGTTTGTTTTATTTATTTATTTATTTATTTATTTATTTATTTATTTATTTTTAAAGATTTTATTTATTTATTTGACAGAGAGAGACACAGCGAGAGAGGGAACATAAGCAGGGGAGGTGGGGGAAGGAGAAGCAGGCTTCCTGCCGAGCAGGGAGCCCGATGCGGGGCTCGATCCCAGGACCCTGGGATCATGACCTGAGCCGAAGGCAGACGCTTAACGACTGAGCCACCCAGGCGCCCCTGTTTTATTTATTTTTTTTAAGATTTTATTTATTTATTTGAGAGGGAGAATGAGAGAGAGCGAGAGAGCACATGAGAGAGGGGAGGGTCAGAGGGAGAAGCAGCGTCCCTGCTGAGCAGGGAGCTTGATGCGGGACTCTATCCCTGGACTCCAGGATCATGACCTGAGCCGAAGGCAGTCGCTTAACCAACTGAGCCATACAGGCGCCCCCTTTTGTTCGTTTTAATTAAAGCTTTCTTACTGCTAAAGTGGAACTTACTTGTGGTTTTGATATTCATTTTCCTAATGACTAAAGATGTTAAGTTTCTTTTCTTTTTTTTTTTAACTCTTTTAAATTTTATTATGTTATGTTAGTCACCATACAATACATCATTAGTTTTTGATGTGGTGATCCACAATCCATTGTTTTCGTATAACACCCAGTGCTCCATGCAATACGTGCCCTTCTTAATACCCATCACTGGGCTAACAAATCCCCCCTCCCCGTCCCCTCTAAAACCCGGTTTGTTTCTCAGAATCCATAGTCTCTCATAGTTCATCTCTCCCTCCGATTTCCCCCCTTCATTTTTCCCTTCCTTCTCTTAATGTCCTCCATGCTATTCCTTATGTTCCACAAGTAAGTGAAACCATATGATAATTGACTTTCTCTGCTTGACTTATTTCACTTAGCATAATCTCCTCCAGTCCCATCCATGTTGATGCAAAAGTTGGGTATTCATCCTTTCTGATGGCTGAGTAATATTCCATTGTATATATGGACCACATCTTCTTTATCCATTCATCTGTTGAAGAGCATCTCAGCTCTTTCCACAGTTTGGTTATTACGGACATTGCTGCTATGAACATTGGGTGCATATGGCCCTTCTTTTCACTACATCTGTGTCTTTGACATTTTGGATGTTATAATATAATTCTGGAAATCTTACAGTTTGTTTTTATTGTTCTCTATAGGTTCTTCTTATTTAGTGACTTTTCTAAACTATTTTTTTTAAGTTTGTTTTCTTTGGTATGGTGTCTGCAATGTCTGCTCATTTTTAAGAGAAATTTCCTCAAACACTAAGAGTCAAAAAGCAAATAAGAGAGGGAGAAAAATTAAAAGAGAAAAATAAAGAAAGGAAGAAAGAAGGAAAACAAAAATGAACAAACAAAAACTTCTCTCAGTCTTTACAGCTTTTTTCTATGCTGGAGCTTTCCTTCAGTGCCTAGCCAAATTGTTTATAAGTCTGCCTTTGTCTTCATTTACTGCTTGCACTTTGCTTAGAAATCACCCAGAAGTGAATGTTTAGGGTGTCCTTAGGTCTTTTCTAAACATGCATCTTGCCATTGGGCATGCATGTTTTTTTTGTTTGGTTTTGTTTTAATTCCCCACTATTCATGGGTGCTTTTAAATGTTCTAATTTCTCAAAGAAACTGTCTCTCCAGCTTTTTCTTCCAGGTCTTTGGCATTCTATTGTATACCTCAACCCTGATCTTTTGCCCTAGGAAGCTATAAGCTTCTTGCTTAGCTTACAATACTTTCAAGAAATGCCTGGTGCTTTTCTGCCCTGGGTAAGTTCTAAGTTATGTAAAATGGATATGAGCACCTAGCATCAGTCTTTCTAGTAGTTTTTAGACAGGTTAGACTAGAAAGAAAAAACAAAACAGAACCTTAATTCCTTGCAAATGAGGCCAGCTTTGCTCCTGGAGGAACTAGGGACCAGGGTGCCACACTGGGACTGTGGTCCACCCTCTTCAAGATCACTGTGAGCCTAACAAGGGGTAGGGCAAAGACAAGTAAAAATGCCACAAATTTCCTACCATTTTAAAGTTGGCTTTCCCTAGATTCAGAATTCACCTGGATACTATAGACTTGTTTTCCTTAATTGTGAAACAGTTAGTTCTATAGTTCATTCTGTCTCTTTGATGGAGAGATGGATACTTGGATCTGTCTACTCTGCCTCTTGTTCTGATGTCCAGTGTAAAACTTTTAAAATCTCCCCTATCTCTCAGATTATATCTCCATTCTCTCCTTCCTACACATATAATGTTCCAGTTCTCTGGAATGCACTTCTCCAACTTAATACCTGGTAGGAAATCAGAGTTTTCTCCCAGTAACTGTTCCCTTCCAGGTCCCCAAAGTTCTCAATGTTCCTTTGAAATACAAACTTCTAATTTTGTTATAACCACTTATGTCATTTTATTTTCCCTTACCTTAGTAAGAAGAGGATGAGAATTTTGACTGAACAAGCTGCATACTATTCATCCATGGATTAATTAAATGAACACTAAATGAAAACCTACTTTTGCTAAGTACTAGGAGCTCAGCATGGGCAAAAACTGAGCCCTTTTCTCATGACAAGTATTCTTTGTTTCACCAGCTCCATCCCAATTCCCAACATATTGCAGATATCCAGTAATGGATTTTAGATGAATGAATATTATGTATTTACTTAACTCTAATTGCCATATACTGAGCCATGAGGGATCAGTCAATGAGTAATGGCTACTATTATATCTCAGGTGCATTTTACATATTATTTCATCTATTATCAAAAGTACTAATATGGAAGGCATTAGTATACCCATTTGCTAAAAGAGAAAATTGAGACTCAGATTAAATGATTACTAAGTAGCCAAGGCATGATTCCAACCTAACTGTGCCTCTCCACTCAAAATCATTGTCCGACATAAAATAGCACCACCATTTGTTCAAAATAGCAACTTCCTAGTAACCCTGATATTTTGGAATAGAAACTTTACTTACATCATGTTTAATATAATCATCTCTTTGTTGGGGAAAACTAACAAAAAAATTTACACTAAATCTTTTGAAGTAATGTGTAACTTTTCTGTTTATAAGTTGAACATAGACAGGAAATGAAAGGCTCATTTGCATAATATAGTCAAATCACATTATCTAGTACTTTCTCCTACAAATCCTTCACAAATTGTAGAGCTGCATGACAAACGAAAATGAATTTCCACATTAGTTATCACAATTGCCAGGGAAGCACCATAGAGGTACCTAAAAACCCATATTTTGTATATTTTAAATGGCAGGTCTGCAAGAATCTTCTTAAACATAGATTTCATTAAAAATAAACCCTCCACATTAAGTGTGTACTTAGGCTGATTGATACATTTTGTCTTTATTTTCCCATTTTCAGGATTCCCTTCTATCTTTTAACTCCCCAACTCTCTTCTTCTATCCCTCAGTCATCTGCACTCACTTTCTGATGTAGCCCTCTGTAGTAGCTGGAATACTGAACCCACAAAGATATCCATGGATCCAATTCCCAGAAAGAGACTTGGAAAAAGAGACTTGGAATATGTGATTAAATTGAAGAGCTTGATATGGGGAGATTATCCTGGATTACTCAGGTTGACTCTATATAATGACATGGGTCCTTATAAGAGAGAGACAGGAAAGGTCAAAGTCAAAGAAGGCAATGCAATAATGAAAACTTAGATCGGAGTGATGGAATTTGAAGATGGAGAGAGGAGCTCCAAGCCAAGGGACATGAGTTCCCTCCAAAAGATAGAAAAAGCAAGGCAACGGATGTCCCCCTAAAGCCTGTAGAAGGAATGAAGTCCTGCCAATGCCTTGATTGTAGCCCTGTACTAAGACTCACTTTGAACACTTGACCTTCAGAATGTTTAAAACCATTGAGTTTATAATAATTCACTACAACAGGAAAACAAAACTAATGTTCCCTCCCATCTCTCCTGTTCCTTTATTAGCTACACCATAACACTTTTCAAGGAAAGGCATAACAAAGTTCCTGTGGAAAGCAATCTGTTACAGAAATCCCTCACCAAGGTATAAACTACTCCTTTTATTTTAGGACTCAAAGGAAAGATGAATTTTTAAAACATCATAGTATGAAATAATGCCTTAACACAAAAAAATCAGTATCTACTTATATAAATTTAAACAACACCCTAGATGGGCAATAATAATTTGTTTTTTATTATTTTTTTGAAAATCTATTATGATTTATTAATAATATTTTTTGCATTTTTAAAATTTTATTTTATTATGTTATGTTAATCACCATACATTACATCATTAGTTTTTTATATAGTGTTCCATGATTCATTGTTTGCATATAACACCCAGTGCTTCATTCAGTATGTGACCTCCTTAATACCCATCACCAGGCTAACCCATCCCCCTATCCCCCTCCCCTCTAGAGCCCTCAGTTTGTTTCTCAGAGTCCATAGTCTGTCATGGTTCGTTTCCCCCTCCAATTTCCCCACCTTCATTTTCCTTTTTTTTTTTTTTTGCATTTTTTTAATTTCAGTATAGTTCATTAATTTTTTTTTCTAGATTGAGAGATTATAAACAATCCCAGGGCTATTATGTAAGTTTGTTATTAAAATCAGGAAAAGGCCGCACATTACGACAACCGCCCCCCCTCAAATAAAAGACACCATGTAGCTTGGTAATTCAACCAAGAAAACAACTCATGGAAGCAAACAAAATGATCAGTTAAGTGCAGGATCTTAGTCTAAAAATCAAGGGAATTCCCAAAAAATAGATAAAAAGTTTGCAAAACTCTGTGAAGGAGAGAAAATCTGGAGTGGGCCAGGCATAATTTTGAAGGTTTGGAATTATATGAAATAGAATGTTTTGAAAAGTTACATGGACTATCAGATGCTGACTTCCCTCTATAAATATAATTCTGTTTAAATTAATAAAGTTTATTTGTAAAGTCGTTTTAGGTTTACAGAAAATTGAACAGATGCTATAGCCAGTTCCCACTTATCCTCTCTTACTCTGCCTTCTGTTTCCCTTATTATTAACATTTTGCATCGGTGTGCTATATTTTTCACAATTGATGAATCAATATTGATTTGTCTTTAGGAAATTAAATTCATTGTTTACATTAATTTTTATTTTTTGTGTTGTACAGTTCTGTGTTTTAACAAATGTATAAGTTCATGTAACAACCATTACACTCTCTTACAATATAGTTTCACTGCTCTAAAAATCTAATTTATTTTTTAAATGTACCCATATATTAATATTGTATTCCTCCTTGCCTATTTTATAAATTATTTTTTGCTTATTTACAACATTATTTTGCTTGGCATGCACATCCTTGGCTGCTACACCAGCCTTTCTCTTTCGCCTAGTTTCTCAAACCTGCTTCTCCTGAAGGCAAATTTGTTTACTCATTGTCCCCAGAGACAACTTCTTTATTCTGGCTACTGTAACTTTGCTCAAGTAGTTTTCCCAACTGGGATGACTCCCCAACTTTTCATCATTCTGCAAATTGTCCAAAAGCTCCTATTCAAATTTCATCTGTTTTGACCAGTCTGTGCCATATCAGAACTCTTCCTTTTATGAATTCCTAAAGCAAGTGTTATCTCTATGCCATTTATCCAACAGTTAACCATGGTTCATTCTGTTACTATCTTGTTACATTGTCTGGTATTGTTACTTGTTTTTTTTGTTGTTGTTGTGTGTACATATGTCCGAAGTCCGTGGAATCATCATGAAAGTAACAATTCCCATCTCAATTTTTCATCCAGCCCAACAGAGAGTAGTCAATCACTCAGTATGCTTGTACTGATCAGCAATAATAACTAAAGGAAAATTATTTCTTTCTTCCTGAGTTCTGCTTTCTTGGTGCCTAATGGAAAGACATCATTCTCATTCTCATGAGGAAATAAATTGTGTGTGGATTATTTTATTTTAATAATAATAACAGACAACAGACCTGCACTAGAGTGAAGGAGGTTTCAGAGAAGAAATGTAAACATGGAAACAGTGCAAGGAGACACAGAGTAATTTGGTGGTGGGATGTTGTTTGCACTTTGCAGCCTCGGTGTTGAAGTTAAAGGGACTCATGTGAACATGAGGATGCCCAAGAGGCACGAGAAGAGGGTGCTGAAGAAACATACAACAGAAGTGTGGACAGAATGTAAGCCCTCAAATCTGCAGATCCTGCTTTTTCTATTGCCTCATTCTTTCCCCATTTGTTCATGCATGCATCCCTAGTATCCACACTAATATTTTTGTATGTGCTAGTTTAACTATCCTCTTCCTAAAGTCTCTGTGAATGTTTGTGTGGCTGTGGTTGTGTGAAGATTTTTTCAAAGAAAGATATATCTTCTTGTTCAATAGTAATTTGCCCAATTGGATCTTCCTCCACATAAAGATCCATTTATAGATGATTATTTCATATCTAGACACAGAGGAATCACCTGCCAGTGATCTCCTCCAACACAGTGTGAACAGAGGACCCATGGCCATGGGGTGGTCATTTACATGTGCCGTTTGAGATGCCTTTGATAAAAGCTCACTCTGGGAACAGCATAGTTTGGGTGAGGGATCAGATGGGATGGAGGGACTAAGTGGAGATGGAAAGGGTTGGTTTATGAAGTAACCATTGTGATTTATTCCTATACTTTATTTACTGCTCAGAACAACTCTACCAGATTTATTGTCTCTTTTTACAACAGTGGCTCCACAGAGTATATTATTTTCCCAAGTCACTAGTCAAACAGGCTTCACACTCTAGTCTTTCCTAATCCAAAGTTTATGTTCTTCCCCTCTGTTCCATGTTAAACATTACAGTAGTTGAGTGAGAAAAGAAATGTCATTTAATATACCCCAGGTCTGGCAGCTATAAAGTGGTGCAATCGGTGTTTTTAAAGTTAATGAAAGCATACCCTCTTATTTCCCTACTGAGTTACAATCCTATGAAGGAAGAAAATTAAAAATAAAAAACAGAAACAAAACAGTACAAGAATTGGGCTCCCAGTGCCAATGATCATTAGTGGATAATTTCAAGAGCATGTTTAAGTGCCTGAGCATGTTGTTTCTATTGTTTGCCTTAATAACCTGAGAAATTCATGGATGTCTCATCTCTCACTTGCTTCGTTTAGATTTTAAATCTAACTAGAGAAATTTGATGTTTGCATATTCTATTTTTGTTGCTGTGATCACTTGTCTTTTGAGCTAATATTAACAGTTTCTTCAGTTTGTCTTAATCACAGTCAAAATAGGACCATTTGTGTACCACTCTCTTAAGCAAACTAGTGCCATCTGCTTATTGAGTAAAGAGGTTATTCTGAGCTTTGGATTGACTAGAGAGCTCAGAATTTAACAGATGTTTCACATATATTTAACTTCAACTGTGCATGGAACAGGTCCAGTTATTAGAATCATTTATGTTACACCATAAGCTGGAATTAACATGTCAATTACTCATATAACATGTCCCCAAAAATCACTGTGGGTATTTTTTTTTTCCTTTTCTTCCTCAGATGTCAGTAGGATCAATAACTGATTTTTTTCAATAAATATGTGTATCTACAGGATTTCTGACTATAAGGTGTCACTATGTTAACTGCTGTAGATTTTGTGCAGAATGTATCAAATTATACTGAGGATGCAAAATATGTAAACAGCACTTGAATACAAGGTGAAAAGTGCTGTCATGGAGCTGGGCAGAATTTGTTTTAAGGTATTAAGTAAGCTTAATGTTTGTCACTTTGTTCTTCACAGAGTTAGATTCCTAAAGGGAAAAGCACAGAATTTTTATAGAATTAGAGGAGGGGTAGAGGACAAAAAGGGAGAAAGGAAAAGTGAATGAGGATTCTGGAAAGCTCTCTCAGAATCAGTGGGGCTTTATTATAAGACCCTAGACTGAGGCTAATTAAGGAAAACATGATGTTCAGTAGGCCTTTATAGTCTATCCTCATCAACTCTCATACTCTAAGATAAATGGGTTTATTGATGTTCATTACTATTGTTTTCATGGAGGAAGGCAGATCTTGTCCTTTTCTGCCTTTTTTACCCCAGGAGAAGTAGAACAACTGTCCTGATGTAACAGAGTTGGTAAATGGAAAATTTGGGATTCATATTAGGCTCATCTTCAAAGTTCTCTCTCTACTCTGCCATGTCTCAAGGTGTCATAAAAGAAAATACAGTAAACAGATGGCCCAAAGCTTACTAACAGCTCTCATTTTCATTAACACATTTTTGTATACAGATACTGGAACTATTTAAGCAGAACACTAAGATATCATATAAGCTTGAATGTGGTAATTGGCCATCCTAAAACTAAGGAAAAAATAGCAAAATAAAAGCACACAACAATAATAATATCCAACACTTATTGGGTACATACAATTTGCCAAGCAAAACACAACTATAAAATAGATGTTGTTTATTTTTTTAAGATGTATTTATTTATTTTAGAGAATGAGGGGGAGATAGAGAGAGAGACAGAGACAAAGAAAGGGAGAGAGAGAGCAGGGTGGGGAGAGGCAGAAGGAGAGGGAGAGAGAGAATCCCAAGCAGACTCTCTGCTGAGCATAGAGCCTGAGGCCAAGGCCCTGCTTGATCTCCTGACCCTGGGATCACGAACTGAGCTGAAACCAAGAGTCAGATGCTTGATTGACTGAGCCACCCAGGGGCCCCTAAAATAGGTATTCTCTCTTTATATATGAGGCAACCAGCACAGAAATGTTAACTCACTTGGAGTGAAGTTGTGATTTGAAACTAGCAGTCCTAGTGCACAAACTCATACTGTTAATCAGTATGAAATGCTCTATAAACATCTTCATAGGTGCCCACCATGTAGGCATTTTTATGATCCATAAGGCAACTGTCTTTTAAAAATGCTCAATTAAAATAATAAAGATGTTCATCTGCATATAAAATACCCCATTGCTTTGTCAAATGTTTATTTCTGTCTAAAGGGTCATTTTAGGTCAGTTGTTTTTTTTTTTTTTTTTGCCTTTTCTCATTTTCTTTACAAATATGTATGTGATTTGGTTAACAAATCAATCCCCTAAAAGACCAAAAACCTGAGAACACAGAAAATTAGCCTGTGGTCTCTAGCATCACCTTGAAACACTCCAGTCACATGTCTATAAAGAGACAGAACAACCCATCATAAATGTTTACACAGTAAAAAATATCACACTTTCTGTTGGTGTTCATATCAAGACAGTTCAAGTTTTGAAACACAATCCAAACTCTTGAAACAAGTCCTGCCCCAACAGAGGAAGTTTACTAAGAATAACAGAAAGAGTTCCGTGATAAGAGGGAACTATGGTGTGACTTGGCCTGGGGACAGACCTGCATTACAACACGGTTCAGGGCTGTTAGAGTTTATTGTTTGGATTATTCCTTTGTCTTCCTAATGTATTATTAATGCCTTGTAAATAAGAGTTCACTCTGTATCAGCTTACATGAATTTTCACCAGCCAGACCTGCCCCAGGGAGCTGTACTTGTAATAAAAGGAATGAAATCAACATACTTCTCATGTCATTTGGTATAAGTCAGGCCTCACTCACCCAGGCAGAGGAAGAATTTTGAATACAATTGTGAATGGATATGTTTATTTTATTCTGTTTTAAGCTACTTAAATTTCAGCTAAGCTAATCATTATGCTTCAATTTGGGCTACATGGAAAAATTCAGCAAATACTGTCTCCCGATCTTATGTTGGGCATCAGTGCGCCCACATTACACATTTTATTTCAGAATCTCAAACTTGCCCATTTGCCAAGATAATTCACTTTTTGTTAGTTGTCTTTTAGTTCCCTGTTGATTTCCAGTTTACTCTGTATCTGGTTCTGTATGTTAATTTGTCATTCCTGCCATGCCCTTGGGTTACTTTTGCTTCAGCAAAACTTACATAATAAATGTAAGTTCAACGATTTTATCACATAAAGGAGGGCTTGGACTTTTTCATGATTTAGTTCAAAGCACAACTAGTATTGCATAATTTCAAGAAGGTTCTTGATTTATATTGAATGATGGGACTATTGAAATTGAATTTTCATTTTTAGGAAAATGTTAAATCAATATTGGCAAGGTGTGTGTGTGTGTGTGTGTGTGTGTGTATGTCTAAGTTTTGAGTTGAAGATGTAGGTACAAAATCTAAATATTTGGGGAGGAAGCTATGGTTGAAAGAGATTGAGTAATGTTTTCATCAAACACCTTGCTTGGAAGCCACAGATATTAATCTTTCCAAGTCAACATACTGTATCTCTGTTCAATATATCCTTTTTAATTTTGATACCTTCACCCTGAGCCGAGATGCTGAAGCTGATCTATGTCATAGGTGGAAATCATCTTGCCAAAACATAGGAAGCACTGAAAATATTAAAACAGAGTTGGATAATATCCCACCCACAAGCATATTTGATTTAGGTGAGGCAATTGCCTCTTGTGTGAAATTGTGTGGCATTAGTCTCTAGAGCCTAGAGACTAACTGACCTGAAAGCTCTGTCTGTCAGAGATGTCCTTAAAGAGCTTGTCTGACATGTGGTATCTATAGGAATAAATTGATTAAGACATATTTCTCTGAGCCAAGTTTGGAGGAGTATTACTGAGACACAAAGAGTTTAAGTAATTTACCTAAAATCAAATGGTCAACACCTGGGTTATTTATTTCCGGAGCGCTCACTTTTAATTTATGTGCTATATGGTCTCTTGAATAGTGTGGTCATGTTCACTTAGATCATGAATTGTTGTGCAAAGCCTCCTAAAATTTTCCTCCACTTAATGTAGGGGGGTATCTCCCACACTCTAGAATAAGAAAGAAAGAGTTTTGTCTTCCACACTCTGGAATGAAAATTTAATGTGTTTTCTACATAATCATATGTAAGTCTCATTAGGATATTGAGTGACTTCTTATGTCACTGTCCAGTCTTGGTACCTGAGACTCACAGGTGAATACTGTGATGCCTATTTCTTACCTCATCTAGAAAATCCTCCATCCTGTTTAGAGTTCACATCTAAGTGCAAAGGAATTAAGATTCTTCTACTGAGTCTTGAAGAGCCATCGGTTTGCTTTACTTGGTAACTCAAAATGTGACTGCAAAAACATTGTGGCGTTCTTGCTCTTGGCCAAGTTGCCTATTAATTTACTTAAGCTTTTAAAGCTTTGGTTGCTCATCTATCCAATTGCAAGAATAGCAATGATCCCCTCCCCGTGTGGTTTTATGACTATTAAAGGAATTATAACATGTAAACCATTTTTCATCTGCAGTAATAGATGTTAGTCATTAGAGTGGGTACAGATATATTTCTGTCACCCCATGCAGAAGTAATATGGAGGTATTCAGATTGGAAAAGTCATGTTCTAATGAGAGTCTGAGCTCAAAATTAATTCACTTGCAGGGCTCTGCAGGTTCCCTGCACTGCCTATTGGCACTACTTAGCCCCAGCAGACACTGAGGAATAGCTCAGAGTGGTTCCGGTACTGTTTGGATTGGAGTGGTAATGAGCACTACATTATGAACAACATTGCTGTTCCTCTTCTGCATTAGCCATGTACTCTTGTCCGCTAATACTAAGTCTCTTTAAAACCATGTTCTATCTACTTTTGAACTCGGAGATATTGCTATAACACCCTCAAAGTCCAGTTTTTCCAAAGGGAGGTTGGGAAAACAAAGTATTTATTCACTTTATCTGAGTAATTCATTTAGGAAATACTTTTGTGGAATGTTTATAAGTCATAATTTTTGCTCTTCTTAAGCCCTCTAACATAAAATACTCGTACTAACATTTCCAATTAATTTATTTCATATCCGCTCCCCAAAATTGGTCAACCTACCCTTTTTCTTTGGCACCAGCAACATGTGTCCAAGGGTTATTTTCAGGGGGGTTCTCTTTTTACAAACAGTTTGGGTTTCAACCAATACACCTCTGTTCTCCTAACCATCCAAGGCAGGACTGGGCACATGGGAACGTCTAGATCCAGTTTAGATGCCAGATGTTAATCTGAGCAGGTTTTCTATAGACCCATTCTTGTTCCATATAAACATCACTAAGTAGGAATCCCTCACAGGTCTAATGTCCCTTGCCAGTATGAGTTAGGAGGGCCATGCCACTCCAAAGTGACCGTAAATCCCATAATCTCCATCAGCTCTCAGAAGGTATCCCAAATTAAAATATTATGTAAAATGCTATGCTTGCTACGTAATGCAGTTTTTTTTTTTTTTTTTTAAAGATTTTATTTATTTATTTGACAGAGTGAGAGATAGCGAGAGCAGGAACACAAGCAGGGGGAGTGGGAGAGGGACAAGCAGGCTTCCCGCCGAGCAGGGAGCCCGATGCGGGACTCGATCCCAGGACCCCGGGACCATGACCTGAGCCGAAGGCAGACGCTTAATGACTGAGCCACCCAGGTTCCCCGTAATGCAGTTTTAAGAGAAAATGGAAAAGAAGATTATTTATATGCGTTAAGCTTTATAAGTCATCCTTCAGTGGGTATACTGAATAACCAAAGCAATCTTGGAAAAGAGAAACAAAACTGGAGGTATCAACAATTCCAGATTTCAAGTTATATTACAAAGATATAGTAATCAAAACAGTATGGTATTGGCACAAAAATAGACATGTAGGTCAATGGGACACAATAGACAACCCAAAATACACCCACAACTATATGATCAATTTATTCTTGACAAAAGAGGAAAGAATATGCTATGAGAAAGACAGTCTCTTCAACAAATGGTATTGGGAAAACTGGAAAGTTACATGCAGAAGAAAGAAACTGGACCACTTTCATAATCATTCACAAAAATAAACTCAAAAAGGATTAAATAGCTAAGTGTGAGACCAGAAATAATAAAAATCCTAGAAGAGAACACAGTCAGTAATTTCTCTGACACCAGCCATAGCATCTTTTTTCTAGATACGTCTCCTGAGGCAAGAGAAATAAAAGCAAAAATAAACTATTGGGCTTATATCAAAATAAAATAATTCTGCAGAGTGAAGGAAACAATCAGCAAAACTAAAAGGCAACCTATGGTATGGAATGGGAGAAGATATTTGCAAATGACATATCTAATAGAGAGTTAGTATCCAAAATAGATAAAGAACTTATGCAACTCAACACCCAAAAACAAATGATCCAATTTAAAAATGGGCAGAAGACATAAACAGACATTCCTCCAAATAAGACATACAGATGGCCAACAGGCACATGAAAAGATGCTCAACATCACTTATTATCAGGGAAATGCAAATAAAACTACCATGAGATATTATCTCACACCTGTCAGATGGTAAAATAAAAAAAAAAACAAAAACAAAAACACAAGAAACAACACGTGTTGACAAGGATGTGGAGAAAGGGGAACCCTCTTACACTATTGGTAGGAATGAAAACTGGTGCAGCCACTATGAAAAACAGTTTGGAGATTCCTCAAAAAGTTAAAAATGGAACTACCCTATAATCCAGCAATCACACTGTTAGGTATTTACCCAAAGAATACAAAAACACTAATTCAAAGGGATACATGCACCCCTATGTTTATAGCAACTATGTACAATAGCCAAATGATAGAAGCAGCCCATATGTCCATTGATTGATGAATGGAAAAAGAAGATATGGTGTATACATACAATGGACTATTAGTCAGCCATAAAAAACGGATGAAATCTTATTACTTGCAATGATGTGGATGGACCTAGAGTCTATTATGTTAACTGAAATAAGTCAATCAGAGGAAGACAAATCCCATGTGATTTCATTCATATGTAGAATTGAAAACAAAACAAATGAGCAAAGGTAGAAAGACATAAACCAGAAAACAGACTCTTAATTATAGAGAACAAACTGGAGGAGAGGTGCGTAGGGGGATGGGTGAAATAGGTGATGGGGATTAAAGAGTACACTTGTCATGATAAGCATTGAGTAATGTGCGGAATTGTTGAATCACTATGTTGTACATCTGAAACTACTATAACACTAAATGTTAACTATACTGGAATTAAAATAAACATCACTTAAACCTTAAATTTAAAAAAGTCACTTTACTCTACTGATGAAATTGACACCTCCAGGAATGCATCATCAGAGAAGATTGTCTCTAATAGAATACAGATTAGGAAAATCCTTAGAAGCAAAAATTAACTTTGACTAAGACACCAGTTACTACAATGGAGGATTAAAGAATTGGAATCAGGAAGGCATGTGCATTTTGAGGAGCTTGAGACACAGTCCCCAGAAGAGGTTCATTTGATCTCTAACTAGCAGGAAAGAAATATTCCTTGAAAGTATTCACCATCTTTTGTCAAATTTCCCGAGAATGCCAAGCAGTTTCTTATTACCAAATAGGCTTTAGGGGTATCATGAGTTTAGCAGGGGAAGGGATCCTTGGAGAGGATGCACCAATGGAACATTTGCTGGAAATAACACACCGCTCCACAATTCTGAAGGAGTACTCTGGTTTAAATAACACTCTCATATAAACCCAGCTGGGAATTCGATGTCAGATCTGATCTTTTCTAGATATGTCATGGGTTGGAGACCTCAAACAAGGTATGTCCGTCAACGAAGTGCTGCCCTGGGATACCTAGAGCAAGTCAGATTCATCTCTCAGGCTTTTGCTGTAACATATAAAGGGTATGATTTCTGAACCACCAGGAAAATTCCTGCTGCTAAAAAAATGTTTCACCACTGCCTGTCACAATGACTGAAATTTTACCATTATAAGTTACAATTTGGCACAATCAACTCTTGTCAAGATTATTGACAGGGTAAATGTGACATTCCTTGTTCAGGTCAGGCTGAAAACTAGCTGGTAATAAGTGTTCAGTGTGTACTTTGTCTCAATTTGGTAAAGTTCAATGGTGATTACCATTTTGGCGAAGCACAGCTAGTTTCTTGTATAAAATGATTTATGGCTCTAAACAGACCAGAATGACAGAACTGACCATTGCAGGTCCTAAAGAGAAGCTTGAAATAGGTTGAAATTATAATTTTATCTCAAGCCCTTGATGATCATACTTTAAGGAATGAGAGACATGGCAATTATTAAAACACTCTATCTATTTGGTACTTTAGTGACCACACCACAGTCTTTGTAGAATGAATAACACTTATGAAAATGTTTGCACTCTGTTCCAAGGACTGAGGTAGTCTATTTATTTATACATCTCATTTAAATATTACCACAATCTAATGGGGTAAATTCTACCTCCGTTTTAGAAATGGGAAGATCTAGAGCTTAAACAGGTCAAGGATTGATTATAAATTTACACTAAGGCTTATATGACATCCAAGCCACCATGTCAAGCTATCTTCTTGAGGACAAAATACACATTCTTCATACTGCATGTACTGTTGGGAAGGGAATCAAAGTTCTATTGATTTTTGTGCTATGTACATAAAATATAATTTTTGGATCCTTGTACTATATGGAAGGTGTAAGGAAAGCTAGTTAATTTTGTTGATGGCCATAGATAGAGCACTTGATATTTATATAAGTGCTAACTGTAATGTTTTTGACCTAATAAAATTTTTACAAAATAACAGCATGCCACTAAGGAGATAATAATATAAAGAAGAAAGTGATCTGATAAAGACCAAAAATTCCTGGGATTGTCCTTCATTTTCTTGGTAAGTCGTTTTTGTGTTGTTTTTCATTAAATTATCATAGGATAAAAATGAATCAGATCAAAATGTAATTAGTGGTGTTTTACCAAAAGCAAGGGCTAGTTTGTTCTCCATCCTCCCCACTTAAATATGATGTCTTCTGTGAATAAAGACATGTGTTAGAGCAGAAAAGGGGGCGACTAAAAAGTTTGGGATAGGAACAGACTGCTGAGGTGTTAAATTCCTCTTTTTATTTAAAATATATGCATTTTGGGAATGAGTGGGTGGCTCAGTTGGTTAAGTGTCAGACTCTTGGTTTCGTCTCAGGTCATGATCTCAGGGTCATGAGATCGAGCCCCGAGTAGGATTCTTCTCTCAACAGGGAGTCTGCTTGAGATTCATTCTCTCCCTCTCCTTCTGCCCCTCCCCCACCTCTCTCTAAAATAAATAAATCTTTAAAAATTTTTAAAAATAAAATATATACATTCCATATAAAAATAGATTAAAATGGGATCTTATTTTATAATTTATGTAGTTGGCTTCATACACTTTCGCCTATCAGATTGCAGCATTTCTATTTCTTCCTCTCAGAAAATTGATGGAGGATGTTAGCTTGTGCACCCTGAGTTCTGTTACATATCCACAGTTTATCTCCAGATCCCCCAAATAAGATTTCATATAGGGGAGGAGCTATCAAGGTTAGAAGGACTCTGATCTATAATCATGAAAATATTTCGTAGTTAAATATTTAAGAAATAGATCTAAACCATACAAATAGAATACAGACTAGGAAGACCTTCAGAGACAAATCTCATTTTTGATTGGGACACCAATTACTTGCTGCCAGCCGCAAATAGACTATTGTGGTTTTATCTGTGTAATATTTACATCTATCTGTCTATCTATCAATCTAATTGTCTAACTATCTAGAAATTGCAAAAGAACATTTGCTCCGTGTTCTTGAAGTTCACGGCTCCCTTTTCTATATGACAATTCTAAAATTATTGACATTTATGATAAAAGACCAAGTATTCAAGGAAAACTCAAAATTGACTCTCTTTCTGAAAATAACTTTATAGTCTTTGCCTGTTATTCAATGCCTTCCCTACCCCAGAACCAGTCCACCTGCTCAGCTCCGTCTTGCAGTAGGAAACATTTACTGGTGAAGGATGTTCTTCTTTCCATCTTTCTCCTACTTTACAGTCACTCCTACCTATTTGGTTTGCTTTTATTCTCTTGCAGAGCAAAAATAACTTCTCTCTGCCTATCCAGAATTTATCCATCCGTTATGACTGGTCACTGAAACTATTCCTTCCAGAAGATGACTTGGGTACCTTTTGAACATTTGCTTTTCCGAATCCCTATAGCTTTCCAGGTCAGATATGAGTATTTGAGTACCACCCCAATAAAAGCCATGCTAATGTCACTGTTCAGGCTGGAAGTAGATAGTAATGATCACAGTAATATATGACTATTCATTGTGAAGTGTGACCTTCAGTCTGAGAGGAAACATTTCCTAAATAAAATACAGATTCTTGGGTATTTCTCTCTAACAACACCACCTTAATAATTTTATGATATTTTCATGTTTCATGAATATAAGTTTGATGTCCAAACTGCAAGCTGCTTTAGGAAAAGGGTGGGTAATTTTTTTTTTATAAATGCATTTTAATACCTTGCTGATAAAATAGTAACATTCCATCTTTGCAATCTTGTAAGGAATACAGGAAGGGTGGGTAATTTTTTTAAAAACAATGTCCTTGATGCCTGAATTATAGTGTAATTCACCAACTAGTTGCAGAATAATTAAATCAATGGGATTATGCCTCTTTCAAAGGTAAAAAGCATGATGCAATCATGATTTTATTTCATGTAAAGAAGGCATAACATAAAAAATTAATAAATATTGAATCAAATACAATTTTTTAAAAAATATTTATTTATTTGAGAGAGAGCAGGGGGAGGGTCAAAGGGAGAGGGAGAGAGAGAATCTCAGGCAGACTCCTTGCTGAACACTGAGCCCGATGCAGGGTTCGATCTCACGATCCTGATATCATGACCTGAGCCAAAATTGAGTTGGACGCTTAACCGACTGAGCCATGCAGCGCCCCAAGTCAAATGCAATTTATATGTATGTATTTATACATTCATATTTAATTTTAATTGAGATTATTAATGGCACAAATGTAGGTCAATACAGCTCTAAGCTCATGAAGATTTATCCTCTACTTTGACCACAGACATTGCCTTTAATCTGCAAATGTCCTTTGTTTTTGGATTCATTAGAAATACAATTGTAACTATAGAAAGACACCTGGAAATCTTATGTCAGATTAACAGAAATTTTCACTAAACTATGATTCTCCTATTCGCAATTCAGTTATCTGTCTCAACATCTGAACTCATACAGTCATTATAAACAAACACTTATTTCTTCGTGCACAAATATCAGTCACTAAAACTAGAAGATCAGCTGGACAAAAAAAAATAAAGGTATCATGAAATTTCCAGAAGAGAGGTGCCTTATAAACTTAACACCCCTTATCCAGCCTACTCTAACATGCTGCCCTCCTGTTATTAGCATCTCCAACCAGGAGGGTTGGACGAGTTATTGGATACAATTATTAATCTCATTATTTCTCTTCTTGGAGGTGGGAGGTGTGAGCAAGACTGTCCAATATATTCTGTTAAATTAGGCTTTGAAACAGGTTGACTGTTAACAATAGCAATAATAACACATCAATCAGAGTCCAAGATTGTCACTTCAAGAGACATATGACACTTTCTAATTTGGAATGAAAAAATACATGTGACAAAGCACGCCAGAACATGCTAGTGCCCCCAGATACTTATATAAATCCTGAACTCATATTCCAGTGCCTACTCTTTTGCTACCCTCAGAGTTCTACTTAGCAATGTATTATTTACTGCCAGGATATCTGCTGGTTGTTTTGCTTTGCTGCTGGAACTCATCCCTCTTGATCATTCACGCTCTTCTCCTACAGATATGTGTCATATTTTCTTCCTGACCACCCTCATGCTCTGACTTGACGTTCAGAGCGCCTTCGTCTCAAGCTGCCAGAGAAGGAAAAGCAATAGCTGGGATCAGCAATGCTTTGAACAGGCAACCCACACACCCTGCTATGATGGATTGACTGCAGTAGAGCGTGCTTGTGTGTTGTAGACAAACAGGAGGACCAAATGGAGTTGAGAGACTGAAAGATGGACCATATTTCTTCATCCTAACCAAAACAACAACAACAACAACAACAAAAACAGTTCTATAAATCTCCTATGTCATTATGATTCTTTTGTTTAGACAACCTTTGGACTCTTAATGACCGAAAGCATTAGTTTAGTTGTGATGTTGCATTGGGCAGCAATTCCTATAACTTTGTCATTTCATAAATGAATACATTTACTGCGCATTATCTCAAGAATCTGATTGTTCACAGTCTTTAAAATTAAACAAAACAAAACAAAAAAACAAACCTTCCTTAGACTTATATAATTTAACTGTGCTGTCCTTATCCCTTCTTTATTTATTTTTTTGTCTTTTTCTTTCTTACCATGATAATTCTTTCTTTTACTCAGCTTGCTTGGGTTTTAATTAAATCACCCTATTCTCTTACACTTGGCTAAATGCCTTAATGTAACATTGTTGATACAATTCTGTTTCTTTGTCCCCTAAATGCGCAGTGCTATAACTCCCACAGACCAGTGTATTTATTCCAAGAATTGAGCAGAGTGATTGTTAAATGCTTCATGTTCACTAAACATTTGTTGAACAACAAAATAAAAACTAACTTCATAAATCCTGTACACCATTATAAATGACAACCTATTTTATTTTTTTATTTCTAGATCCTTTTTTGATCTTGCTTAAGTAAGCTGTCAGAATTATTCCTTCTGAAAGCCACATCCCACATGAAAACTAAGCTCCCTCTATTTGCCTCTATTCCCTTTTTCCTTTAAACCCAAACCCCATTTCTTTCCACCAGAAGGAGAGCAAAGGAAGCAATGATTGAACTAATGGAATATTAAAGATTAAATTCAAGAATCACTTCTTGGTGAGCAGATGGCAAACTGATATTTGAAAGGGAAATAAAAAGTGGATTCAGATGCAAATCTCATGTTGTGCATCTTTAGCTCGCTTAATGGAAGGTGGTATTGACTTAATTTGGTTAATAATTTTGGATAAGTAGAATTCTCAATTAAAATAGCACAGCTCAAGGGAAAAAGTCACATTCTGAATAGACAGATTATCAAGGTTGAAGCCTTCCTCTGACTGGAATGTCACTCTACCCACCCTGGCACTGATTATCTTTGTCAATTAGCAAAATAGTTATGGCAATAATTTAAATTTTCAGTAAGCATGTGACCCAATCCAAATATTTCTCTTCATTCCCCATTGGCTACTTAGAAAACATTTATCAGAAAGTCTACATAAAAGTCATAGAATTTTGAGAATAGAAAGGAACTGGGAAGTTATTTTGTTCATAACTCTTCATCCCCAATTCATCCAATCAAGTTAATATTACCTTGATTCAAACCCACCCAGGCATGGGAATTTAATCAGGATGCAGTATCTATGACTGGACAACTCAAAATGATTTGAAATTGCTTATATGGAACTCAACACTGCTATCTTTCAGTGATGTTGTTCTACCCCCTAGAGTCTACAACAACAGCTTGTAATACATATTTGTAACACCTGATAATCTTTCTAGTATATGGATATGGTTATCAGGTGTCCCTGAGGTCTCTCTTCCATAGTCTAGCCACAAACACGCAAAATTTTCAAAACATAGTTTCTGTAAACAAGCTATATTTTCTGTGTTTCTGTGTCTGTGTGCTACCTTTAAAAGATCAAGTTCAGAAGTGATTAGAATCTTCCAGATAGGTCTAGTTAATTCACATTCAATGGCAATGTTATAGAAAAACATACATACAAACACAGTTTATTTCCTCTTTTTTGTGTGTCTGAATAGCATAATCACCATCTGACCTTAAAAAATTATTCTTCTATCGATTTTTTTGTTTTTAACTTTCCTATAACCAAGACCTCTCCATGTGTTTGTTCTAGAAAAAAATAAAAAAGGACAGATATTACAGAAGACCAGTTTTTTGTTTGTCTTTTGTTTTGTTTTTTTTTAAATTCAATGACTTCTAAATGCAATTCCTAACTCACAGATTTAGATTGTTGCCATCATCATTAAGGGTGGGGAAAGTGGGAAAAAACCTGACTTCCTTAAATTGGATGGATATCTCCAAAATTCCTTAAAAATAGGACTGTTTGATACCATTTTGATTAAATTTCTTGCCAATTAAGGAAATATATTTTAAATAGATTTATTTTTGGTAAGTTGACCAGTGGATTTAAAGAATTTACCTGTTTTTGTTGTTGTTGTTGTTTTATTTGTTTTTGTCATCTTATTCTGAGAAAATTCAGAAAGATTCAGAAAAGGGAATAGGTAAGAATTTCAACACAACAAATTGATAGCTCTGTGACTTGACAAGAAACTAATTTCTCTGAGTTTCAGTTTTTCTCATGTGGAGTAGGCTGAGTTGTTACTCGTTTGTAAGAATTTCTGTATGTATAAAAAAGAAGTAAAGAATGAATGAAGGGGTGCCTGGGTGGCTCAGTCAGTTAAATATCTGCCTTCAGCTCAGGTCGTGATCCCAGGGTCCTGGGATCGAGCCCCTCGTCAGACTCCCTGACCAGTGGGGAGTCTGCTTCTTCCTCTCCCTCTGCTTCACCCCCTCATGTTCTCTCTCACTATCTCTCTCTCTCATGCGCTCTCTAATAAATAAATAAAATTTAAAAGAAAAAGAATGCATGCAAACAATATATAACAGGGGCCACATCGATATAAATTAAAGAACACATTACCATAGTTATTGCCACAAACTCTGTGTAAAGTTAAATTAGCAGGATATTTTATGTTAAATAGTTTGATTTTTGAATTATTTAAGAAACAAATATTTCATTTTCTTTTAGATTTTATTTATTTTTATATTAAGATTTTATTTATTTATTTGACAGGGAGAGACACAGCCAGAGAGTGAACACAAGCAGGGGCGGTGGGAGAGGGAGAAGCAGGCTCCCCACCAAGCAGGGAGCCCAATGTGGGGCTCAATCCCAGAACTCTGGGATCATGACCTGAGCGGAAGGCAGATGCTTAACGACTGAGCCACCCAGGTGCCCCTAGATTTTATTTATTTATTTGAGAGAGTGAGAGACAAAGAAAACGGCAGAAATCATGAACAGGGAGGAGAGGGTGAAGCAGGCTCCCCGCTGAGCAGGGAGCTGGTTTCAGGGCTCGATCCCAGGACCATGGGATCATGACCTGAGCCGAAGACAGATGCTTATCCAGTTGAGCCACCCAGGAGCCCCAAGGAAAAAATATTTCAAAAGAATATCTCTTTCTTACTTTGCTTAAAATTTATTCGTTGTGAGTTGTCATGTGTATGAGGAGAGAGAACTGTGTGTTTTACGAAAAAGCACTTAGATGACAAGACATTTCGATGCAGTCATTTGGGCACTTACATCTATTATGTGAAAATTTTAAAAACTATATGAAAGTTGTGGAATTTGGGGGCACCTGAGTGGTTCAGTTGGTTAAGCAGCGGGTTCTTGATTTTGGCTCACGTCATGATCTCAGGGTCCTGGGATTGAGCCCCAAATCAGCCTCCACACTCAGCAGGGAGTCTGCTTGAGGATTCTGTCCCACCCTCTCTCTCTGCTCCTCCCCCCCCAGCTCACAACTCATGCTTTCTCTCTTTCTCTTTCTCTCAAATAAATAAATCTTAAAAAAAAGAAAAAAATAATTGTAGAATTTTTAATGCCACATGGTATGAACCACAGACACCCTCACCATAGATCATTTCTTGCTCCATCCCTGACCCATACCACATACTTTGGTTTAAGTTGGGGAGGGTAGGATCACCATTAGGGTAATGCTCAATGGTAGCTTTGGGTTGGATGCCCTGAGAGGGCATGCTATTTTGCCTCTGTGGAGTAACAGATGGAGGGTGTGAGTTCAGCATACATCCTGCCAGAACAGCTGAAAATGTACATGAAAATTTTACCAGATGTCTGATCTATCCTCCCTGTCTCATATGTTCAGGGGGATGCTATAGTTTTCAAAATGTTGCAGAGGCAGATTAAAATGTGCACTGCTTTCAAAGATCATTTGAGATAATGAAAAGGGTAGTGTGGACCTCCTTGATATGCTACTCTCTCAGGGAACTAAGGTTAGACTTCCAGGAATGATGTGAATCAATAATGGTAGATTTCTGAATCCAGAGATCGTACCTTTGCCAAAACTAATGCTAATACAGTATAGTGAAGGGTAGTAGAATATGCCATCCCAAAATATGTCACTTGAGAATAAGGATTATTTTGAGCTAAAGGAACTTGAAAAAGTAGATGCAACAAAGGTGTCCTAATATCCTCTTTCTTCCTGAAATTAGGAGATAAATCTCCCACATTAAATATGCCCTCCCTTACCAGGAGAAAAGAAATATTCTTTGAAAGGGAGTCAAAGTTGAGAAAATTCTGTACAAATAAAAATTATTAAATATATATTTTTAAATTTCCTTTTACTTTCTCCATATATTTTTGTTACTTGTTTTTAATTGCCTCTCTTTGCTCAACTTAATATAAAAAAGCATTTAGGTTTTGCCATTCCTTTGGGTCTTCATTTTTTATGAGGGCTCTCATGTCATGTAAAACTTATATTAAATACATGTGTATGTCTTTCTCCTGCTAATCTGTCTTATATCAATTTAATTTTCAGACTCAGTAAAAAGCCCAAAGAGGATAAAGGTAAAGTTTTTGCCTTCCCTACAATAGTACAGCAGAGTTAAAATTATGTTTTTGCTTCTGCCACTCTACTACCCGTGTTCTCTGGCTAAGGGTACTGAATTTCCTTATTTATTTTCAGGATGTTGGAAAATATTAATTACAGGTGTTGGATGGGCAACACATTTTTTTTTTATGTTGGCAGATGAGAGAGAATGAATCAAAATGTAGAGAAAATGATATTTACTGAGAATCTACTATGTTCCAATGACCACACCCAGTCCCTTTCAGTTACTACCTCATTAATATTCACAGTAGTGTTACAAATAATCATTATCCTTTTAACAGACAAGGAAACCAAGGTCTTGTGGTTGTTGAATAACTTCCAAATATATATAATTGGTAAGTAAAATATTGAAATCAATATTCATGTGTAATTAAACCTAATTCCTTTTACTTTTTATAATAATTTGCCACCTTCCTAGAAAAAACAAACAAAAAACCCACTGATTATTAAAGCAAAGAGACTTGAAATGCATTTATAAAGATTTTTATCAAAAATAATGAAAATATTGGGTGCCTGGGTGGCTCAGTTGGTTAAAGCGACTGCCTTCGGCTCAGATCATGATCCTGGAGTCCCTGGATCGAGTCCCGCATCAGGCTCCCTGCTCAGCGGGGAGTCTGCTTCTCCCTCTGACCCTCCCCCCTCTCATGTGCTCTCTCTCATTCTCTCTCTCTCAAATAAATAAATAAAAAATCTTTAAAAAAATAATGAAAATATCAAAAGTTCTGTGGCCTAAAATATGAGTTTTCTGAAAAATTAGGTTTTGTGGAACATGTCATTCTGTATCACTGATGGATAAATGAGGCATTGCTATGACTGAGAAAACGAATAAAGTGAGTCACCAAATGCTATGTGTGAACTTTTTTTTTTAAGATTTTATTTATTTAATTGACAGAGACAGAGATAGCAAGAGCAGGAACACGAGCAGGGGAGTGGGAGAGGGAGAAGCAGGCCTCCCGCTGAGCAGGGAGCCTGAGGCTGGGCTTGTTCCCAGGACCCTGGGACCATGACCTGAGCTGAAGGCAGACGCATAACGACTGAGCCACCCAGGTGCCCCTGTGTGAACATGTTTTTTAACACTTGTGTCTGGGCTGTTTTTGGTAAAGATTCATATCAACTGGATTTTACATCAGAAAACAGTCATTTCAGCTAGTTCTAGTTTAAAAGGGTGAATTAAACATTGACAGCATTGAGGGGATGTTGTATCCATATATTTCTACGCTGAATTCAATGCATACTTGGATTCAATTAAAGGTAATTGAAACAAAGCCTGTCGCATTACTGGCTGAAAAGTTACTTGTCAAAATTAACACAGTGGTGTACCTGGAAGATAAATACAACATTCCTCGAGATATAATGTAATAAAAAAACACCGATCTGAAGTACAAATTTTCACACAATGAAGATGCTTGGAAATAGGTTCCTGAAATACAAAGGAAAAAGGGCAAAATAAAGACCAATTGAAAAGAAAGTGAAAACCGACCAGTCATATATCAAACTTAATGAGCTTGCAATCTCTTGAGATCTATCTCCTTCCCAATCTTTCTACAATTTTTAAGAGCTTAGAGATGTACATACAGGGTGATATATTTTTTCACATATGGAACACACACTTAAAAATTCAAATGTATTTATTGTGAAAGTAATAGTTCATGTGCTGCTGGTGGTAGTATAAATTGGTGCAAATATCTTAGATATAATTTTGATAAATAGATGATAAACAGGTAAATGTGAATATAAATATTTGATATATTTATTTCCCAAACTTCCACTTCCGAAAATCTATGCAAAAATACAGAATTATTTTATTCAACATTATTTATTATTATAAAAATGTAGAAAATTCTAAATATTCCACCTATACTATTCTTAAGAGAGGGCCTATAACCACTAAGGCTTATCAAGATTTATTCGGAAATGTAAATAAATAATTTACATACATACTTTTAAAGCAAAAACATTCATGATCAAATTTTCTTAATTGATATAAAATGTACTAAAATGGCTTTCTTTTGGTAAGATTTGTTAAATTGGAGATTTATACTTAGCATGAAACCCAGAGAATGATTTAAATGACTTATTTTTTTCTGCCACTATATTTTGATCATTGACAAAAATTTTGTTTCCCATGAAAATAATAAGCAGAATGGAAACAATACTCTCAATACTACTTCCTACAATTTGTTGTATTCTGAGCCAGTTGTTTTGAGGTCACTTATTTCTAAGTCTGAACATTTTGTTCCCCTGATTGCTGAAATCAAAACTGTTCCTAACGAGATTCTATAAAAACTTTGTCACATTCAGGCAGTGGTCTTCAGTGTTTGAGAACCACATATGTAAGGACTATCACTATAATTCTCTGTTATCAGTATGCCATCTTTGTCATCATCACCCTCATCACCATCCATCATCATCATCATCTGTATTGATTTTATTTTATGGGTCATAAATTGTGCTAAAGTTATTTATATGTTTTTTTTTCAACTAATGTTCACTCTAACCTTATGAGAGTTCTATACACTAATTGTCACCACCCACAGATGAGTAGCAGAGGCTTAGCAGAATTATCTAAGATCACATAGCAAATAAATGTCAGAGGATTCCAGAAGCCCGACCCTGGATGCTGTTGTATTACTTGTACTTCAGAGCAATTGGAGCAACATCTGGTCGAATACATTTTCTGACTCACCTATCTCATCTATCTATTCTGACATTAAAGCAAACTAGCTTCCATGAAGCAGTCAAATACACATTAATGTGAAACATAAAGACATCTAAACATTTTCTCATTAATTAGATTACCTCAGGAATGAATTGTTGTAAACTTCAGCGACTTGGTTGTGAAAGATGTAAGTGTATATATGGATGCATGTAGAGGGAAGAGTAACTTAGTCAATAATATATATTAGAACTTTTCTCTTCAAACATGGATGTTTTCAAAGGCTACAGATTAATTATAATAATATTTTCTTCCATTTTGAGTTATAAAGTCTTCTCATTTCCACGATCTTCCCAGTTTGGGGAATTTGCCTGGGGCTCTGTGAGAAAAGAAGAAACCCTGTCTGATATATTCTTTCTGCAGCAAGTCAGGAGTCCAGGAACAGGTTTATATAGATCATATTATACTTAATAACATAGATCTTATATGAATATGGTCATATGCAACTGAAATCGTCACAATAGCTATGATAAAGTGAAGTATTAGCACAAGTGTAATTAATTGAGGATTATTAATTTTAGTTTAGGTTTAATTAGAAAATACAGATCTTTAATAACATTGCATGTCGTGGTGTGATTTTTAGACACAGAAAATGTAAAAAACACCTCTTGTCATTTTTGTTTTACCATATGAATGTAAGGATGCCACTTATTCTTTCTTTGATAGGCATGCCCATACTTTTGGATACTGCCTGCAACTTTCTCCCTTTCCTATAAACGTTTGTTGTGGTGGTTGTTTTTTGTCATTCTGTATGAATGTTTCCCTATCAGAAATAGCCATTTGCCTTTTGGGTAAATAAAGTTTTGAAATTTTTTTGAAATATGACAATAGTGTTTTCATTACAAACATGAGCTTTCTGATAATAGAGCTCATTCTTTTACATGTAGATGAAGGCTAGAAAGTTTCCATGGTGCTTTAAGATGCTTGGCAAATTATTACTCTTTTAAAATGGCCCCACATTTTCAATCAGATGTTTTGCTATGGTGGAGAAACAATTTTACATACAACAGACTAAGAGCAGCTATACATTTTTCTGTTGAATTAAATATAGGAGTTGTAATAATGTATCATCATCATGATTTGGATCCATTTTGTCATATTCTTCATAAATTTTCCTTAAGATGAGATGAAACTCTTTAAGATTTTTTTTTAATTTAAGAGAGAGAATGAGAGAGAGAGCACATGAGAGGGGGGAGGGTCAGAGGGAGAAGCAGACTCCCTGCCGAGCGGGGAGCCCGATGCGGGACTCGATCCAGGGACTCCAGGATCATGACCTGAGCCGAAGGCAGTCGCTTAACCAACTGAGCCACCCAGGTGCCCGAGATGAAACTCTTTAAAAATCTTAAAAACCAAAGAACAAGGTGGGCAAAGACCTAGCCCCTTTCAGAATCCCTTAGCAAAATATATCCATGCTCTACTATCTGACATCTAATATCTTCATAACAACTTATATTTATGTAAGAACACATTTGTCTTCACATAGCCTCTCATTTGATCCTCAAAATAAAACCAGACAAAGGCAGGGCAGGTTCTATTCCCTTTTTGAAAGTTGAGAAAACATATATGCAAGGGATTTATTTGCCCAAAGTCACAGAGCTATTAAGTTTTAATGCAAAATTCCAGTTTCCTTTACCTTCCTTCTCTGTGCCTATTGACTAAAAATTCACATAGCCTCTGAGTCCTGCTACTAATAGCCAATTCTTGACCACAATTACTAGGCAGTTAGGCAACTGATTAATGCATGTCCTCATTTAAATATCAGCCAGATAGAGTTGTTACTATGATCTGTGAATTCCACATCAGAAGAAATCATAGTATATATTGGTATGTTCACTTCTATTACCTCTATCATTAGCAATCATTTACAGTCAGAGGAGAGTTGATTCTGTTGTGACTCTGTGCATAACAACTGGTGTAGTATTATATGTTTATAGTATGAAGATGAATATTTTATGCTGTGGAAACCACATAGTTAAACCAACACAAAGAGTTTGTTAACTGCTTAATATAATTCTTAATTATAGAAGGGATTGCAATGAAGAACGCCAATGTATTCTATAGAATACAGTCATCTGAAGTGGCCCAGGGTCATTAGGCTCTGGTATTTCCCACTGGCTAAACACAGTTCATTTAAAAAAGTGAAACCCGGGGCGCCTGGGTGGCTCAGTCATTATGCGTCTGCCTTCGGTTCAGGTCATGATCCCAGGGTCCTGGGATCGAGCCCCACATCGGGCTCCTGGCTCTGCGGGAAGCCTGCTTCTCCCTCTCCCACTCCCCTTGCTTGTGTTCCCTCTCTCACTGTGTCTCTCTCTGCCAAAAAATGAATAAAATCTTAAAAAAAAAAAGTGAAACCCTAGGTGGGTTTATTGTTTCTCCCTGGATTAGGGAAATTCACTTGGGAAGTGGGTGCTGGTTATTATTCTTTATGGTGCCATTCATTTACATTCCTGTAAGGATTCCTAGTGTTCTTGTGATGGGTGTTTGTTATGCTGGAGATGTAACCCAGCCAACTGTGCAGGAAAGAAGATGAACTTTTTGAATACTGTTATTATTTATTTCAAATAGACAGGCAAGCGGTTCTCTCAGACTTAGACCTGTAGTTAACCTTACACTGTATTTTCTTGTAAAGAGATGAAACAATTCCAGGGAATGGCTAGAAGGGGGCTTCCAGCAATTCTGACACTTGAATCTTTCAGTTGAAAAGTTGTTGAAGGCTGTTATCCATCTGTTAAATCAAGCATATTTTGCAAAATTTAGAAAAAGAACAAAGAGTTTGCATCACTTAAAATGTGGGAAACTTTTCTCTCAATTTGCTTCTCCTCTTAACTTTCTTTTTTTAAAATTTTTAAAAAGATTTTATTTATTTTTTGACAGAGAGAGACACAGCGAGAGAGGGAACACAAGCAGGGGGAGTGGGAGAGGGAGAAGCAGGCTTCCGCCGAGCAGGGAGCCCGATGTGGGGCTCGATCCCAGGACCCTGGGATCATGACCTGGGCCAAAGGCAGATGCTCAATGAATGAGCCACTCAGGCGCCCCTCCTCTTAACATGTTCTTTTAGTTAATTTTCCTCTTGCAGTGGGATTGTAGGACTGAGTTACTGAGTGCTGCCTCTAACCTCCAATCTCCCAGGAAAGTCTTTCTGTTTCTGTTCTGAATAACAAAAATATTTCCCTCCATATCTTCTCTTTGGAGCATGGTATAGTGCAATGGTTCCCAAGCTTCAGTGTACATGAAAGTCACTTGAAACCTATGATCACAATGCAATATCCTGGACCTCACCCTCATATTCCAAATCAGATACTCAGGATGGCATCCAGGGATCTTTTAACACAGAAGATATTTATGTAATGTTTTGGGGAAGCACACTGAATTAGAACAGTCTATAGCTTGGATTGACAAACCACGGCCAACAAGCCAAATCTAGCCTGACACTTGTTTCATTAAGTAAAGTTGTATTGAAACACAGCCAAGATTGCTTGTTGACATGTTGTCTATGCTTCATCTTTGTTACAAAGCAGAGCTGAGTAGTTATGACACAGGCCTTATGGATCTGAAGGCCTAAAATATTTGCTCTCTATTGACCCTGGTCTGAAGTCCTGAAATATATTTGTTTATGCGTTCAGCCTCTTGTACCTACTATCATCAAATACTACCACGATCAAAATGAAATATTACCATCTCAAGATACTTAACATCCATTTGGGCCTTCCAATTCCTCCATCAAAGCTTCCCTTGCCATGGACCCTGACCTAGATGGACTGAAGTGAGCATAAAGGCAGCATCCCGTCATATTACAGTGCTAAGGTAATTGACTAGGTGAGCCTGTGTACATGTCTACCCCCTCTCCAACTCTAACTCTAATTTCAAAGGATGATTTATCTCTGAAGGTAGATGATTTTTTCTAGACCTATCCTGGAAAAAAAAGAAAAAGGAAAAGAATTTTAGAACATGTAGTCAACTGACTCTGTGCTTATCTCCTGGAGTGGTCTTGATACTTGAAGATAGTAAACCTTGGACAGTGCAGATATTTCAACCTGAAACCATGAGCTGGATAAATGTTATAAAATTACCTATTTGTGATAAATGCATATTGTTGATTATTCTAATGATTATCCCAATTTATGAACATCTTTAATCATTTAGTTTAAATGCCCTCTCTCACCGCTGGGTATATCAACCCTTAACTTGCAATTTCAAACCCATCCTGTGCACACTGCTTACCTTACAACCATCATAAATGTTAAAATATTATTTGAAGAATAATAGATAAAACCTACCAAAATTTGATGAAATATTTAAATCTATAAATGTAAGACATGCAATGAACTCTAAGTAGGGGAAAAAAAAAAGAGAGAGAGAGACCACAGGGTGACATATTGTAATGAAATGGCCAAAGACAAAGGAATATTTTGAAAATCACAAGAGAAGCACTGGTTACATGCAAGAGAATCTCAATAAGATTATTAGCTGATTTCTCATGAGAAGGTAAGAAGGTAGTAGGATGATCTATTTAAAGTATTAAAGAAAAAAAAATCCAGAAAACAAAAAATTCTACATCCATCAAAGCTGCTCTTCAAAGTTGAGAGAAAAATCAAAAGATTCCAAGATAAACAACAAACCAAGGGAGTTTATTATCAATAGATCTGTCTTAGGGAAATACAAAAGAAAATCCGTTAGTTTGAAATGAAAGAATGCTAGACAGTAACTCCAAGACATATGAAGATTTAAACTCTCCAGTGGAGGTAAATACATGGCTGAATTTAAAACTCAGTGTCATT
This sequence comes from Mirounga leonina, assembly GCF_011800145.1. Taxonomy (NCBI): domain Eukaryota; kingdom Metazoa; phylum Chordata; class Mammalia; order Carnivora; family Phocidae; genus Mirounga; species Mirounga leonina. The sequence goes on from NW_023270377.1 coordinate 105,541,279, forward strand.
GTTATTATGTTATTATCATATTAATATTACATAATATATATTAATATAATTAATATTTTATTAATATTTTTTTAAAGTTTCCTACAGGATTTAAAAGACAATTGTATAAAAATGTTTATATCCCATGACATTAACCAGCACATGATGTATGAAATACAATGTGTGGCATCAGGAATGAAAAAGACCAAGGGAGGTCAGGAATGGAGCTGCACAGAAGTAGCATTTCTGTATGAGGTTACACTTAAGTCATTGTCAATTCAAATTAGATAGTTTTAACTTTAGGATACTATATGTAATCCCCATGGTAACTGTAAAGAAAATATCTTTAGAATATTCATGAAAGGAGATGATAAGAGAATCTAAATGTATCACTACAGGATATCAGCAAAATGATGGACTAGGAAGATCCAGACCCTCATTTCTCCATGACAAAACCAAACAAACTACATAAAGACCAAAGTAATTTTGTGGGAGCACTAGATATCAATCAAGAAGCTGCAGCACCTAAGTGATTGCCTAAACATGAGAAAGTCACATTCAACATGGCTGGAAACTGGCATTTTTGCTATCTTTAGTGCCACCCCATACCAGAAAAACTTGGCATGGTCACAGTCCGAAGCTCCTCCCTCAGAATGGAAATAGAGAAATGAAATTTGCTTACACATTCTGGCTTATTTTTTTTTTAAGATTTTATTTATTTATTTGAGAGAGAGAGAGAGAAAGAGAGAGAGAGCATGGGCAGGGGGAGCATATGAAAAGATGCTCAACATCACTAATTATTAAGAAAATAGAATTCAAAACTATAGTGAGATACCATCTCACACACATTAGAATGTCTATTATCAAGAAAGAAAAGAAGAAAGAACATAAATGTTAGTAAGGATGTGGAGAAATTGGAACACTTGTGTACTGTTGCTTTAGAATATAAAAAAGGTGCAGCCATTATGGAAAAAAAAAAAATCATGGTTCCTCAAAACATTAGAAATAGAATTCCCTCATGATCTGGCAATTCTACTTCTAAAAGATTTGAGGGCAATTCTCAAAGAGATATTTGTACACTCATGTCTGTTGCAGCACTATTCACAATAGCCAAAATGTGGAAACAACTCAAGTGCCATCATCAGATGACTAGAAAAACAAAATATGCTTTGTGCATATAATGGAATATTATTCAGCCTTAAAATGATGGAAATTCTGATACATGCTACAATATAGATGAAGCTTGAAGACATTATGCTAAATAAAATAAGCCAGTCACAAGAAGATAAAAAAAAAAAAAGATAAATACTGTATGATTCCACTTACAAGAGGTCCCTAGAATGGTCAAATTCATAGAGACAGAATGTAAAGGGTTGCTGTCAGAGACAAAAGAAATGGAGAGTAGTTATTTAATGGGTAGTGTTTCTACTTGGAATAATGAAAGAGTTCTGAAAATAGTGGTGATAATTGTATAAAATTGTAAATGCACTTAATGTCAGGGAATTCTTTATATCTTTTCCTTTTTTTTTAGAGAGAGAGAAAGGGTGGGGAGAGGAAGAGAAAGAATCCAAGCAGGATCTATACCCAGCGTGAAGCTGAGTATCATGACCTGAGCCAAAATCAAGTCAGACGCTTAACCAACTGAGCCATGCAGACCCTACTACCATTGATTTCTTAAAATGATACAATGTTAAATTTTATTTTATGTATATTTAACTACAGTTAAAAACATAAATGGAGAAGGGAAAAGAAGGAAGGGAGGGAGAGAGAGAAGAGAGAGATGCCTGGTTTGTATCCTAGGTAAGCTATACATTATGTAAGTTCTTTAGAAAGTAACTTGAACTTCCACAACCTAATTTTCTCATTTTTAAAAATATCTAGTTTTTAGGTTTGTTTAAATCTTATAACAAATATATGAGAAACAAACAAAAATCTTCATTATAACAAACAAAATCAATTGTTTCAAGGAGGCTTTGTGGTAACTTACAAATATAAAATGTCATAATATAAAATATATATTTATATGTTTTTAAGATTTCACACAGCTTGATACAGGTAACATATTCCATACTTTCTTCTGTCACTCAATGTAACAGTAGAGTTGGTATAGCTACCATTATTTAGTTGTTTTGAATTTCATTTGAACCAGATTAGTTTACTAAAATTTACTAATTGGAACACAAAGGGGTTTAAGGATAACCTAAAGAATTTAATCTAGGGAGGTGCAAGATGGCAGAGGAGTAAGAGACCTAAATTTTGTCTGGTCCCAGGAATTCAGCTAGATAGGGAGCAAACCATTCTGAACACCTACGAACTCAATAGGAGATAGAAGAAAATAATAGCAGCAACTCTGAACAGAAAAGTGACCAGTTTCTGGAAGGTAGGACATATGGAGAAGTGAATCCGAGGCGATATTTGGGAAGATAGATGGCGGTGGGAGGAAGCCTCCATCAGCCACTACCGGCAAGTGATAGAGCAGAGGAGCACAAAATCGGAACTTTTAGAAGTCAGCTCCGCTGAGGGACATCGCTCCAGTGGCTAAGTGGGGGGTGGAACCCTCATGGGACAGTGTGGTCTCAGGACCCTCAGGGTCACAGAAAGACCGGAGGTGCCTGAGTGCGGCAGAGCTCCCAGGTATCTGAGTGGGGAAGCCCGCTGCAGAGACAGAGCCGAGGAGTGGGCTCTCAGCTCAGGGTTACCATAAACCGTGATCCGTTGCACAGTCGGTCCACTGCTCCTCCGGCAGGGACCCAACAAGCAGCAGATTCAGGAAGACTCCCCTTCCTCCCCTGGGAGGAGTGGCACGGGAGCGCACTGCAGGGATCTGCTGGGTTTGGAGACTCCACACGGGGTCGGGTACCAGAGATAGAAACGCTCAGTCACAGACCAGGTGAGCAGGGAGTGCGGCCAGAGACTAGGGAGACAGGAGTGACTGATTGCTTTTCTCTGACACCTCACTGAGGAGTGGGTCCCGAGTTCTCGGCTCCTCCAGGGTGGAGATTGGGAGGCTGCCATTTTCACTCTCATCCTCCAAAGCTATATGGAAAGCTTGCAGGGAACAAAAGCTATGGAGAGCAAACCCGAGGAGATTACTTAGCCCGGACCCAGCAAGGGCAGGGCAATTCCGCCTCTGGCAAAGACAACTGAGAACCACTGCACAGGCCCCTCCCCCAGAAGATCAGCAAGAACAGCCAGCCAAGACCAAGTTTACCGATGAATGAGAATGGCAGAACTCCAGCAATTGGGGAATACTACACATAGAATTCATGGCTTTTGTTCCCCCCTGATTTTTTAGTCTTTCAAAGTTAATTTTTTAACTTTCTTTTTTTTTTCTTTTTTTTTTGAATTTTTCTTTTGCCCTTTTTCAACCAACATCTTATCAATCCCTTTTTTAAAAATTCTTTTTTTTTATTTTTCATTTTTAGAGTCATATTCTATCCCTTCATAGTAGTTAACCTTATTTTTGATATATATATAAGTTGTTCTCTCTTTAAAATTTTGGGATACAGTTTCTTCTAACAGACAAAAATATACCTTAAATCTCTAGTGTATGGCTTTGTTCTAGTCTCCTGCCTGATCACATTCTCTCCTTTTTTTTTTTTTAATTCCTCTTCTTTCTTTTTTCAACCAACTTCTTATCAATTCCTTTTTATAAAATCTTTTATAATTTTCTTCTTTACATTCATATTCCAACCCTTCATTGTATTTACCCTTATTTTTGTACATAAGTAAGTTTTTCTTTCTTTAAAATTTTGGGAGGTAGTATCTTCTAACAGACCAAAATACAACCAAAATCTAGTATGTGGCACTGATCGGTGCACCAGCCTGATCATACTTGATCATATTCCTTTTTTTTTCTTTCTTTCCCTTTCTTTTCCCTCAGTTTCAGGTCTCTTCTGATTTGTTTAGTGTATATTTTTCTGGGGGCATTTTTACCCTGTTAGCATTTTGTTCTCTCATTCATCTATTCTCCTCTGGACAAAATGACAAGAAGGAAAAAAATCACGTCAAAAAAAAGAACAAGAGGCAGTACTGACTGCCAAGGACCTAATCAATATGGAAATTAGTAAGATGTTTGAACTAGACTTCAGAATGACAATTTTAAAGATACTAGCTGGGCTTGCAAAAAGCATGGAACATATTAGAGAAACACTTTCTGGAGAAATAAAACAACTAAAATCTAACCAAGTTGAAATAAAAAAGGCTATCGATGAGGTGCAATAAAAAATGGAGGCGCTAACTGCTAGGATAAATGAGGCAGAAGAAAGAAATAGTGACATAGAAGACCAAATGATGGAAAATAAGCAAAAAAGAGAGAAAACAACTACTGGATCACGAGGGCAGAATTCGAGAGATAAGCGATACCATGCTGGGTTTGGAGACTCCACACGGGGTCGGGTGCCAGAGATAGAAACACGTGGTCACAGGCCAGGTGAGCACGGAGTGCGGCTGGAGACTGGGGAGATGGGAGTGACTGATGGCTTTTTTCTGGGGGCTCACTGAGGAGCGGGACCCTGAGTTCTCGGCTCTTCCGGGGCGGAGATTGGGAGGCCGCCATTTTCACTCTCCGCCTCCAAAGCTGTACGGAAAGCTTGCAGGGAACAAAAGCTCTGGAGAGGAAACCCGAGCAAATTACTTAGTCCGGACCAGCAAGGGCAGGGCAATTCCGCATCGGGCAAAGACATTTGGACACCACAGCAACAGGCCCCTCCCCCAGAAGATCAGCGAGAACAGCCAGCCAAGACCAAGTTTACCGATCAACGAGAATGGAAGAACTCCAGCGCTAGGGGAATAATGCACATAGAATTCATGGCTTTTTTACCATGATTCTTTAGTCTTTCAAAGTTAATTTTTTTTAACTGTCTTTTTTTTTTTTTAATTTTTCTTTTTCCCTTTTTCAACCAACATCTTATCAATCCCTTTTTTAAAAAAAAACATTTTTATATTTCATTTTAGAGTCATATTCTATCCCTTCATAGTAGTTACCCGTATTATTGGCATATATATATATAAGTTGTTCTCTCTTTAAAATTTTGATATAGTTTCTTCTAACAGATCAAAATATACCCTAAATCTCTAGTGTATGTTTTTTTTTTACTCCCCTGCCTGATCACATTCTCTGCCTTTCTTTTTCTTTTTTTTTAATCATCTTCTTTCTTTTTTCAAACAACTTCTTATCAATTCCTCTTATAAAATTTTTTATAATTTCCATCTTTACAGTCATATTCCATCCCTTCATCATATCAACCCTTTTTTTGTACATATATGTTTTTCTTTCTTTAAAATTTTGCAAGGCACTTTCTTCTAACAGACCAAAATACACCCAAAATCTAGTGTGTGGCACTGATCTATATACCAGCCTGATCATATTTGATCCATTCTGTTTTATTTTTTTTGTTTTGTTTTGTTCTGTTTTTGTTTATTTTTATCCTACTGCTTCCTTTTGGCTAAGATCAAGTGTTTATTTTTATCTTTATCGTTTTCCTTTTCTTTTTTTTTCTTTTCTTTTTCTTTTTTCTCTCTTTCCCTTTCTTTTCCCACTGCTTCAGGTCTTTTCTGATTTGTTGAGAGTATATTTTTTGAGAACGTTGTTACCCTGTTAGCATTTTGTTCTCTCATTCATCTATTCTCCTTGGGACAAAATGACAAGACGGAAAAAATCACCTCAATAAAAAGAACAAGAGGTAGTACCGACTTCCAGGGACCTACTCAATATGGACATTAGAAAAATGTCAGATCTAGAGTTCAGAATCATCACTTTAAAGATAGTAGCTGGGCTTGAAAAAAGCATGGAAGTTATTAGAGAAACCCTTTCTGGAGAAGTAAAAGTACTAAATCTAACCAAGTAGAAATCAAAAGGCTATTAATGAGGTGGAATCAAATATGGGGGTGCTAACTGCTAGGATAAATGAGGCAGAAGAGGGAATCAGTGATATAAAAGACCAAATGATGGAAAATAAAGAAGATGAGAAAAAGAGAGATAAACAACTACTGGATCAGGAGGACAGAATTCGAGAGATAAGCGATACCATAAGACAAAACAACATTAGAATAATTGAGATCCCAGAAGAAGAAGAAAGAGAGGGGCAGAAGGTATAATGGAGCAAATTATAGCAGAGAACTTCCATAATTTGGGGAAGGAAACAGGCATCAAAATCCAGGAGGCACAGAGAATCCCTCTCAAAATCAATAAAAACAGGTCAACACCCTGACATCTAATAGTAAAACTTACGAGTCTCAGAGACAAAGAGAAAATCCTGAAAGCAGCTTGGGAGAAGAGATTTGTAACCTAAAATAGACTGGCAACAGACCTCTCCACAGAGACCTGGCAGGCCAGAAAGGACTGGCAAGATATAGTCAGAGCACTAAATGAGAAAAATATGCAGTCAAGAATACTATATCCAGCTAGGCTGTCATTAAAAATAGAAGGAGAGATAAAAGCTTCCAGAAAAAACAAAAACTAAAGGAATTTGCACACACAAAACCAGCCCTATAAGAAATCTTGAAAGGGGTCCTCTAAGCAAAGAGAGAGCCTAAAAGCAACATAGACCAGAAAGGAACACAGACAATATACAATAACAGTCACCTTACAGGCAATACACTGGCACTAAAATCTTATCTTTCAATAGTTACCCTGAATGTAAATGGGCTAAATGCCCCAATCAAAAGACACAGGCTATCAGATTGGATTAAAAAACGAGACCCATTGATATGCTGTCTGCAAGAGACTCATTTTAGACCCAAAGACACGCCCAGATTGAAAGTGAGGGGGTGGAAAACAATTTACCATGCTAATGGACACCAAAAGAAAGCTGGGGTGGCAAACCTTATATCAGACAAATTAGATTTTAAACCAAAGACTGTACTAAGAGATGAGGAAGGACAATATATCCTACTTAAAGGGTCTATCCAACAACAAGATCTAACAATTGTAAATATCAATGCCCCTAACCTGGGAGCAGCCAATTATATAAGGCAATTAATAACAAAAGCAAAGAAACACATCGACAACAATACAATAATAGAGGGGGACTTTAACACCCCCTCACTGAAATGGACATATCATCTAAGAAAAAGATCAACAAGGAAATAAAGACTTTAAATGACACACTGGACCAAATGGACTTCACAGACATATTCAGAACATTCCATCCCAAAGCAACGGAATACACATTCTTCTCTAGTGCCGATGGAACATTCTCCAGAATCAATCACATCCTAGGTCACAAATCAGGTCTCAACTGGTACCAAAAGATTGGGATCATTCCCTGCCTATTTTCAGACCACAATGCTTTGAAACTAGATCTCAATCACAAGAGGAAAATAAGAAAGAACTCAAATACATGCAGGCTAAAGAGCATCCTACTAAAGAATGAATGGGTCAACCAGGAAATTAAAGAATTAAAAGAATTCATGGAAACCAATGAAAAGGAAAACACAACTGTTCAAAATCTGTGCGATGAAGCAAAGGCTGTCCTAAGAGGCAAATATATAGCAAAACAAGCCTTTCTCAAGAAACAAGAAAGGTCTCAGGTACACAACATAACCGTACACCTGAAGGAGCTGGAAAAGAGGAGCAAATAAAGCCTAAACCCAGTAGGAGAAGTAAAATAATAAAGATCAGAGCAGAAATCAATGAAATAGAAACTAAAAGAACAGTAGAACAGATCAACGAAACTAGGAGCTGGTTCTTTGAAAGAATTAACAAGATTGATAAACCCCTGGCCAGACTTATCAAAAAGAAAAGAGAAAGGACCCAAATCAACAAAATCATGAATGAAAGAGGAGAGATCACAACCAACACCAAAGAAATACAAACAATTTAAAGAACGTATTATGAGCAACTCTATGCCAGCAAATTAGATGACCTGGAGGAAATGGATGCATTCCTAGAGATGTATCAACTACCAAAACTGAACGAGGAAGAAATAGAAAACCTGAACAGACCTATAACCATGAAGGAAATGGAAGCAGTTATCAAAAATCTCCCAAAAAACAAAAGCCCAGGGCCAGATGGCTTCCCAAGGGAATTCTACCAAACAGTTCAAGAAGCATTAATACCCATTCTTCTGAAACTGTTCCAAAAATAGAAATGGAAGGAAAACTTCCAAACTCATTTTATGAGGCCAGCATTACCTTGATCCCAAAACCAGACAAAGACCCCATCAAAAAGGAGAATTACAAACCAATATCCTTGATGAACATGGATGCAAAAATTCTCACCAAAATACTAGCCAATAGGATCCAACAGTACATTAAAAGGATTATTTACCAAGACCAAGTGGGATTTATCCCTCGGATGCGAGGTTGGTTCAATATTTGCAAATCAATCAACGTGATGCAATACATTAACAAAAGAAAGAAAAAGAATCATATGATCCTCTCAATAGTTGCAGAAAAAGCACTGGACAAAGTACAGCATCCTTTCTTGATCAAAACTCTTCAGAGTATAGGGATAGAGGGTACATACCTCAAAATCATAAAAGCCATCTATGAAAAACCCACAGCGAATATCATTCTCAATGGGGAAAAACTGAGAGCTTTCCCCCTAAGGTCAGGAATGTGGCAGGGATGTCCACTATCACCACTGCTATTCAACATAGTATTAGAAGTCCTAGCCACAACAATCAGACAACAAAAAGAAATCAAAGGCATCCAAATCAGCAAAGAAGTCAAACTCTCACTCTTTGCAGATGATATGATACTTTATGTGGAAAACCCAAAAGAGTCCACCCCAAAATTGCTAGAACTCATACAGGAATTCAGTAAAGTGGCAGAATATAAAATCAATGCACATAAGCCAGTGGCATTCCTATACACCAACAACAAGACAGAAGAAAGAGAAATTAAGGAGTCGAACCCATTTACAATTGCACCCAAAACCATAAGATACCTAGACATAAATCTAACCAAAGAGGCAAAGAATCTATACTCAGAAAACTATAAAATACTCATAAAAGAAATTGAGGAAGACACAAAGAAATGGAAAAACGTTCCATGCTCATGGATTGGAAGAACAAATATTGTGAAGATGTCAATGCTACCTAGAGCAATCTACACATTCAATGCATTCTTGATCAAAATACCATCCACTTTTTTCAAAGAAATGGAACAAATAATCCTAAAATTTGTATGGAACCAGAAAATACCCCGAATAGCCAGAGGAATGTTGAAAAAGAAAAGCAAAGCTTGGAGGCATCACAATTCCGGACTTCCAGCTCTATTACAAAGCTGTCATCATCAAGACAGTCTGGTACTGACACAAAAACTGACACACAAACAGACACATAGATCAATGGAAGAGAATAGAGAGCCCAGAAATGGACCCTCAACTCTATGGTCAACTCATCTTCAACAAAGCAGGAAAGAATGTCCAATGGAAAAAAGAGTCTCTTCAACAAATGGTGTTGGGAAAATTGGATAGCCACATGGAGAAGAATAAAACTGGACCATTTCCTTATACCACACACAAAAAAAGACTCAAAATGGTTGAAAGACCTCAATATGAGACAGGAGTCCATGAAAATCCTAATGGAGAACACAGGCAGCAACTCTTCGACCTCAGCCGAAGCAACTTCTTCCTAGAAACATCGCCAAAGGCAAGGGAAGCCAAGGGCAAAAATGAACTATTGGGACTTCATCAAGATAAAAAGCTTTTGCACAGCAAAGGAAACAGTCAACAAAACCAAAAGACAAGCGATAGAATGAGAGAAGATATTTGCAAATGACATATCAGATAAAGGGCTAGAATCCAAAATCTATAAAGAACTTACCAAACTCAACACCGAAAGGAAAAAGAATCCAATTAAGAAATGGGCAGAAGACATGAACAGACATTTTTCCAAAGACATCCAAATGGCCAAGAGACACAGGAAAAAGTGCTCAGCAGCGCTCGGCATCAGGGCAATCCAAATCAAAACCTCAATGATATACCACCTCACACCAGTCAGAATGGCTAAAATTAACAAGTCAGGAAATGACAGATGTTGGCAGGGATGCGGAGAAAGGGGAACCCTCCTACACTGTTGGTGGGAATGCAAGCTGGAGCAGCCACTCTGGAAAACAGTATGGAGGTTCCTCAAAAAGTTGAAAATAGAGCTACCATATGATCCAGCAATTGCACTACTGGGTATTTACCCCAAAGATACAAAAGTAGGGATCTGAAAGGGTACATGCACCCCGATGTTTATAGCAGCAATGTCCACAATAGCCAAACTATTGGAAGAGCCAAGATGTCCATCAACAGATGAATGGATAAAGAAGAAGTGGTATATATATACAATGGAAATTATGCAGCCATCAAAAGGAATGAGATCTTGCCATTTGCAATGACGTGGATGGAACTGGAGGGTATTATGTTGAGTGAAATAAGTCAAACAGAGAAAGACATGTATGATATGACCTCACTGATATGAGGAATTCTTAATCTCAGGAAACAAACTGAAGGTTGCTGGAGTGGGGGGTGGGGTGGGAAGGATAGGGTCACTGGATGATAGACAGTGGGGAGGCTATGTGCTCTGGTAAGCGCTGTGAATTGTGCAAGACTGTTGAATCTCAGATCTGTACCTCTGAAACAAATAATGCAATATATGTTAAGGAGAAAAAAAAAAACACAAGAGGATAGCAGGAGGGGAAGAATGAAGGGAGGGAAATCGGAGGGGTAGATGAACCATGAGAGAGGATGGACTCTGAAAAACAAACTGAGGGTTCTAGAGGGGAGGGGCGTGGAAGGATGGGTTAGCCTGGTGAAGGGTATTGAGGAGGGCACATTCTGCATGGAGCACTGGGTGTTATGCACAAACAATGAATCATGGAACACTACATCTAAAACTAATGATGTAATGTATGGGGATTAACATAACAATAAAAAATTTTAAAAAGAATAACAAAAGCAAAGAAATACATCAAGAACAATACAATAAGAGTGGGGGACATTAACACCCCCCCACTCTGAAATGGCCAGATCATCTAAGCAAAAGATCAACAAGAAAATAAAGATTTTAAAGGACAAATTGGAACAAATGGACTTCACAGATGTATTCAGAACATGCCATCCCAAAGCAACACATTCTTCTCTAGTGCCCATGGAACATTCTCCAGAATGGATCACATCCTAGGTCACAAATCAGGTCTCAACCAGTACCAAAGATTGGGATCCTTCCCTGCATATTTTCAGACCACAATGCTTTGAAACTAGAACTCAATCACAAGTGGAAAGTCAGAAAAACTCAAATACATGGAGGCTAAATAGCATCCTACTAAAGAATGAATGGGTCAACCAGGAAATTAAAGAAGAATTTAAAAAATTCATGGAAACCAATGAAAATGAAAACACAACTGTTCAAAATCTTTGGGATGCAGCAAAGGCAGTCCTAAGAGGAAATACATAGCAATACAAGCCTTTATCAAGAAACAAGAAAGGTCTCAACTCCATAACCTAACCCTACACTTAAAGGAGCTGGAGAAAGAGCAGCAAATAAAGCCTCAGACCAGCAGGAGAAGAGAAATAATAAAGATCAGAGCAAAAATCAATGAAATAGAAACCAAAAGAACAGACCAGACTATGTTATTTTAAGCTCTTCCTTTGCTTAGAGGACCCCTTTCAATATGAACAGATCAAAGAAACTAGGAGCTGGTTCCTTGAAAGAATTAACAAGATTGATAAACCCTTGTCCAGATGTATCAAAAAGAAAAGAGAAACAACCCAAATATATAAAATCATGAATGAAAGAGGAGAGATCACAACCAACACCAAAGAAATACAAACAATTTTAAGAACATATTATGAGCAACTATATGCCAGCAAATTAGATGACCTGGAAGAAATGGATGCTTTTTTTAGGAGGTATAAACTACCAAAACTGAACCAGGAAGAAATAGAAAACCTGAACAGACCTATAACCACTAAGGAAATTGAAGCAGTCATCAAAAATCTCCCAAAAAAACAAAAACCCAGGGCCAGATGGCTTCCCAGGGGAATTCTACCAAACATTTCAAGAAGAATTAATACCTATTCTTCTGAAACTGTTCCAAACAATAGAAACGGAAGGAAAACTTCCAAACTCAATTTATGAGGCCAGCGTCACCTTGATCCCAAAACCAAAGACCCCATCAAAAAGGAGAATTACAGACCAATATCCTTGATGAACATGGATGTAAAAATTCTCACCAAAATACTAGCCAATAGGATCCAACAGGACGTTAAAAGGATTATTCACCAAGATCAAGTGGGATTTATCCCTGGGATGCAAGGTTGGTTCAACATCCACAAATCAATCAATGTGATACAATACATTAACAAAAGAAAGGACAAGAACCACATCATCCTCTCAATAGATGCAGAAAAAACATTTCACAAAGTACAGCATCCTTGCTTGATCAAAACTCTTCAGAGTATAGGGATAGAGGGTACATACGTCAATATCATAAAACACATCTATGAAAAACTCACAGCGAATATCATTCTCAATGGGGAAAAGCTGAGAGCTTTCACCCTAAGGTCAGGAACGCGGCAGGGATGACCACTATCACCACTGCTATTATTAGAAGTCCTAGCCACAGCAATCAGACAACAAAAATATATAAAATGTATCCAAATCAGCAAAGAAGAAGTCAAACTCTCACTCTTTGCAGATGATATGATACTTTATGTGGAAAACCCAAAAGACTCCATCCCAAAACTGCTAGAATTCATATAGGAATTCAGTAAAGTGGCAGGATATAAAATCAATGCACAGAAATCAGTAGCATTCCTATATACCAACAATAAGACAGAAGAAAGAGAAATTAAGGAGTCAATCGCATTTACAATTGCACCCAAAACCATAAGATACCCAGGAATAAATCTAACCAAAGAGGCAAAGAATCTATACTCAGAAAACTATAAAATACTCATGAAAGAAATTGAGGAAGACAGAAAGAAATGGAAAAACGTTCCACACTCATGGATTGGACGAACAAATATTGTGAAGATGTCAATGCTACCTAGAGCAGTCTACACATTTAACGCAATCCCCATCAAAATACCATCCACTTTTTTCAAAGAAATGGAATAAATAATCCTAAAATTTGTATGGAACTAGAAAAGACCCCAAATAGCCAGAGGAATGTTGAAAAGGAAAAGCAAAGCTGGCAGCATCACAATTCCAGACTTCCGGCTCTATTACAAAGCTGTCTTCATCAAGACAGTCTGGTACTGGCACAAAAACAGACACATAGATCAATGGAACAGAATAGATTGCCCAGAAATGGACCCTCAACTCCATGGTCAACTCATCTTTGACAAAGCAGGAAAGAATGTGCAATGGAAACAAGACAGTCTCTTTAACAAATGGTGTTGGGAAAATTGGACAGCCACATGCAGAAGAATGAAACTGGACCATTTCCTTACACCACACACAAAAATAGACTCAAAATGGTGAAAGACCTAAACGTGAGATAGGAATCCATCAAAATCCTAAAGGAGAACACAGGCAGCAACCTCTTTTACCTCAGTTGCAGCAACTTCTTCCTAGTAACATCGCCAAAGGCAAGGGAAGCAAGGGCAAAAATGAACTATTGGGACTTCATCAAGATAAAAAGCTTTTGCACAGCAAAGGAAACAGTCAACAAAACCAAAAGACAAGCGACAGAATGGGAGAAGATATTTGCAAGTGACATATCAGATAAAGGGCTAGTATCCAAAATCTATAAAGAACTTACCAAACTCAACAGCCAAATAACAAATGATCCAATCTAGAAATGGGCAGAAGACATGAACAGACATTTTTCCAATGAAGACATCCAAATGACCGCAGACACATGAAAAAATGCTCAATATCGCTTGGCACCAGGTAAATCCAAATCAAAACCTCAATGAGATACCACCTCACACCAGTCAGAATTGCTAAAATTAACAAGTCAGGAAATGACAGATGTTTGCAGGGAAGCAGAGAAAGGGGAACCCTCCTACACTGTTGGTGGGACTGCGAGCTGGTGCAACCACTCTAGAAAACAGTATTGAGTTTTCTCAAAAAGTTGAAAATAGAGCTACCCTATGACCCAGCAATTGCACTACTGGGTATTTACCCCAAAGATATAAATGTAGGGATCCAAAGGGGTATGTGCACCCTGATGTTTATAACAGCAATGTCCACAATAGCCAAACTATCAAAAGAGCCAAGATGTCCATCAACAGATGAATGGATAAAGAAGAAGTGGTATATATACACAATGGAATATTATGTAGCCACAAAAAAGGAATTAAATCTTGCCCTTTGCAATGACATGGATGGAACTGGAGGGTATTATGCTGAGCACAATAAGTCAATCAGAGAAAGACAAGTATCATATGATCTCACTGATATGAGGAATTCTTAATCTCAGGGAACAAACTTCGTGTGTTTGATTGGTGGGGGGTGGGACGGATGGGGTGGTTGGGTGATAGACACTGGGGAGGTTTTGTGCTATGGTGAGCGCTGTGAATTTTGTAAGACTTTTGAATCATAGACCTGTACCTCTGAAACAAATAATACATTACATGTTAAAAAAAAAAAAAAATGAAGAAGATAGTAGGAAGGGAAAAAGGAAGGGGGGTAATCAAAAGGAGAGATGAACCATGAGAGACTATGGACTCTGGGAAACAAACTGAGGGTTCTAGAGGGGAATGGATTGTGGGGATGTGTTAGTCTGGTGATGGGTATTAAAGAGGGCATGTACTGAATGGAGCACTGGGTGTTATATGCAAACAATGAGTCATGGAACACTACATGAAAAACTAATGCTGTAATGTATGGTGATTAACATAACATAATAAAATTAAAAAAAAAAATTGAGGGTTTCCACGAATGAACAGAAAAAGCACTTGAATATTCTAGTACTAGTACTGTGGTACTGTGGCTGTCATTGAAAATATATAGAAAAAAGGAATTGTATCTTCCAAAACTCAAAAGTACTGAACTATTTGGCAACCCAAAAGACGTGGAATAATATTGTTCGTAGTCTCTAAAACAGCAGATTCACCAACGTTAACAGGAATCTTTACAGGGTAACTGTGGTGAATAGTTTGCCAATAGCACTCTGAGCCAAAATGTATCAAATATGTGGATGGTGTCTTAAAGTTATTCTTTTTTATTTGGTTTTATTTTAAAGATTTTATTTATTTATTTGACAGAGAGAGACACAGCAAGAGAGGGAACCCAAGCATGGGGGAGCAGGAGAGGGAGAAGCAGGCTCCCTGCCGAGTAGGGAGTCTGATGCGGGGCTCAATCCCAGGACCTTGAGACTGTGACCCAAGCCAAAGGCAGACGCTTAACCAACTGAGCCACCCAGGTGCCCCAAAGTTATTCTTTATTTTAATTAAGGCACAACTGCCCAAATTCTTATTGAAGCAAGCTCATTTGTAATATTTGCATCTTATTTCTGGAACATTTTAGGTTTTTATTATCAATGTTTACATGAAATACACTGTAATATAAATGGCTTTCATAAAAGTTGCCAACTTCCAACCACCTGCTATGTGCTGACAGCCTTAGCAGCAATTCTACTGCTGCAAAGTGATACTCAATTGCAATATCTACTGTTGGATCCACAAATCACTCTTTTAGGTTATGCAGTTTGTTGGAATAAGACCATATTTACCAATCCGTCTTTGCCATCTCTCAGTCTTTCTGGTATTACCTGCTCTGATTGATTCCACCAAGGCACTGGGTAAGCAGAAATGTGATCCAGTTTGGAACCCTCATTTTCCTACAGTTCACATGCGAAACAGCAACTGAAAAGTGGATGGTTTGGAGAGGTTGCCAATGGAAATAGACCTGACGATAGAAAGTTCAGCCATGTCTGTGCCATGCTGGCAACAATGTCTCATTGCAGCACTTGGAACTGTACCAGCATTGATAGACTAGGGTGTCAGCAAGAAAGGGTTCAGGAAGCCCCACAGTATAGTTGGTGTGAGGAAGTACTTGTGGGGAATAACAGATAATTTCTCTGTGTACCAAGACATGTTGCTATTAAACAAATCATTGTACACAAATTATTCATTGGTGACCACCTTGCAGCAGTTAAATTGCATATACCCAAAAGGTCCCAGAAGCCAATATAAATCGTTTAAGCAATCCATGAATATGTGCCTCGGTGCATATGAGTGGTCACTGGGAACTCTGGGCAACTGGACAGTACTTGCCCTTTTTCAAAGATGCAGCTCTTTCTCAGCTCTTGCCCATCAATGCCATGTTAGAGTGGGAGCCCACATTTCAGATTCTCAGGTATTTATTAGTCTTTCATGACAAGTCAGAAATTATATATATTATATAGAATATTCCAAACTCCCAAACCAGAGAGAGCAAAACAAAGTGGATGATGCAGCCAAAGATCTGTCTTAGTGGACACAGAGCAGGATAGACAGCAGCAAATAAGGTATTTGCTGGACTGAAGAGGGTGGGAGCAACACACAATTAAAAAAAAAAAAAAAAAAAAAAAAAAAAAAAAAAGCACATACTGCTTTTTTATTCCTTTAAATGATATTGCATATCTTTGATCTCCACACTTACCATGTTTCATGTCATCTTGGCCACATCACAATTTTTAAAATTTATTTATTTGAGAGAGAGAGAGAATGAGAGCATGAGCAGGAGAGGCAGAGGGAGAGGGAGAGAGAATTCCAAGCAGACTCCAGCTGAGTGCAGAGCCCGATGCAGGGCTTGTTCTCACAACCATGATATCACAACCTGGTCAGAAAATAAGAGTTGGATGCTTAATGGACTGTGCCACTCAAGCATCCCAGTCCACATCACAATTTTAACACAAGCAATTGCTCTTTCTTTTTAAATTTTTATTCTTTTCAATTTAATTCATTGATTTATTTTTGCTTTCTTCTTAAAGCATTAACTTTTATTTGGATCTTAGGGTGTGACCCTCTTCTGGTTTCTTCTACTCCTATTGTCTGTCCTTCTTAGTCTACTGTGTTGGATCCCCTCCTTCAAAGTTCAGTCTCATCTGACATATTCTTTTTCTCAAGTCCCATGGTCTCAAATATCATCTATATGTCCATTGTCTCAAATTCATGCCTTCCTTTACCAATTAGACCCCAAATGCTAAGCTGTTAATCACTTACCTACTCAATAATTCTGTTGGTTATCTCCAATTATAATCTCAGGCTTAACATTTCAAAACCAAAATTTTAAATTTTGCCCTGAGTTGTTCTACTCTAGGCTTCAACATTTTACTAAATGGTATCACTACACACACACACACACACACACACTCAGACACTTATCTTTATTCTTCCACTAGAAGATAAGCTACATAAATGCAGATAGCTGTGATAAACCATATCCCTCAATAACATCCCACTCCCATCTCTTATCTTGCTTTCCTACTGCTTTTCTTCATTGCTCAAAAATTCACTCTTATTGATGTATACTACCTCCATTCACAGATACGTTACTATTTATTTGTTTCTACACTACATATATTTCTATTACTGAATGCCAAATTTCATTGCATTTCTCTATGTTTCTATCCCTTCCAATATGGCATGTGGGCAAAAGGCTGGCCCATTTCAGTCAATCAATATTTTTTTTAATTGAATGAATAATTTTGCAGATATGTGGCTAAAACATCTGCTGATAACACAAGAAAACACAAGAAGCACAGAAGTAAAATCACATGACAACTCTGAGGGTTGGAGGTTGCTGCCTGAAAAGCTGTGCACAGGGCAGAGCAAACTCAGTAAGAACAAAGGCAAGGACAGATTTATGGAGTCTCATTGGCCTGGTAACATAAAGCAAACACAGGTAAGACAGACCTTTCTATTCCTGCACTTGTAACCCCTCTGGAGTCCCACAACAGAGAAAATCAGTATTTGAGACAAGTGCCTCTTATAATCACCAGATTACTGAAAGCACTTTGGTATTAATTATGCCTCCCCTAAAATGCAACCCAAAGCATGTGCCTTGAATGAGTTCTGTCCACACCAATGCTTCAAAATTAACAAAGGAATATTAATGTAATGTAGTAGAAAAAACATGCCTTTGACCAATAAACTTTGATCTGAAATGCCAGTTCAGCTACTTCTTAGTTGTAGAATTTGGAAAAGTTGATTAAAATCTCTATACTCCAGTTCTCTTTTTATGAAAAGAGGGATAATAATTACTAATAGGTTCGTTATGAGCATTAACTAAAATCATGCATGTAAATAACCAATTATGAAGAAAGAACTACACAGTTTAACAAATTAAACCAGAATTTACTGCTCAATATGGACCACAATCATAATCATATGGATGATCACCAGGCTTGTCTCCTCCCACAGATGGAACATCCACTGACACTCACTGCATGATGGTCTGCTCACAAAGACTTGGTACTTTCCGAACACCTATTATGTGCTAGGTGCATGATCCACGATGCTAGGAAAATGAGAAGAGACTCAGTCACAACTTTTAAAAGCCCTGGAAATAGGGGTGCCAGAGTGGCTCAGTCGGTTAAATGTCTGACTCTTAGTTTTGGCTCAGGTCATGATCTCATGGATCATGGGATTGAGCCCTGCGTGGGGCTCCGCACTCAGCAGAGAGTCTGCTTGAAAGATTCTCTCCCTCTGCCCTCCCCTCATGCACATGCGTGCTCTCTCCCTCTCAAATAAATAAATAAACCATAAATAAATAAATAAATAAATAAATAAATAAATAAATAAAGGCCCAGAGACCTGTGAACAGCATGCATACAGACATATGCATAAATATGTCGTAAACAATAAAATTTATTTTTAATTATTTTGTCATATGAAATGGATACTATATTTATGTCATAAAATTAATAACATAATGTAATTCATTTTGTTAATAATTTTTCTGTACCTGCCTTGTACCAGGCAATGTGCTAACCTCTAAGGGTGCACAAGCCATAAGCATTGGTGTGAAGGAACTGATTAAATCTCCTCATTCAAGTTGCATTAAAATATAATCATTACCTTTGTCTCAAGATCCCTTTGTGATAAAGAACCAAATGAAAGGGGAATTACCTAGAACAACATAGACTGTGAGGTCAATTGATTAATGACACCCCTCACCCCAAGTCAATGATATTCACATTCTAATCCTTGAAACCTATGGATGTGATACCCTAAACAGAAGTGACTTTGATGATATGATTAAATTAAGGATATTGAGATAGGGAGACTATCCTGAATTATTAAGTGGACCCAATGGAATCATGAGCGCTTAGGAGAAGGACGAAACCATGTCAGACACAGAGCCGGCAATATGATGATGGAAACAGTGGTCAGAGAGAGTTTAAGATGCTGGGTTTGAAAGTGGAGGGACCATGAGCCAGGGAGTGCAGATAGCCTAGAGAGGCTGTATGAGACAAGAACATGGACTGTCCCCTGTAGCCCCTAGGAGGAACAAGGCTCTGCCAACATCTCAAATTTAGCCCTCTGAAAGTCATTTCAGATTTCTGATCTCTAAAATTATAAGATAATGGATTTTTGTTGTGTAATTCATTAACTTTGCATGAATTTACTATAACAGCAATAAGCAACTAATGTAGATAAATATGGGGCTTTTCAATGAATTAGATTCTTTAAGACATTAAAATAGTAAAAGTAATTAGAAACATGATAATGGGTTACACAGTGAGGAGATCCCCAGCCCAATATATCACCAGGTGGGAATCAGAGTTGGCTAAACTATGAGAGTAATCCAAATTCAATTGACTAAATAGTTAAGAAGATAAATTATTAAATAGAAGTTGTTCCCCAAAATTTCTCTCACAACAACCAAGCATCACCATGTAACATGAAAAAATTCCAAGGATAACAAAAAATAAAGCAGGACACTTGATTCCCAAGGAAGCAGAAGCACCTGAATGAGCATAAATAAACACACAAACAAAAAATTGTTATCTCAGAGAGCTCTGAAAAATGTTTGCTTCTATTAAATGAGATCAATCAGAAAATTTAAAGAAAAGAATCTGGAAGAATATAAATATGTGAGATAATCAATTACTTGTAGCTAAATCTGGGGAAAAACTATAAAGTTACACCTCCCCCCCGAAAAAGGTAAAGAAGTCAGGAATTTTGGGACAATGCAAATACAGATAATACAAATAATTAACCTAGGATTGTGAGGATTCACAAAGTAAATTTTCCATGTGTACTTTCTAAAGAAATTTCTATAATCTGGTCGAAAACAAAACAAAACAAAAATCAACAAAAAAGCACCAAAACTAAGAACAAGAAAGACTTCCATGGAAAATGAAGACTGGAACTTATCCAAAAATCCATCTGGAGAGAGGGCAGAATGAAAACTAATCAGAGGGCTTAGAAAACAGTCCAAGTTGGATCAGGGGCCCATTAACTGATAAAGTCTCCAGTAAAAATGAAATAGGTGGAATTCAAATATATAAGAAGCTAGATTGTCTATAATGATACAGTAACAGTGACATCGTTTTTCTCTAACAAAATTTTATTAAAAAAATAAGAATTCCAGAAAAAAACCTGAACTGTATAAGTAAAGGACAATCTGACCCTAAAGCTGACCATAGCAACCTGTGGAAGGAAAAGGCAAGAGTTAATTATTGTCATCAAATAGACTGAAATTTTAACTCTAAAGACATGGTTGACAAAATTTGGAAAGATGGAGCTGGGGAGAAAAGTATAATATGTATAACATATTATATATAACATGTCATATTTGTGCATCATTTCTTTTTTTCCTGCTGGGAGATACATATAGGAAGATAGAAATAAAAGACTCTTCTTGTATACACAAGGCAATTCATAGTAGAAAGCCAAATGCAAAAAATCACTGAGCAAAATAAATGAAACAAACCTGAATAACCATGGTGTAATGGAATCTCTGTAGTCTCTGTATTAGCTGTTTTGAGTTTCTTATCATATTAGAAAATAAATACTTTACTTTTAAATGCAGATGAACTAAAATTTTATCTGATAAATTTAATGATGATAAAGGAAGTTTGCAAAGATATATGTGTAAAAACAGAGTGAACCAGTTTATGCTTACAATAATGCCACTCTCACCTGCTTTCTTATAATAATCTTAGTTGAAAGTACCATCTGAAATTTGAGGAACCACAAGGAAATTGTCCAAGGTCATAGGAGCACATTGCTCATTCTGTTATCATTACCAATGGAGTCACAGCAGAAAACAACAAAAAACTGAAGCTTATGTTTTGTCAGAAAGAAATTCTCAAAGAACTTTTACATGGAATAATGTATGCCATTACCCCAAAGACATCTTTAGAAGGGACCATGCCGACACCATGCAGTAGTTGGATCAAAAAGAATTGCAGAAATAGAGAGTAGTTGGAGAGAGAAGGCTTTTGTAGAATGAAATAAATGAAACAGAGTTATGGTTGCAAAATGTGAGGGAGGGAAACAGAATAGGCTTTGTTCCCCCTCAGCATGGCCTAATGTGAAGTCTGTAGGTTAATCTAATGGCATTCTACTATACTAGGAGGGTATGATTTTTCCACTTCACTGAGTTCCTGAAATTTGAACACTCATTCAAAGTATGGGGCATGGCAGAGATAGTCTGAGGAATGCTAATACCTGTAAACTCCACCTAAACCAGCCAGGAAGACTGATTGACTCCAAGATCTTTCTAATGAGCTTATCTCCCACACTTAGCCTCATAGAAAAATTGCAATAAAAAGATACAAATCTGCCTACTACAGGAGGCTGGGGATTCTTGTTTCACTGTATATAATCCAAAAACTTTTGCTATCATTAGTACTATTAAACTGGCTCTCACATTGTCTTTCATTACTTTTTTTTTTTATGTTATGTTAATCACCATACATTACATTATTAGTTTTTGATGTAGTGTTCCATGATTCATTGTTTGTCTATAACACTCAGTGCACCATTCAGTACATGCCCTCTTTAATACCCATCACCAGGCTAACACATCCCACCACCCCCTCCCCTCTAGAACCCTCAGTTTGTTTCTCAGAGTCCATAGTCTCTCATGGTTCCTCTCCCCCTCCGATTTCCCCCCCTTCCTTTTTCCCTTCCTGCTATCTTCTTCTTCCTTTTTTTTTTTTAAACATATAATGTATTATTTGTTTCAGAGGTACAGGTCTATGATTCAACAGTCTTACACAATTCCCCATGCTCACCATAGCACATACCCTCACCAATGTTTATCACCCAGCCACCCCATCCCTCCCATCCCCCACCACTCCAGCAACCGTCAGTTTGATTCCTGAGATTAAGGATTCCTCATATCAGTGAGGTCATATGATACATGTCTTTCTCTAATTGACTTATTTCACTCAGAATAATACCCTCCAGTTCCATCCACGTCGTTGCAAATAGCAAGATTTCATTCCTTTTAATGGCAGCATAATATTCCATTTTATATATATATCTTTATCCATTCATCTATTGATGGACATCTTGGCTCTTTCCATAGTTTGGTCATTGTGAATATTGCTGCTATAAACATTGGGGTGCACGTATCCCATTGGATCCCTACCTTTCTATCTTTAGGGTAAATAACCAGTAGTTCAATTGCTGGGTTGTATGGTAGCTCTATTTTCAACTTTTTGAGGAACCTCCATACTGTTTTCCAGAGTGGCTGCACCAGCTTGCATTCCCACCAACAGTGTAGGAGGGTAGCCCTTTCTCCGCATTCCTGTCAACATCTGTCGTTTCCTGACTTGTTAATTTTAGCCATTCTGATGGGTGTGCGGTTGTATCTCACTGAGGTTTTGATTTGGATTTCTCTGATGCCAAGCAATGTTGAGTACTTTTTCAAGTGTCTGTTGGCCATTTGGCTGTCTTCTTTGCAGAAATGTCTGTTCATGTCTTCTGCCCATTTCTAGATTGGATCATTTGTTCTTTGGGTGTTGAGTTTGGTTAGTTCTTTATAGATTTTGGATACTAGCCCTTTATCTGATATGTCATTTGCAAATATCTTCTCCCATTCTGTTGGTTGTCTTTTGGTTTTGTTGACTGTTTCCTTTGCTGTGCAAAAGCCTTTTATCTTGATGAAGTCCCAATAGTTCATTTTTGCCCTTGCTTCCCTTGCCTTTGGTGATGTTTCTAGGAAGAAGTTGCTGCAGCTGAGGTAAAAGAGGTTGTTGCTTGTGTTCTCCTCAAGGATTTTGATGGACTCCTGTCTCACATTGAGGTCTTTCATCCATTTTGAGTCGATTTTTGTGCGTGGTGTAAGGAAATGGTCCAGTTTCATTCTTCTGCATGTGGCTGTCCAATTTTCCCAACACCATTTGTTGAAGAGACTGTTTTTTTTCCACTGGACATTCTTTCCTGCTTTGTCAAGGATTAATTGACCATAGAGTTGAGGGTCCATTTCTAGGCTCTTTATTCTGTTCCATTGATCTATGTGTCTGTTTTTGTACCAGTACCAGACTGTCTTGATGATGACAGCTCTGTAATAGAGCTGGAAGTCCAGAATTGTGATGCCTCCAAGCTTTGCTTTTCTTTTTCAACATTCCTCTGGGTATTCGGGTTTTTTTCTGATTCCATACAAATTTTAGGATTATTTATTCCATTTATTTGAAAAAAGTGGATGGTATTTTGATCGGGAATGCATTGAATGTGTAGATTGCTCTAGGTAGCATTGACATCTTCACAATATTTGATCTTGCAATCCATGAGCATGGAACATTTTTCCATTTCTTTGTGTCTTCCTCAATTTCTTTTATGAGTATTTTATAGTTTTCTGAGTATAGATTCTTTGCCTCTTTGGTTAGATTTATGCCTAGGTATCTTATGGTTTTGGGTGCAATTGTAAATAGGATCGATTCCTTCATTTCTTTCTTCTGTCTTGTTGTTGGTGTATAGGAATGTCACTGATTTCTGTGCATTGATTTTATATCCTGCCACTTTACTGAATTCCTGTATGAATTCTAGCAGTTTTGGGATGGAGTCTTTTGGGTTTTCCACATAAAGTATCATATCATCTGCAAATAGTGGGAGTTTGACTTCTTATTTGCCAATTTGGATGCCTTTGATTTATTTTTGTTGTCTGATTGTTGTGGCTAGGACTTCTAATACTATGTTGAATAGCAGTGGTGATAGTGGACATCCCTGCCGTGTTCCTGAACTTAGGGGGAAAGCTCTCATTTTTTTCCCATTGAGAATAATATTCAGGGGAGCCTGGGTGGCTCAGTTGGTTAAGCGACTGCCTTCAGCTCAGGTCATGATCCTGGAGTCCCAGGATTTAGACCCGCATTGGGCTCCCTGCTCAGCGGGGAGTCTGCTTCTCCCTCTGACCCTCCTCTCTCTCATGTGCTCTCTCTCTCTCATTCTCTCTCTCAAATAAATAAATAAAATCTTAAAAAAAATAAGAGAGAATAATATTCACTGTGGGTTTTTCATAGATGGGTTTTATGATCTTGAGGTATGTACCCTCTATCCCTATACTCTTAAGAGTTTTGATCAAGAAAGGATGCTGTACTTTGCCAAATGCTTTTTCTGCATCTATTGAGAGGATCATGTGGTCCTTGTTCTTTTTTTTATTAATGTATTGTGTCACATTGATTGATTTGTGGATGTTGAACCAACCTTTCAGCCCAGGGATAAATCCCACTTCACTTTGTCTTTCATTATTAGCAAATGCTTCTTCAATGTAATAAGATTGTCTTATTAACATAAAGTGCCATATATTTGTCCTCTAGTGCCTTTGCTATAGTTCTGTGCCAACTTAAAGAATTCTCCCCTTACTTCAGTCAAGTGCTATTTTTCTTTTATGACCTGAGTTAAACTGCAAAGATTTCATGACACTCTAAGATCAGTCATTGTTTTTATTTTTTTAATACACTTTATTGAACATCAGTGAGGTTTCAGACACTGGGACTCAAAGAGAAGTAAGTACATTTTCAATTCTGACAAATTATAGCACATCAGCTTTCTCACTGAAAACAACTAGAAAACCATATGTGTGTGTGTGTGTGTTTAATTTTTTAAAGTATCAGAGAGTATTCCGATGTAAGTTTACATTTCATGCCTGCAGGGTCTCACTTCAACAATATATGTGATACTTAATTCATAATAATGGAATCCTACACAAAATTGGAATCTAATGAGAACATCTACTTTATAGGAAAGAAGATGTGGGAGCAAGTCCATGATCATGGAGCACTACTCAGAATCTGCCATCCTGATGGAGTTATGAAGTGTCATCTAAAAATGTAGTTGAAACATCAGCTTAGAAGCAACATCCCATGAGAATCAGATGCCATCCTTCAGAACATAATAAAAGCATTGAATCAAACAACTGAAACAACTTCAAAAACTATTGCTATATTAGCCATATGTTTTTAACTGCTTAATTAAGAAATATTTTGCATATTATTCAATTCAGCAAAGTATACAATTCAGTGCCTTTTAGTATATTCATCGAGTTGTGCATCGATCACCACACTCAATTTTATATTTTCATTACACCAAAAAGAAACCTTACCCCTCTGAGCCACTACTCAATCCCTCCATTTCATCCAGAGCTAAACAATCACTAATTTTATTCTAGTCTCTTTAAATTTACCTATTCTGAACATTTCTTATAAATGGAATCATATGTGACTAGTTCCTTTGATTTAGCATAATGTTTTCCAGGTTTATCTGTGTTATAGTATGTAGATTTCCATTTCCTGTTATCAAACAATGTCACATAGTATGGATATGTCAGGTTTTATTTATCCATTTATCAGATAATGAATATTTTGGTTTTTCCAATTTTTGGCTATGATGCCTAATGTTTCTTTTTTAACGATTTTATTTGTTTGACAGAGAGAGAGAGAGAACAAGCAGGGAGAGGGGTAGGCAGAGAGAGAAGGAGAAGCAGGCTCCCCACTAAACAGAGAGCCCAATGCAGGGCTAGATCCTAGGACCCCGGGATCATGACCCAAGCCAAAGACAGATGTTTGACTGAGCCACCCAGGTGCCTCTGATGCCTAATGTTTCTATGAACATTTGTGTACAGGTTTTTGTGTAGACACATGTTTTTAATTCCCTTCATTGTATACTAGGAGTGGAATTGTTTGACCACGTGGTAACTCTATGTTGAGCATCTGAAGAATTGACAGACTTTTCCAAAGTAGTTCCACCGTTCTACATTTCTAACAGCAGTATCTGCGATTCCAATTTTTCCACATGCTTGCCAAAACTTGTTTTCTGTCATTTTAATTATATCCATGATAGCAGGTATGAAGGCGTATCTCATATCTTTGATTTGCAATACCCTGATGACTAATGATGTTGAGCATCATTTCATGTCCTTATGGCCATCTGCATACCTTCTCACTTTGTCCATTTAAAAAAAAATTGAATTGTCTTTTTATTACTGAGTTATGATAACTCTTTATATATTCTAGAAATAGGTCTCTGGTCAGATATGATTTTTAAGAAATGTTCCCCCATCCTTTGGTTTATCTTGGACTTGTCTTGGTGGTGTCTTTTGAGAGCACAAAATATTTTAAATTTGACAATGCCCAGTTGATCTATTTTATTTTTTATCTTATTTTATCTCTTGCATTTTTGTTGTCATATCTAAAAATCATTGCCTAGGGGCACCTGAGTGGCTCAGTCATTAAGCGTCTGCCTTTGGCTCAGGTCATGATCCCAGGGTCCTGGGATCAAGCCCCACATCAGGCTCCCTGATCAGCAGGAACCAGTCCCTCTGCTTGTGTTCCCTCTCTCGCTATGTCTCTCTCTGTCAAATAAATAAATAAAATCTTTAAAAAAAATTAAAAAAAATAAAAATCATTGCCTAGGTCAAAGTCACAAAGAGTCACACCTATGTTTTCTTGTAAGAGTTTTATAGTTTTAGCTCACAAATTTATGTCTTTATTCTGAATTAATCTTTTATATGATGTAAAATAGGAGTTCAACTTTTTGTTTGCTTGCTTGTGGATATCCAGCTGTCCCAGGACAAATTGCTGAAAGGACTATTCTTTCCCATTTAATTGTCTTGGCATCTTTGTCAAAACACAATTGTCAATAAATGGGATTATTTATTTCTGGACTTGATTTTATTCCAATGATCTAGATGCCTACTCTAATGACAGTACTACATTGTTTTGATTAGTGTCATTTTGCACTGAGTTCTGAATTTGGAAAGTGTCAGTCTTTCTAGTTGTTCTTTTTTTCTGATTGTCTTAGTGATTCTGAATTTCTGTATGAACTTTAAGATCACCATGCAATTTCTGTAGGGAATTTAGCTTGTATCTTGACAGGAATTATGCTGAAAATGTAGATCAACTGAGGCAGTATCTCCATATCAACAATATGGAGTCTTCTAACCCATGAATATGAGATACCATCATTTGTTCCTATGTTTAATATCTTTCAGCAATGTTTTGTAGTTTTCAGAATACAATTTTTGTATTTATTTTGTTACGTATTTTCTTAAGTATTTTATTGTTTTGGTATTATTTTAAATGAAATTATTTCCTTAATATCATTTAGGTTTGCTTAATGCTACTGTATGAAGATACAACTGAGATCCATATGTTAATATTTGATCTGGCATGCAGCATTGAGAAACTCATTTATTAGTTCTAATAGTTTCTTAGTGAATTCCTTAACATTATATATAAAAAATCATGCCACTTGCAAAAAGGGATAGTTTTACTTTGTTCTTTTTAATCTGGATGGTTTGTATTTCTTTGACTAAAACCTTTACTATTATCTTTATTATAAATAGCAAGAGCAGACATACTTGTCTTTTTCTTGCTTTAGGGAGAAAGTATTCAGTCTTTCACCATTAAGTAAGATGTTAACTGTGTTTTTTTTCAAAGATATCCGATATTACATTGAATAAGCTCCTACCTATTCCTGATTTCCTAAGTGTGTTTATTACAAAAGGGTGGTGTATTTTGTCATATACTTTTTCTGCATTCCTTCACATAATAATAACGTGTTTTTTGTTTTTATTTTATAGATACATGAATCGCATTAATTGATTTTCAGATAGCAGAAGAACTTGCATTTCTGAAATAAATCCCACTTGGTCATTGTGTATGACATTTTAATGTCTTTGATTTGTTTCTCAGTATTTTGTTGAGAATTTCTTCACTCATATTCATAAGAGGTATTGGTTGGTAATTTTCTTTACTTATAATTCTTTGTCTGGCTTTGGTATCAGAAAAATAATTACCTCATAGAATGAATTGGAAGGTGATTCTTTTTCTTTAAATTATTTGGACAAATTTGTGCAGAACTTTTTTTCCTTTTTTAAAATATTCAATAAAATTCACCAGTGAAGCCCTCAGATCCTGGGTTTTTCTTTGTGGAAATTTATTGATTATGAATTTAATCTGTTAATTATTTGAAGATTTTCTATTTGTTATTGAGTCTGTTGGATAAGATGTATCTCTTTCCAGTCTTCTACTCTCAAACTACTGGTATCTTTGCATATGAAGTGTGTATTCTATTGATAACATATTTGTTTTTTTAATCCATTCTGTCAATCTCTGCCTTTTGACTGGATTATTAAATACAGTTACATTTAATGTTAATATCGATATGGTTAGATTTACCCTTTCCATTTTTCCTCTAGTTATCTATATATCTCATCTTTTATGTTCCTCCATACCTCCTTTACTGACTTCATTTAAATTAAGTGAATATTTTCTTGTGTAATATTTTCATTTTAATAACTTTTTCATTTGAATAGCTTTTTTATTTATAATGATCATTAATTAGAAATATGAATAGGGCGCCTGGGTGGCTCAGATGGTTGGGCGTCTGCCTTCGGCTCAGGTCATGGTCCCAGGGTCCTGGGATCGAGTCCCGCATCGGGCTCCCCGCTCCTTGGGAGCCTGCTTCTCCCTCTGCCTCTCTCTCTCTGTCTCTCATGAATAAATAAATAAAATCTTTAAAAAAAAAAAAATAAAAAAAATAAAAAAAGAAATATGAATATATTATCATATATTACATATATACATATTATATTATAAATTTTATATATTATATAAATATATATGTATATAAAATTAGATGTTGCTCTAGCTTTTACCATGTCTTAACTTACCAGTATCAAGTTCACATTTGTATTAAATTAATTACAGTGAGAGAGAGAAATTTATTTCTTTCCCCCCATTTTTGTGTGAATATTGGTATGAATTTTATACATATATATCTTACAAATATGGCAAACATTGTTTTAATTATTATAAAATATAAGTTTATATCCATTAAAAAGATGAGGGAAGGAGTGAAAGTGTGTATTTATATATTTCATTATATTTATTTCTTATTTATCATTTCTAGATTTCTTCATGTTTCTGTACATTCAAGTTATAAAATGTTATTTTCTTTTTTTTTTAAGATTTTATTTATTTATTCATGAGAGACAGAGAGAGAGAGAGAGAGAAGCAGGCTCCCAAGGAGCAGGGAGCCCGATGCGGGACTCGATCCCGGGACTCCAGGATCATGACCTGAGCCGAAGGCAGACGCTTAACCATCTGAGCCACCCAGGCGCCCTCAAAATGTTATTTTCTTATTCCAATGAAACTGTGCTCCATCTATCTCCTTTGTGCTGTTATTGTCAAATATATATGCCATAAACTTGATAAAATTATATGCATCTTGTTTTATAAAATCCCTTTAATTTTTAATTAAAATGAAACATTCATAACATAAAATGTATCATCTTAACCATTTTAAGTGTACTGTCCAATAGTGTTAACTACATTCACACATTTGTGCAACCAATTTCCAGAACTCTTTTCATCTTTTGAAACTGAAAGGCTATATCATTAAACAACTCTTCATTCCAGTCTCCCCCAAACTCCTGGCAACCACCATGCTACTTTCTGTCTCCATGAATTTGAATAGACTTGGTAGCTCATATAATTGAAATCATATAGTATTTTATTTTAGTAATTGGATTATTTTGTGTAGTATATTTTTCTCAAGGTTCATCTATGTTGTAGCATGTGTCAGAATGTTTTTTTTTTTTTTTTTCTTTTTTAAGGCTTAAAAAAATTCCATTGCATGTATATAATGCATTTTGTTTATCCATTCACTTTTGATGAGCATTTGGGTTGCTTCCACTTTTTGGCAATTGTGAATAATTCTTCTATAAATATTTCTTTGAGATTTTATTTTCAAATCATTTGGGTATATACCCAGAAGTAGAATTGCTGGTCATATAATAATTCTATTTTTAATTTTTTGAGGAAACTTCATACTTTTTCCATATTGGTTGCACCATTTTACATTCCCACTAGCAGTGCACTAACATTCCACTTTCTTCACATCTTTATCAATGCTTGTTGTATTCTGGATTTTGTTGTTTTTGTTGTTTTTCTTCTGAGCAATAGCCATTCTAATGATGTAGTATCTCATGGTTTTGATTTGCATTATCCTAATGGTTAGTGATTTAAAGCATATTTTTATTTGCTTGTTGGCCCTTTGTATATCTTTTTGGAAGAAATGTTTATTCCAGGCCTTTGTCCATTTTGTACTTGGTTATTGGTTATTTTGTTGTTGAGTTTTAGGTGTTTTTAATATATTCTGGACATTAACCCCTTCTCAGATAGATGATTTGCAAATAGTTTCTCCCTTTCCATAGGTTGGCTTTCACTTTATTGGTTGTATCATTTTATGCACAGAAGTTTTTAATTTTAACTAGTCCAATTTAGCTATTGCTTTTTTTTAATGTGTGCTTTTGGTGTTATATCTAATAAATCATTTCCAAATCCAACGTCATAAGGCATTCCCCATTTCTTCTTCCAAGAGTTTTATAGTTTTAAGTGTTACATTTGGATCTTCGATCCATTTTGAGTTAATTTTTATATATAGTCTAAGGAAGAATCTGAATTCACTTTTATATGTGAATATCCAGTTTTTCCAGCACCATTTGTTGAAAATATTCTCCTTGGGGTGCTTGGGTGGAGCAGTTGGTTAAGCTTCCAACTCTTGGTTTCAGCTCAGTTTGTTATCTCAGTGTTGTAAGATCCAGCCTTGCGTCAGGCTCCACATTCAGAGTGGAGTCTACTTGAGATTTTCTCTCTCTCTCTCCCTTTGCCCCCCCCCCCCGCTCATGCTTTCTCTCTAAAAGAAATAAATACATCTTTAAAAAAAATACTCTCCTTTCCCTGTGGGTCTTGACATCCTTGTTGAACATTATTTGACCATATTAAAGAAGATTATACAATTATTTTTTAAATCAGTTAAGAAAGAAGAAAAATATGCATTTATATTGTCTTTATGATTACAAAAGTGCATTTACTGGTACTTTTTTAATATGTAGATTCAGATTTATTTATTTTCAGGCTATAGAATTTTCTTTAGTATTTCTTAAAAGGTCATCTGCTAAAAGTGAGTTCTTCTAATTTTTGTTGATCCTAGAAAACCTGTGTTTGAAACACTCTTTTAGTCACTAATCTAAGCATGTAAGTAGACTCTGAACTTGGCTTGCCATTTTCAATGTGGAACTTCTGACCTATGAGTGAGCTGGTAGGAGGTGGGATTTGTGTCCCAATATTCACATTCTACAACACCTGAGGTAAAACCTCCCTTCTATTTACTCACGTTGGATGGAGGAAGACATTCCCTGAACATTTGGCCACATTGACCAGAAATTTAGTCTCTTCAGCTTAGAATTAGAAGAGATGAGAAATGTTGGTGTCCTGTCTTGCCTCTCCCAGCACCCAGTGAGATTTAGTATGTGCTGACTGGGGACTGAACATAAAGAGAATACTGTATTCTTGGCTATACTTGTCAGGGCTGAGGCTTCTGTTGAGCTGAGTTGGGCTGGGTAGGGGGGAAGAGAAGAGCACATTGTGGTTCAAATACCACAGATACTTGCTGTTCTTACCATATTTTAGTAGATTTCTTGAATAACTATGTATTTCTGTACTGTATACACTTACGACAATTTCCAGATACTCTAAATCTTTTTTTTTTTTTTTTTTTTTACTAGTTCTCACCATTTGAGCTTGTTTTGCTGTAGAATGAGTCTGCAGAGCTCCTCATACTGTCATCCCAAAAGTTGAACTGAGGCTAGGTTTTTGTTTTGTTTTGTTTTTAAGACTTTTTTTTTAGAACAGTGAAATGCTGAGAATGATACAAATATTTCTTCCTAAAGAAGAAGATACAGATATTTCTCATATATCCCTGGCTCCATACATGCATAACCTCCCCCATTATCAACATTTTCCACTAAAGTGATTAATTTATTACAATTAATGAACTAGCATTAACATTTAACCACCCAAAGTTCATATTTTACATTAAGTTCTACTCCTGGTCTTTTAATTCTATGGGTTTGTACAAATGTATAACTCCAGGGATCCATCATTATAATATCATACCCAGTATTTTCAATATCCTAAAAATCCTCTGTGTGCTTCCTCTTCAACTTTCAACCTCTAGCAACCACTGATCTTATTACTGTATGCATAGTTTTGCCTTTTCCAGAATATCTATCTCAAAATTGCATAGTATGTATCCTTTTCAGGTTGGTCTCTTTCACTTAGCAATATTCATTTAATGTCTTCCATGTCATTCCATGGTTTAATAACTTACTTCTTTTTAGTGCTGAATAATATTTCATTGTCTGTATGGACTATACATTCACCCACTGAAGGACACCTTGTTTGCTTTCAAATATTGGCAGTTATTTATAAAACTGCTTACAAACATCCTTGTGCAGGTCTTTGTGTGGACATAAGTTTGCAACTCTTTTGGGTAAATACCAAGAAATATGTCTGTTGGGTTACAAGGTAAGAGTATGTTTAGCTTTGTAAGAAACCACCTAACTATGTTCTAAAATGACTGTACCATTTTGTATTCTTACCATAAATAAATGAGAGTTTTTCAATTATGTGGTTAAATTATAAATAATTAAGTAATTTTTCATTATTGTGCTTCCAATAAGAATGATGGTGCTGTGTCTCCTATAGGAAGAATAAAAGGAAGTTCTTTATGATGAAATTCACTCAATATTTGAGGGGAAATATATTACAAGCACAGTGAACAACATATCTCAAGGAATGGATATTTAACCATCATAACAAATTCCAGAAAATGTAAATATTTCTATGTGGCTTGAGAAGAGTTTGGGTTTATAAAATAATTCAAAAGGGAGGCAGAGGCCAGGTCATGATTAAGAGTTTGAGTTTCAAGTTGAAAAAGATAAATAGGAATTAGTTTATGTTTTAGACAAGACCTAAACTTGCAGTATTATATAATGGATGAAATATCCCAAGGTGAACATGGTAATGTAGATAAACTCATTTGGATCTGCAAGGCATAAGAACTTCATGGATACGCAAATTAGTATAGTTCCCCAGGCTCTTGTTACTGAAACTCATAGACCATAAGACAAATACCATGTTTATTTCAATAGAATATGTTCATTCAAATTGTCTCAGTCTATGTCCCCTCAATCTGTCCCAGTTCTGCGTGAGTCCCATGATGGGGAGAGAATCCTGATTCTTTTCAAGCTGACTTTCCACATGCACACACACACACACATACACACACACAGAACAAATCATTCATAGTATGACAGTGTGTTTATGTGTTAAAATAATAAAATATGTAAGTAAATGAGATGTCCTTTTGGTGTAGTAAGACAAAGAAAAATGTAGTTTGATATGGCTAGAGAAGTCTTTCCAGAGAAGGTGAGAAGTGAAACAGAGCTTAAACATAAGAAAACAAATAATTAATTAATTAAAGGGAAGAGAATAATTTTCAGGCAAAGGGAGTTTATGAAGAAAGTTTTTGAGTGTGGGATTTAGTATGAACAGGAAGGAGATTTATAAAGTTCCTAGGATAGAGTTCAGACTATTGAAAGTATTCAATAAATGCTAGTCATATTGTGAAGGTCAATTCTGTTGAGGTTTTATATTGTAAAGTGTGTTGGGATCTCCTAGACTTTGTAACATGGGAATATTATTAAAAAACAGATTTAAGCACTCCATCCTAAAATAGAATCTCTTGGGATGGAGTCTAAGGATTTGAATTTATTTATTTATTTATTTATTTATTTATTTATTTATTTAAGACAGAGAGAACGAGAGAGAGAGAGCACAAGAGAGGGGGGAGGGTCAGAGGGAGAAGCAGGTTCCTTGCCGAGCAGGGAGCCCGATGTGGGACTCGATCCAGGGACTCCAGGATCATGACCTGAGCCAAAGGCAGTCGCTTAACCGACTGAGCCACCCAGGCGCCCAGGATTTGAATTTTTTAAAGATAAACATAATTATAGTAGATATGCTGAAGTTTGGCAATTAATCTACAATGGGGAGTTTGGAACCAATTAGTAGTTAAAGGCTAATACATAAAAATGAATTCTTCTGTTTCTACAAATAGGAAGTTGATGGTGGTGGAGTGATTGCTTGCAAATAATATAGCTTTGGTGTTAGACAAACCAAAGTAATTTGATTAATTCCTATGATTTTGTTTCCTTATAAGACAAAACAGATAAAATTTTATTGTTTAAATTAAAGTAAAAATATAAGGATCTACCTGTATTTATTGAATGGAATGCGATATGTATCTTGCATATAAATGGGTTTTAAAATAAGGGTTTATTGGGTGCCTGGGTGGCTCAGTTGGTTAAGCATCTGCCTTTAGTTCAGGTCATGATCTTAGGGTCCTGGGATCAAGCCCCATCTTGGGCTTCCTGCTCAGTGGGGAGTCTGCTTCTCCCTCTCCCTCTGCTGCTCCCCCTGTTTATGCTCTCTCTCTCTCTTTCTGTCAAATAAATAAATAATATTTTTTAAAAATAATAAAGAAATAAAATAAAATAAGGGTTTATTATTATTTTTGGATATCTTGTTTGAAATTAATAAACAATATTTAAGAACAATGTTAAATAATTAACTATTTAGTGGGCTGCTTTTTTAAAGGCACACCTGCATCCATACCAACTTATTTTACTTATTTTTTTCCTGTTTAGAAATTAGTCAAAGTTAGTTTAGAGGTTACAATCTTCAAATTTCTTGACTGTATCAATGAAAAGTATATATTTCCATTTTTTCAGTAAAATGAGATATTGGAAGTATTTGAAATACTATCATGTCCATAAAGTAATGGGATCATTTTAAGATATAAACCATACATTATCCAACAAAATCCAGGTCCACTTAAAAATGAGAGTGCCAGTTTTCTTTGTTAGATTTAATCCCCAAAACAAACAAATAAATAAATAAATAAATAAATAAATAAATAAATAAATAAGGAAAAGCTTCTACATATAAACCAATGTAAAGGAAAGTCTTATTAAATTCCTACTACCATATCAATGTCTGTCACAATATTCTTCATTGTGATCTGCACCATCTCTATTATGTGTTTATATATTCTCTATTCCCCTCCATACTTCTTGAGGCTTCATCTTTATAAGGCAGAAACAACTGCTCAAATCTGTTTAGAAAACAGTGAAAATCAAGGTTGACAAAGCAATTACCTTGAAGCAAATTTTAAAGATTGAAGTCAGTAAAAATTTAGTGGTTGATTAGTCAAAAATTATTAAGCAGTTAACTTGTATATTGATTGAATAGAATGTTACTAGTTTTTATTAATACAGAAAATAAGCCGATTTTATTACAAAGAAAAGTTTGGACATCAGTGTAAAATATTGTAGGTTTTTCTAATTTCGACAAGAATGCACTGGACCAATGAAAGGCATTAATTGCATTTGAAGTAGCTTGAACATAATCTAGTTCCAATAAGTTTTTGAGTATTGTAACCCATAGTCTCCAGAGGAGGTTCAGGGAAATTCAAACCTTCACAGAAATCCAGGAAAAATAATTACAGTCAGGTAGGGTGGCCAGCATTTTGTATTTGACCTGGAAGTAAGAATGTAGTGAATTGATATGATATTCCCTCCACTGAGAGAAAAGTAAAACTTCACCTGGTGAAAGACAAGTGTTGCTTACAATAAACTGTTAAATCTTCTACATTATGAGTATTTATAGTTTACTTATTATTTATTTATTTATCTTATTTGAGTATAGTTGACACAAATATTACATTAGTTTCAGCTGTACAACTTAGTGACTTGACAAGTTTATACATTATGCTATGTTCACCACAAGTATAGCTTCCATCTGTCCCATTACATTGCTATTATAATATCGTTGACTATATTCCTTACACTTTGGTTTTTATTCCTGTGACTTATTCATTCTCTAACTGGAAGCCTGTTATCTCCCTCTTCCCTTCACCCATTTTATCCAATCCCAACCCCTTTCCCCTCTGGTAACCATCAGTTTGTTCTCTGTGTTTATATTTCTGATTCTGCTTTTAGTTTATTTATTCATTTTTTAGATTCCATTTATGAGTGAAATCATATGGTATTCGGTTTTTCTCAGTCTGACTTATTTCACTTAGCATAACACCCTCTAGGTCCATCCATGTTGTTTCAAATAGCATGATTTCATACTTTCTATGGTTTTATAATATTCCATTTGGGCATATATACCACATTTTCCTAATCCATTTATCTATTGATGAACACTTAGGTTGTATCCATGTGTTGGGAATTGTAAATAATGCTGCAATAAACATAGGCATGCATATATCTTTTTGAATTAGTGCTTTCTTTTTCCTTGGTAAATGTCCAATAATAGAATTATTGGATCGTATGGTATTTCTATTTTTAAATTTTTGAGGGATCTCTATATTGTTTTCCACAGTGGCTGTAGCAATTTACATCACACTCCTTTTAGACTAGCAAGCTAAAAAGACTAAAAAGTAATAATTTTATTAATAACAACAGTGATAATATAGCTTGCTTTGGTATCACATGCAAACATTTTTGGACTGTTTAAATAATACCCCCTCCCCCCGCCAAAAACAAAACAAAACAAAACAAAACAAAACAAAACTATATCACTGATTACTACTGTATTAGGAGAAAAGTAAATTACTAATGGCCAGTGTGCAATGAGATAATTATAGGTATGAGGGGAAATTGTAGAGAAGATTCAGAATGTGTCTTTGGCCTTTGTGGCTCCTCTGATTCCTCAACCCATATTTGGCAATTTTTACTACAACTTAAAAATCAGTTTGCTCATTTATAAAAATACTGCAATGCCTATTTCAACTTGTTACATTGTAATTAATAAAGTACCTAACAGAACATCTAATTCATAGTAGATAATGAATAACTTTGATTTCCTGTTTTCTTCCTACTTGTTTTGTTGAAAGTTGTGTCATCTCTCTCGCTGCCTTTTAGTTTGCCTGGTACTCCTCATGTCATACACATTGTCAGAATGTTATTTAATACAGACTAGAGCTACTATCCTTGTTCAAATTTTAGCTCCAACCACATAATTAGTTGTGTGATGCTGGACAAGTTATGTAATCTAAGATTCTTGTTTTAATTGTCAACAAAACAGGGGTAAATAACATAACAAAATAAAACCACAAAAATAGTAGAATCTTAGTATCTCTTTAGATGCAGAATCAACCTGAAGCTCTCTACTCTCACTGCCTATCTCATCTGTGATTAACTTCATATCCAACTAATTCATCAGATGATTAGTTTCCTCTTTATATGTTAGCTACTAGCTCATTTTTTCATATAACATGTTATAGTTTCTTTACTAAAATGTAAAAGTTACAGGAAAATCATTCAAATTGTAAGGATCTTGGACACTAATCCAGAATGCTGCAAAATGGGAAAGAGAGTTTATGAAGAAGTGGGTAGGGACTTGCTCCGATAAAGAAAAGTTGAGACAGTTCATCACCACTAAAACTGCCTTATAAGAAATGTTAGAAGGAGCCCATCAGGTTGAAATGCAAAAAATGCTAAACAGCAACATGGAAATATATAAAAGTATAAACTTTGCTGTCAGAGGTAAATATACAGGCAAATACAGAATTATCTAATACTGTAATGGTGGTGCACAAATCACTTTTAATTTAGGTATAGAAATTAATAGGCAAAAGTTTAAAAATAATTATAAAAGAGGTTAATGGATACACAGTATAAAAAAAAAGATGTAATTTGTGACATCAATAGCAGAAAGTATATGAGGGGAACAAGTACAGTGTAGATTTTTTTGTACATTATTGAGATTAAGATTTTATCAGCCAAAAAATAGATTATTATAACTATAATGTGTTTTATAAGCCTTTTGGTAACCATACAGAAAATACCTGTAGAAGATACATGAAAGTAAATAAAAAAGGAAACAAAGAATACTTCTACAAGAATTCAACAAAACACAAAGGAAGACAGGGAGAGAGGAAAAGAAAGAAAAAAACATCAACAAGACAATAAGAAAGCAATTAACAAAATGGCAATAGTAAGATTTACACTTTCAATCATTGGGAAAAGTTAACTCTGAGTAACATGAGTCCCTCTATACAATGCCTGAGATACAGTAGATGCTCACAATTTTAAGGACTGTTTCACCTAACTTTTATTTACATGTGCTAAGGTGAGGGGGAGAATATCATTTATTTTTATATTTGCAGAGTTTGGCACAATGTTTAGTACTCAAAATTATTTATTGGATGGAAATGAAAAAGGAAGCTCCAATATATTAAAATCACCACTCTTAGATATGGAATAATTTTGGCCATGATTATGGAAGGAAAGTTACCAACTTTGAAAATTTATTTTCTGTACTGAATTGTCTGTGGGATGCTTAACAAATACTATATATCATTTAGTCCTTATAACAAACACGTGGCAGATAGTAAAGTTTTTGTTTTTTTCTTATGAGCACTCAGAAAAATTTTGATGATTGCTCAGTTTCATCTAAAATCTTTGTACTAAATATATTTTAATATCATCCTAGAATTTTTGATCAATATATTACCAAAAATTTAGTTCTTATTGTGGGGAAAGAAACTTAAATACATGTCTTATTTACAATGATTGTTCATTTCTTGTTTGTTGCCTCTTCGTATTCTCAAGTTTAGTCAACTTTTCTTGAACATTTTCCTCTAAAGATTTCACAAACTATTTCTCTTTTCTCCCACTAAAGTGGTTCAGACTCTGTCATGCTTCTTCCACACTGTTTCAATACCCCCCAGCTCCAGATCTCTTTACATACAGCCTCATTCTTTCTAATTCATTGTCCATACCTCTCCCTGTGTGTATCATATAATACAAATCATTAATATAACTTCTAACGGTCATCTTCCTTTGGGAATAAACGTTTTTATCTTTAGAAATCATCTCTTCTAGATTAGACTGTAAGCTCTCTAAGAAAAAAAATATATATATTTTTTTAAATTGGGGAGATGGTATTGGAAACAATATTTGTGATCTGGAAGTAGATAAAATAAAATTATTCCTGACTTCAATTATTCAACTCCACACTTGCTGTGTCATTTTTAACAGACTGCAAAACTTCTATGGTCCTCAGTTTCCCCATTAGAAATAGAGACAATGACAGAACCCACCTATCAAGAGTTTAGCTAAGCTACTCCATGATATTGCTATCTTGGCATTCATGATGTTTGGCCAAGTGGCCTGTTCCAGCCTTAAAATGACATAGTCCCTCATGCAAGGCATCCCCTAGATCAAAAGCTACAGCAATACATGCACATGTAAATTTCTGAGATGACTTCACAACAGAATATATGATAAACAATATCTCTCTCTTGGGGCCTTCCTTTTGTGTCTCTTAGAGAGTACCCCTGTGGAGCTAACCCAAACCCCCTCTTGGTTTGCATTGAGCAATCTTATCTTAGCTTTGAAATCTCAAAGTTCTCCACCTACAGACTTGAATAGAGGCCTGTGGCCCATGACTTACTGCTCTCTCTGCCTGCCCTCTGCCTTGACTTTCCCTTGTGGCCCTCGAAGAGTGCCATGTACTTTCTTAGGACATATGATTAATAAATATCTCTATTTCACTCCCTTGTGGCCTTTTGTTGATGCAAGGCTTACCATCTGACACCCCAGTACTCTACTCAATAAATGTTAATTTAACAAAGTCAGAACACTACCTGATAACATTTTTGTACTAATTAACATAATTCACACATAACCTTACCAGGCTGTCTGGTACATTGTAAAAGTTAAATAGGTATTAACTGTTAAACTGCGATTCTGGTTAGCAGAATAGTGAAACACAATATGGTAGTGGGTGCCATAGCTTTGGGATACAATAAGTACTTGAAATAATGAATATAGATATAGTAGCATTCAAAATTGGAAAAAAAAAAAAAAACACAAATATGTCTATATCTTTAAGGTACTTAAGTACCCTACCGTATAATTGTTTTATAATCCTAGAGATGTTGTCCCCATTTATTCTCTTTACTCATTCTTTGTGTGCATTTATATTCTATGTAAATAAGCTCAAATGGGTCAGAATTAAGATGATAAGAAGGTGCTTCTTGGGGCATTGTTTTACTACTTATTTTCAAGAGTCTTGTTCACAAAGTTCATGGTCTACAAAGGATTCCTTTTTTAAATGATTAAATATTTTGTATGTGTTTACTAAACTTAAGACCAACACATTCTTGATTTTCTCCAGGCAAAAGAAAAAATAGTAAAAACAAAAACAAGAAGGTTAAAAATTGAAGAAAAACGGTGTGTATAGTGGAAATACATCACAGTAGGAGAGAGCCACATAAATCATCAGGATTGCCTGCTGACTTCTATTAAGTCTCAAAAATATGATAATTAGTATGCACTTAAAAAAATCATGCCATTCTCATTGTGTGATTATTTTTGTTCCTGTTCCATAACTGTTATCTCTCTGCTCTTCAGCAAGTAAATCAAACCTTTGAGGTCTGTCTTTGTAATCATTCTCTCTAGAACTTTATTAGATTCACTGTTTTGTGCCTGTTCTGAAAATGGTACGTTTTAAAAGTGATGTCTCCCACCTACTGAAGATCAAATGCAGCAAAACTCTCCGACCTTTGAAAATGTGGGTGTAATAGTCAGATTGAAGGACAGAAATCAAACAGCAGATGGATGAAATAACTATTTTTTTTTTTATGACAAGCATTGAACTTTTCTGAAGCTGCAAATTCCCAGAAAAGTTTTTCTTGATTTCCAAGGTCATTAACAACAGAATAGAGATAAAGTCAGACTAACTCTATCTGCCATTTTGAGTAAAGGTTTTCCATGAGTCTGATAGCACAGCTTTATGTCAGATATGTGACTTTGGGAGAACCTCTCTTTCCTCTCTAGGAAGTGTGACTGTTTGGCTTGATAATTTATTTTTTCAAAAAGATTTATATTTGTAGGATTACATTTTTAGGAAAGTGTTTATAGCAAGGGTCCCAGGAGTGAATTACATCTTTTTGGATACCAGGTCCTTATTGGAGAAGAGGAAACAATGGCATATAGTGGGCAGAAAAAGTTGATCAATAAGCATGCAGAGATTGGTCTGTGTCTCCCACTCCTCCCTCTTATCTTAAAAATTGATTTTATGGCCTGGGCATGTTATTTTTTCCAAGTATTTATAACTCCCTTGCATGAACAGAAATGCATGAAGGATGTTCTTAAGAGACTCAGAATTGAGTTTGTAAAGGAGAAGGTGATAAATGATTCCCTACTATGCCTATCCCTTTCCCCTGGGTTCAAGTGTTCGTGGGGCAGGACATAACTCAGGAGGGACTGTGGAGATCTGGGTCATTAGTACGTATTGTGAGCAGAGTCTGCCAGGTAGTGCTGAGGTCAGATGGAGAAATGATAACATTAGGGAAAGGGAAACTGATGTGGGCTTCATAAGCTTAGGTACAGAACAAGATGGCTGTTGAAAACTTAAAAAAAGATGAAACCCAAGTGTTTATGTAAGTTTGGTTCACAACTATAAGCTCTTAGACTCAAGCAGTGGGAAAAGTGGTTGGATAAATGCAAACAGTAATTTTCTGCTGTAAAGTTCTCCTACATTTATCTATAAAATATTTCTTTGCATCTGTAAAGAGCATTGTCTGAGAGATACCCTTGATTTCCTAGAGACTACTCATTTAAAGCAAATGTTCTAACTAATCCAATCATTTTTTTGTTTTTATTTTTTATTATTATGTTATGTTAATCACCATACATTACATCATTAGTTTTTGATGTAGTGTTCCATGATTCATTGTTTGTGCATAACACCCAGTGCTCCATGCAGAACATGCCCTCTTTAATACCCATCACCGGGCTAGTCCATCCTCCCACCCCCTCCCCTCTAGAACCCTCAGTTTGTTTTTCAGAGTCCATCACTTCTCATGGTTCATCTGCCCCTCCGATTTCCCCCCTTTCATTCTTCCCCTCCTGCTATCTTCTTCTCCTCTTCCTTTTTTTTTTTTTAACATGTATTATTTGTTTCAGAGGTGCAGATCTGTAATTCAACAGTCTTGAACAATTCTCAGCATTCACCATAGCACATACCCTCCCCAAAGTCTATCACCCAGACACCCCATCCATCCCACCCCCCACCACTCCAGTAACCTTCAGTTTGTTTCCTGCAATTAAGAATTCCTCATATCATTGAGGTCATATGATACATGTCTTTCTCTGATTAACTTATTTCGCTCAACATAACACCCTCCAGTTCCATCCACATAGTTGCAAATGGCAAGATTTCATTCCTTTTGATGGCTACATAATATTCCATTGTATATATATACCACATCTTCTCTATCTATTCATCTGTTGATGGACATCTTGGCTCTTTCTACAGTTCGGCTATTGTGGACATTGCTGATATAAACATTGGGGTGCACATACCCCTTCAGATCCCTACATTCGTATCTTTGAGATAAATACCCAGTAGTGCAATTGTTGGATCATATGGTAGCTCTATTTTCAACTTTTTGAGGAACCTCCATACTGTTTTCCAGAGTGGCTACACCAGCTTGCATTCCTACCAATAGTGTAGGGGGGTTCCCCCTTCTCTGCATCCCCACCAACATCTGTCATCTTTTAACTTGTTAATTTCAGCGATTCTGATTGGTGTGTGGTGATATCTCATTGATGTTTTGATTTGCATTTCCCTGATGCCGAGCGATGTTGAGCACTTTTTCAAGTGTCTGTTGGCCATTTGGATGTCTTCTTTGGAAAAATGTCTGTTCATGTCTTCTGCCCATTTCTAGATTGGATCATTTGTTGTTTGGCTGTTGAGTTTAAGAAGTTCTTTATACATTTTGGAAACTAGCCATTTATGTGATATGTCATTTGCAAATATCTTCTCCCATTCTGTTGGTTGTCTTTTGGTTTTGTTGACTGTTTCTTTGCTTTGCAAAAGCTTTTTATCTTGATGAAGTCCCAATAGTTCATGTTTGCCCTTGCTTCCCTTGCCTTCGGTGATGTTTCTAGGAAGAAGTTGCTGAGGCTGAGGTCGAAGAGGTTGCTGCCTGTGTTCTCCTTTAGGATTTTGATGGATTCCTGTCTCACAT
The DNA here is from genome assembly GCF_011800145.1 of Mirounga leonina. NCBI lineage: Eukaryota > Metazoa > Chordata > Mammalia > Carnivora > Phocidae > Mirounga > Mirounga leonina. The sequence goes on from NW_023270377.1 coordinate 105,584,543, forward strand.
TGAGGTCTTTCATCCACTTTGAGTCTATTTTTGTGTGTGGTGTAAGGAAATGGGCCAGTTGCATTCTTCTGCATGTGGCTGTCCAATTTTCCCAACACCATTTGTTGAAGAGACTGTCTTTTCCATTGGACATTCTTTCCTGCTTTGTCGAAGATGAGTTGACCATAGAGTTGAGGGTCCATTTCTGGGCTCTCTATTCTGTTCCATTGATCTATGTGTCTGTTTTTGTGCCAGGACCATACTGTCTTGATGATGACAGCTTTGTAATAGAGCTGGAAGTCCAGAATTGTGATGCTGCCAGCTTTGCTTTTCTTTTTCAACATTCCTCTGGCTATTCAAGGTCTTTTCTGGTTCCATACAAATTTTAGGACTATTTGTTCCATTTCTTTGAAAAAAGTGGATGGTATTTCAATGGGGATTGCATTGAATGTGTAGATTGCTCTAGGTAGCATTGACATCTTCACAATATTTGTTCTTCCAATCCATGAGCATGGAAAGTTTTCCATTTCTTTGTGTCTTCCTCAATTTCTTTCATGAGTATTTTATAATTTTCTAAGTACAGATTCTTTGTCTCTTTGGTTAGATTTATTCCTGGGTATCTTATGGTTTTGGGTGCAATTGTAAATGGGATTGACTCCTTAATTTCTCTTTCTTCAGTCTTGCTGCTGGTGTATAGGAATGCCACTGATTTCTGTGCATTGATTTTATATCCTGCCACTTGACTGAATTCCGGTATGAGTTCTAGTAGTTTTGGGGTGGAGTCTTTTGGTTTTTCCACATAAAGTATCATATCATCTGGAAACAGTGGGAGTTTGACTTCTTCTTTGCTAATTTCGATGCTTTTTATTACTCTTTGTTGTCTGATTACTGTGGCTAGGACTTCTAATACTATGTTGAATAGCAGTGGTGATAGTGGACCTCCTTGCCATGTTCCTGACCTTAGGGGGAAAGCTCTCATTTTTTCCCCATTGAGAATGATATTCACTGTGGGTTTTTCATAGATGGCTTTTATGATATTGAGGTATGTACCCTCCATCCCTATACTCTGATGAGTTTTGATCAAGAAAGGATGCTGTACTTTGTCAAATCATTTTTATCTCCATTTTTCTTTTTCTTTTTACCTTTTGCTTATTTTTAAAATCATTTTATTATTTTTATTTTTTATGAGATCAAAGCACATAGTAACTATTCTTTTGGCAAAGCACCAGACTTGGGGGCAAAGGGGGTGGTGAGAAACAAGTACTATCAAGCTCTAGGTATTTGACATTGAGCAAGTTAATTCACTTCCATTAATTTATATAAAAATGAACATTATAATATTTTATTTACAGTAATATATATTAAAATTGCTATTATGTTTACTAGTACATAATTGTTATTCAAAATGATAGGAGAAACTTTGAATGCAAGCAGCTTTGATTGTATGGAACAAGGCATTAGTTGAGTGATAAGGTGTACTACTGCAGCTAAGAGCAAGAGAAGATGAAGATTGCCAGAGAGAGACCAAGTATGTGACAGAAGCGAGTGGGGATGTTTGTCTTACAAAGAGTACATTGCAACTTCCAAAGTCATGCATTCTGCCCCCTATTTCCTCCAGTTTGACCGTGGACCAATTTGTCCCATGGAGTGATCCTGAATAATTGAGTCATGCCATCTCTTGGTTAACTTGGAGCTCAAGTCTTTGACATTATGGTGAAAAGTTTCCTGCATGATAATCTAATAATCTTAGTTGAGAAAAAAATAGAATCCAATTTCTATCTCTCCACTGACCTTCAGGATGTTCATTAAGAGTTAAGCTATATATTGTTTTGGAGAGTTGGCAATAAATTAGGAGATAAGAGGAAGATATGATAGTTAAAGAGAAAATAATAAATGAGCAATAAAGTAATTTCATTCTATGGTTAAATCCCCCATATATCCTTCGAACACTAATTAACAAAAGCCATAGATTTACCTTGCCTGATGAAACAGTGCAATTAAAGTTCATGTATGCTTGTATTGAATGGTTTAAGACTGGGAAATTTTGTGACATGACATCACCTTAATATTAGAAAGAGAAAAAAAGTACAACCAATTCTTTGTCATAGTGGATTTATTTATAATAAATCCTTTGGGAATCTCATTTCAGTTTACCTGAAGTCTTAATTAAAAGTGAGCAAGCATATTTTTAAGGGGTGTTATTGGAATAATTTACTCTCTTCCAGTGACATTGAATATTTTAAGATATCCAAACTCAGAATATTCACAAGAAACTGTGATAGTAATCATTTAAGACTTATATAATGATGTTTAGCATTCAAGCTATTTCTATCATTGTAAGCAGAGATAGTAAGGCCACTTCTTGAAGAGTTAGTGATAGTGAAGAAAGATAGAATGCCATAAAGAAGAAATAATGGAGAAAAGTTGGTTTAAATATCATATATGAATAGACAGAAAAGATATAGAAGAGGAAACACCAGTGCTAAAAACTCAAATATGAACAGAATTTTATAAATGTTCTAGAGGGCAGGGGATATGAGTAGAAAAGAAAATTTCAGCAAATTTAAAGATGGATTTGAAGAGACAACACAGAGCATGGCAGCAGCTCAATTAATCCTTTTCTATAAAAAACTGTTTACACCACTGTCTGTTTCTTGATAATTTTACTGATATTTTGCAAGGTCTATGCAAGGCATATATAAATGGTCTATCTATTAGATTATTTGATGTATACTAGTGCATCATCACCAAATGATATCATCACGAAAACAAACTGAAATTATTAAATATTTTAAAAATAGAATAAACATTGAATAGCTGTAATAATTAACAAAGGCACACAATTAACAGATTACATATCATTGAAAAAGCTTCATGAAATAAAAGTTCAGAGAGCTAAGGTCTAGTCACACATTGAAAAGCTGGTAAATGTATTGACAGCAGATCACTCTTATATTCTACACCCCACTGGAAACACTGTGTGCGGGGTGAAAAGAGAAAAAGAAAGAAAATAGTAATGCTTCTTTGGGTAGGCATGAAGCAAAGTGTTTTCAGACAAGTACCAGTATTGCTCTGGCTTCATTCTTACAAGCAGAGAGAAATTGATACACCTCAGCACTCTTGTAGGTGGAATTAATGAAACTGATCTTTAAGTTCATAAATCTCAGTAGACATGACATTGGGTATGGTTAGTCAGAGGATATGGCCATTCACCCTATTCATGCCATGGATGGCTTTCCAGTCTTTTATGCACTTTGATCACCTTATCTAAATATATGATTGCTATTTATTATAGATATAGCTCCTATGGACACTAGTTTCTTTGTTAAATTTTTATAGTTTTATGGGTTCTTATCTAAGCACATAAGACTATATAAAAGCCAACCTGATAAACTCTTTAATTACTAAAAATCCATATATTAAGGAAAAACAAGATTTGAAGAAATCATTGTATAAGTTGCAAGTGTCTGTATGTAGAGGACCTCAGAGAAGCAGGGTTCCTTCACTTGTTCTACATTCCACCCTTTTTCCTCCATAATGTCAACACTATTTTTGGCAAGATTATTTTTGACAAATAATCTTAATATGCCATGATCAAAGTACTTAAAATAATGTAAAATAAAATCTCCTTTGAAACCTTGAACTAATAAACAGACTAATTTATTCTTCAGAAAGGTTTTATAACTATTTGTAGATAGCAAGCAATGAGACTCTCCTATTTTCAGTAACCAGTGAAGGTCAGTGGTCATCTTTGAACTAGAATTTAAGTTCACTCAGTTCTAACGTTGTGCCAAAGGACATTTAACTGGCCTATGAGATCATAGACTAATGAATGACGAAAAAACCTATGTAAGAACACAGAACCAGACTCAAAAGGCATAAGAAAGGCCTTTTAATAGACCCTTAGTTATATTAATTAAAGGCTAATACATTCTTTAAATTTCTTGAGTGTAATACAGTTTACCATTTGGGATCATAGTTATAGAGTTATTTTCAATACCTGAATACCGAGTTTTGTAATATTTAGATAGCAATGTTCAAACCCTAAGTTGCAAAGTCGCAAGTGGTAACCAATAGGCTGTGTGGAAGATTGAATAAAACCATCACCATTCAAAAAATTTGATCCCTTTGAGTGAAATAAGTCAAAAAGAGAAAGACATGTATCATATGATCTCACTGATATGAGTAATTCTTAATCGCAGGAATCAAACTGAGGGTTGTTGGAGTGGGGGGTGGGGTGGGAGGGATGGGGTGACTGGGTGATGGACACTGGGGAGGGTGTGTGCTCTGGTAAGCACTGTGAATTGTGCAGGACTGTTGAATCTCAGATCTGTACCTCTGAAACAAATAATGCAATATATGTTAAGAAAAAAAGAAGAAGAAGAAGAAGAAGAAGAAGAAGAAGAAGAAGAAGAAGAA
>NW_023270377.1:105588950-105666157 GCF_011800145.1 Mirounga leonina
AGAAGAAGAAGAAGAAGAAGAAGAAGAAGAAGAAGAAGAAGAAGAAGGTAGCGGGAGGGGAAGAATGAGGCGGGGGAAATCGGAGGGGTGGACGAACCATGAGAGACAATGGACTCTGAAAAACAAACAGGGTTCTAGAGGGGAAGGGGGTGGGAGGATGGGTTAGCCTGGTGGTGGGTATTGAGGAGGGCACATTCTGCATGGAGCACTGGGTGTTGTGCACAAACAATGAATCATGGAACACTTCATCTAAAACTAATGATGTAATGTATGGGGATTAACATAAGAATAAAAAAATGCAAAAACAAAACAAAACAAAACAAAACAAAAAATTTGATCCCTGATTAAAAAAAAAAATAATCTACCTATGAACTTATTCATCCAACACCAGACCAAAATGTTCCTGATGAACAATCCTATTCTTAATAAGAACAATATTTCAGAGATCTGAGAGAGTAAAATTTCAAATTAATTTTATAAAGAAGTTTAAGGAATACCTGGGTGGCTCAGTCAGTTAAGCATCAGACTCTTGGTTTCAGCTCAGGTCGTGATCTCAGAGTTGTGAGACTGAGACTGGCATCAGGCTCCAAGCTCAGTAGGGAGTCTGTTTGAGATTCTCCTTCTCCTTCTGCTCCCCAGTAAATAAATAAATAAATAAATAAATAAATAAATAAATAAATAAATCTAAAAAGAAACAGAAGTTTTATACAACATACAAATCTAAAATTATAGGCTAACTGTGTTTATCAAGTTGCAAAATTTTGCAATATATATGCTAATATCATAGTAACCCATACAAGACAAAATGTTAGGTTAATAACTATAATAAAGTCAGTGTAAAACACAAACAGCAGCTTGAACATGCTGAAGAACAATCAAAGACAAGTGGGCATGGAAGAAGATTCATCTTAGAAAGAAAAGAACTGTATACATTGATTAAGATCTATGTTGATATGCTTTTTCTTCTGAATGTCTGGGCTTGGGTTAATATCAATGATTTAAGCTCCCAATTTTAGAAATTAGAAAAAGAAGAGCAAATTAATCCCAAATAAACTAAAGGAAAGAAATAAAAAAGCAGAAATCAATGGAATAAAAAACAGAAATTAAAGTAAGTTGAAAATACCCAAAAAGGGTCCATTAAGCAAAGATTAATTGTGAAATTACTTTAGGACTCAAAGAGAGAAAGATGCAAACATTGCCAAGAACAAGAAAGAAGGAGGGACATCGTAGACTCTATGCCAAATTATCAGGTAAGGAATTAGTATTAACAACTCAACTGAGGCAAAGTTGACAACTTAGAGAAACAGACAAGGTTTTGGGATTGGTGAAAGCAACGGTTAAAGGCAAAGATTTGATAAAGAACAAGTAATAAAACACAGGGCAAATCAAAAGCAGTAACATTGATGATATGAACAAAACTAACAAAGTAAAATATTATGAATGACACCTCTCTACCAAGACTGATGGAGCAACAAAACAGAGCAAAAAAGATGCAAATAAATACTAAATGCCAAGAAGGAAATATTGCATATGCAAGATACAGTTTAAAATAAGAAAAAAAGGGGGTGCCTGGGTGGCTCAGTCAGTTAAGCATCTACCTTCAGCTCCGGTCATGATCCCAGGGCCCTGGGATAGAGCCCCATGTTGGGGTCCTTGCTCAGTGGGAAGCCTGCTTCTCCCTCTCCCTCTGCCTGCTGCTCCCCCTACTTGTGCTCTCTCTCTCTCTCTGTGTCAAATAAATAAAATCTTTGAAAAAAAAATAAAATAAGAAAAATGTTCAATTACTATATATCAACATATTTTAAAATCTATGAAATAACCACATATTTGGAAACTATAAAATGCCAAAATTTTTGAAAGAAACAGTAAAAAAAAATTATATTAAACAAAGATCCATGTGGTATTTAGATTTAGAAAGTTAAAATATTTATTTGATAAAAGTTTGTTAGGGGCACCTGGGTGGCTCAGTCAGTTAAATGTCTGATGCTTGGATTTCAGCTCAGGTTATGATCTCAGGGGCACAAGATGTAGCCACATATTGAACTCCTCACTTAGCGGGGGAGTCTGCTTGAGATTCTCTCTCTCCCTCTGCCACCCATTCCCCCCCATCTAAAATAAATAAATAAATATTTTAAAGAAAAGTTTTGTTAAAAGTGCCTGCTAGAGTGAAATAGTAAATTTATGTCAAAGCTAAAAACTTCTGATTTTCATTGTTTGCCTTTAATATTTTGCTTTTTTTTTTTTTTTTTTTTTTTGCTTAACAACCAAGAGGATAGGCAGGCAACACGTTATAAAAATGTATAGAATTATAATTGTGAGTTAAATTACACTTAAATTAATAATAATAATGAATATAACTTTGAAATATCACTATCTCCTACACCACCCATTTTTATGAATTTTTATAATTTTATAAAATATAAATTTTAAACAAAACTTAAGTGATTAATAGGTATAAACATGGTTTTCCATAAAGCAATTTTTTCTGCTATAAGGTCCTCAAATCTCTTCTTAAAAGGTAAACATGTAAGAAAATCTGCCACTTATGTTAGATAAGATAGCCAAGTTGAGTTTAGGTAATTTGGGATCCTCCCTAATTCATTTGATAACCAAATCTCTTTACCTAATGCAAAAGCTTAGTCATTTGTTTTTCTTAATCACCCACCAAGGAATTTATAACCCAGAGCCTGAAAATCAATTTTTTAGTTACAAAATCATTGTTTTATATTTCTTATTTAACTAAATAATTTTCTTTAAACATATTAAAATATCAATAGATGATGCATAAATTATTGATAAGTTCTAAAAATTAAGCAATACGAACAGTTTAAGAGTAGGATATCCCTAAGGCACTAAGCCTTTTGGGTTTTCCCTAATCCTATCACATTCCCGATGCAATCATTTTCTAGAAATTTACTCTAATCATTCTACTGCTTCTTTCTCTGTGTCTTTGATTCTCTATTTCTCTCTCTCTCTAGTTTCTCTGTAGTTTCAAGTAAATAGCTAAAGCACTTTATTTTTTTAACTAACATCTTTTTCTTTTTTTGCTTATCACATCCCATGTCCTCTTTAAGGCCCATCATCCAGTTGCCCTATCCCCCCACTCACATCCTCTTCTACAACCCTCAGTTTGTGTCCCAGAGTCAAGAGTCTCTCATGGTTTGTCTCCTTCTCTGATTTCTTCCCATTCAGTTTTCCATCCCTTACCCTATAATCTTCTGCACTATTATATTCCACATATGAGTGAAACCATATGATAATTGTCTTTCTCTGATTGATTTATTCCACTTAGTGTAATACCCTCTAGTTCCATCCACATCGATGACAATGGTAGGTATTCATCCTTTATAATGGCTGAGTAATATTCCATTGTATATATAAACCACGTCTTCTTTATCCATTCATCTGTTGAAGGACATCTCAGGGCCTTCCACACTTTGGCTATTGTGGACATTGCTGCTATGAACATTGGGGTGCAGGTGCCCCTTCATTTCACTACAACTGTATCTTTGCTGTAAATACCCAGTAGTGCAGTTGCTGGGTTGTAGGGTAGCTCTATTTTGAACTTCTTGAGGAAACTCTATACTGTTTTCCAGAGTGGCTGTACCATTTGCATTCCCACAGTGTAAGAAGATTCCCTTTTCTCCATATCCTTGCCAACATTTGTTGTTTCCTGTCTTGTTAATTTTAGCCATTCTAACTAGCATAAGGTTGTATTTCATTGTGGCTTTGATTTGCATTTCCTGATGATGAGTGAAGTTGTGCATTTTTTCATGTGTCTATTGGCCATTTGTATGTCTTTGTTGGAGAAGTGTCTGTTCATGTCTTCTGCCCATTTCTTGTTTGGAATTGTTTGTTTTTTTGGGCATTGAGTTTGATAAGTTCTTTATAGATCTTGGATACCAGCCTTTATCAGATATGTCATTTGCAAATATCTCCTCCCATTCCATAGGTTACCTTTTAGTTTTGTTGACTGTTTCCTTCCAACTAAGATAATTAATGAAGATGGCTAGAGTAAACAACAGATTTTCAATATAGACAAAACAAGCTTCTATTGGAACATGCCATCTAGGACTTTCATTGCTAGTAAGAAGTCAACTCCTGGCTTCACAGCTTCAAAGAACAGGTTGAACCTCTTATTAAGGAGTCATGCAGCTAGTGACTTTCAATTGAGGCTAATGCTCATTTATCATTCTGAAGATCCTAGGGCCCTAGGAATTACACTTAATCTACTCTGCCAGTGCTCTGTAAATAAAATAACAAAGCCTGAATGACAGGACATCTATTTACAACAACATGGTTTGCTGACTATTTTAAGTCCATTGTTGAGACCTACTGTTCAGGAAAAAAAAAAAAAAATCCCTTTCACAATATCACCACTCACTAACAATCCAATGGATCACCTGAGAGCTCTAAAAGGGATGTACAATGAGATTTATGTTATTTTCAAGCCTGCTAAAACAACATCCATTCTGCAGGTCATAGATCAAGGACTAATATTGATGTTTAATTCTTATTATTTAAGAAATGAATTTTGTAAAGACTCTAGATGCCATAGATAGTAATTCCTCTGATGGATATGGGCAAAATAAATTTAAAATCTTCTTGAAAGGATTTACCATTCTAGATGCTATTAAGAGCATTTGTGATTCATGGGAAGAGGTTCAAATATCAACATTAACAAGAGTTTGAAAGAAGATGATTCCAACCCCAATGGATGATTTTGGGATCAAGACTTCAGTGATAGGAGTAACTGTAGATGTGGTAGAAATAGCATGAGAACTAGATTTAGAAGTGGGGCCTGAACATGTCACTGAATTGCTATGTACTCTTAATAAAACTTGAGTAGATGAGGAGTTTCTTCTTAATGATGAGGAAAGAAAGTGGTTTCTTGAGAGGAAAACTATTCCTAGTGAGGATGGTGTGAAGGTTGACAACAGAGGATCTCTAATATTATATAATCTTAGTTGATAAACCAGTGGCAGGGTTTAAGAGGATTGTCTCCAAATTTGATATAAGTTCTACTGTGGGTAAAATGCTATCAAACAGCATCACATGCTACAGAGAAATTGTTTATAAAAGGAAGAGTCAATCGATGCAGCAAATGTCATTGTTGTTTTAATTTAAGAAATTGCCACAGCCACTCCACCATCAGCTGATCAGTCTGCAGCAACCAACATCCATACAGGATCTTCCATCAGCAAAAAGATTACAACTTGCTAAAAAGTTAGTGATGGTTGGTATTCTTTAGCCATAAAGTATTTTTTTTTTTAATTAAAATATGCACATTGGGGTACCTGGGTGGCTCAGTCATTAAGTGTCTGCCTTTGGCTCAGGTCACGATCTCAGGGTCCTGGGATCCAGCCCCACATTGGGCTCCCTGCTCAGCAGGAAGCCTGCTTCTCCCTCTCCCTTCCCGCCTGTTTCTCCCTTTCCCACTTCCCCTGCTTGTGTTCCCTATCTCGCTGTGTCTCTATCTGTCAAATAAATAAATAAAATCTTAAAAAAAATAAATACAATAAAATAAAATAAAATATTCACATTATTTTTTCAGAAATAATGCTATTAAACATGTAGTAGACTACAGTATAGTGTAAGCATAACTTTCTTTTTTTTTTAAAGATTTTATTTATTTATTTGAGAGAGAGAGAATGAGAGAGAGCACATGAGAGGGGGGAGGGTCGGAGGGAGAAGCAGGCTCCCTGCAGAGCAGGGAGCCCGATGCGGGACTCGATCCCGGGACTCCAGGATCATGACCTGAGCCGAAGGCAGTCGCCCAACCAACTGAGCTACCCAGGCGCCCTGTAAGCATAACTTTCATGGAAGTTATGGGAAAACAAAAAAATCATCTATCTCACTTTACTGAAATATTCACTCTATTGCAGTGGTCTGGAGCTAAACTCGCAATATCTCTGAGGTATGCCTGTGTATGTTTAAGTAATTATATGAGACAGTCACTTATTTAAGCTAATCTCCTGGTTACTTTACAAATTACAAACACATTTCAGATTCTTCCACCTTTTTTATTAAGTTTTGGTCTGACATTTCTATAACCTGTCAAACAATTTAGCTAGTGTTTTTTATTTATTTTTTTTTTCCAGTTAGTTAGCATACAGTGTTATATTAGTTTCAGGTTTATAATATAGTGATTCAACACTTCCATACCAGTGCTCATCACAAGAGTCCTCCTTAATCCCCATCATTTATTTAACATATCCCCTGCATCTCTGGTAACCATCAGTTTTTTCTCTGTAATTAAGAGTCTGTTTCAAGCTTTATATTTTGTACATATTCCCTTTGTATATTTTAGCAATACATTATATACTTGTTCCTTTTATTAGAGAAATGTTTGAATTTTAGAGATTATTTGCATGATTTTTGCATTTTAAATGGTTATACTTTGTAGGAACATCTTTCTGTTCACTTCTCTCATTGCAGAACTGGAATATAATAGGTGCTCAATAAACATTTCTTGAATCTTTGAGCAGAAATTCCCTTTTCTTGTTTCAATACTTATTCCTTCAAGTCAAGATTTCAAATCAAGAAAGCTAATAACAAAAACTTACCACATAAGACTTTCAACTTTGACTCATTAGGACAGCCTCTGAAAAAAATCAGTATCAATAAAAAGAAAAGAAATATTATGATGTAGTTGATTGTGAGATAAAAGAGTGAGTTGTGAATAAATACAAATTATTTCAATAAAGTACAATTCATAAGGATTTACTGGTGGCTTTTAAACTAGTGAAAAGTTCCAGTGTAGATGTACTTGGTTGAAGGAACCCCACCAAGGCAATGGGACATTAAGAAATACCTATAGGAGATAGTTTTGGTTGTTGTAACACTGACTTAAAGTATTTCCCAGGTCTAAAGGGCTTTGAGTCTGTTTACCTGTTTCCCAGACTCACTCCCCTTCATCCGGTGAACACTGAATATGTGAATCACTGATCTGGTCACTACAAGCACAAAAGTGAAAGGAGTTTGCACCCTTAAAGATATGCTGTGGAGGAGACAGACTATGCACAGATAATTATAAAAAAAAAATAAAAATAACTATAAAATCAATATGCTAAGTATGTTAGTGGAAAATAAATTTATAAGGTGTTTGTAACAATGGATAATAATATAGGCATAGAACAAATAAGATGCAAAATAGACCAAGCTGTAAAATAAGGAAAATTAAAATAAAAGAGCATATATATTTTGAGAGAGAAAGAAGTTATTGAATGTTACTATATGACAACTACTGTCCTAATGGTTATTCCTATATCAATTATCTTAATCCTCAATAAATAAGGTATTACTCTATGCCCTTTTACAGATGAGTGAACTAAGGTACAGAGTAGTTAAGGACAATGTGGGTCACACAGCTTGTAAGGGGGAAAGTCTGTATTTCATTTCATACTGACTTGTTCCAGAGGTGGGGACTTCATCCTTACTCTACACTCCCTCTCAACAGCAAACACTTCACGCATGACCATCACTTTTACCTTTGTGCTAGGAGAAACAGAGGAAATAGGCCTGTGTGATAACCCAGACTTCAATGTTTGCAGGGGCCAGCCAGAAAATTTAAATGAATGGCAGGTACTGTCATGAACTAGAAAATAACATACTCAGAGGGAAAGCCACTCTTCCTAGCTAGCCCAGTATTTTGTGTATAAACCAGGCCCAGTGTTACCAGATCTTGTGATTTGAGAAATTAAAATGGCAATATGGCATTATTTATGCAATATACTTATTTTTATGTTAGTATACAGAAGATATTAGCTGTCCATCAGGAGACTTCCATTGTAATAAAGTTTAGCAAGGTATATTAGCTACCCAGTTATGCTAGAAAACTCACCATAAAACTATTCTTCTCTCTCATAGTTAAATTGGAAAGCCAATAGTATTGTAATAGGAATGTAATGGGACATATGGTAGCTATACTTGTGGTGAAGATGGCATAATGTATAAACTTGTCAAATCACTAAGTTGTATACCTGAAACTAATGTAACATTGTGTGTCAACTATACTAAAAACAAAACAAAAACAAAAACAAACAAACAAACAAAAAACATCAGCAAGCAGAGATACTGAATGATGCCATCTTGCCTGGAGAGAGAAAGAAAGAAACATATATATGTATATATAGTTTCATAAATATGGACATTTCATATATATCATATATAATATATGAATCAGATATATCATATCTATCTATATCTATATAGATACAGATATAAAACCATAAGTTGCACTTTGTCTTAGAGAGGCTTTGTAATGAAATGTCCAGAGTTGTCAGTGCTAACAGGTAATCTAATATTATATGGAGCCACCCTTCTCCCTATAGTTCAAATTTTCTCAATTCTATCCATACCTAGAATTCTGAAGTCACATTATATTTCAATCTAAGTATCTAGAATTGCCACAGAGCATTTGGAAGTCCTCAGTTTCTACAGTGAGTTGACAACTTCCATAGTGACAGCTTCAGGTATGGGATTCTGGAGCCATGGATTGTCTTGGTCAAAGTTAATTTCCATTCAAGTCCATTCACATGTAAAGCTTGTTGTACCTTGTCAAAGATACCTTCCTCAGCCATCAAATCATAAATATATGCTCATAATATCTTCTTCAAAGTATTTTAAATTAATGCCACACATTCAGATTTTTCCATCAGCATGGATTTTGTTTTTGTGCAAGGTAGGAGATAGAAATCTATGGGCCAACTGGCCACGGGATATGCCCTGGCAGAAGTGGACATGAGAGGAAAATTCCCCGCAGACACTGGCAAGCCCCAGCCTGCTGCTGTGGGGCATGGGCTTCCCACAGTCAGTGGCACACCTGTGGCCCCTAGGCTTCCGGGAGGACTTAGACAAATTTCCATGGGCAGGGACCATAAAACCAAGACCAGGTGAGTACTTTGACAACCACCACCAATGAACCATTTTTCTTCTATCATTTCAAGGGGGGGTTATTTCTGCAATATACTTATTTTTGCTCTCTGAAGCATACAAAGAAAACTCAGGACAGAAAGGGGGTGATTGACATGCACCCCCAGAAAGGTGCAAACTGAATCTGTCTCTGCAGTACCATGATGACGTCCAAGGACAACAAATGGGGGGACAGGGCCGGGGAGGCAGAGAATGGGGAGGAAGGGAGTTAAAATAGCCATTCACTCAATAAATCCAGTTCAGGGACAAAAAAAAAAAAAATCTATTTTAAACTTTTCCACAGGAATAGCCAAACAGGAGTTACAGAAAAGATGGTGGAGGAGTAAGGGACCCTATTCCAAACGGTCTCCGGAATTGAGCTGTATATCTACCAGACCACTCTGAACACCCACAAAATCAGCCTGAGATGTAAGAAGATAGATATTGATCTCTATAAACAGAATATCACAGGTGGTTGGTTTCGAGGTATGAAACAGGGAGCTGTGATTCCGTGGGCATATATCTGAAGATAAATGGAAAGAGGAGGGATCCGTGGGGATCCTACACCACCGGTGAGTGATAGCCTCCCATGCTGGGGACAGGGCAGAGACTCGCAGACCAGTAGCTGCAGGGAAAGGACTTTAGGGCAGTCCCCCAGACTGAAACCTGGATCAGCAGGACCATGTGTGTGAACTGGGGGTGGCTGGTGGTTTTAGAAGCACAAAGGGCAGAGAAATGCCTGGACCTAGAAGCGAGGGCTGGGAGTGCTGCTGTGGGGCACACAACCCGGGATGCTGCAGTTTATAGCAGCACAGACAGAAACAGAGATAGTGTGGCCTGGAGAGCTCAGAGAAAGAACAGACTGCAAACTCTCTGCTCTGAGGCAGAGGGTTGGAAATGATCTCTTCTGCTCTATTGGATGAGATGCAGAAAGCTGCCAGAGAACAAAAGGCCCCCAAAACCGGTTTTCACCAAGCCCATCCTCCCCCACAGGGGGCAGGGCAACTCTGCCCAAACAGGGTTGCCTGAGTAACAGTGTGGCAGGCCCCACCCCCAGAAGAAAGGCTGGAAGAACAAGAGGCCAACAACTTTAAGGTCCCTTAAAACAGGTGCATCTTGCTTGGGTTGTGGTCAATAATTTGGACTCGGTACATTCCCTCAACCACCGCTCAACAGAATGACTAGGAGGAGGAACCTCTAAAATAGGAAAGGCCCAGAGACTATGACTTCTGCCACAGATTTACAAACGGAAATGGAATTCAGGGTAGCGGTTGTGAAGACAATAGCTAGAATGGAGAAATTGATCAATGGCAGCATAGAGTCTCTAAGGCCAGAAATGAAAGCAGAACTGGCAGAACTTAAAAATGCTATCAGTGAGATCCAATCTAATCTAGATAATCTAAAAGATAGGGCAAACTAGGCAGAAGAATGAATTAGTGATCTAGAAGACCAATTGATAGAAAAGAAGGATAAAGAGGAGGCCAGGGAGAAACAACTCAAAATCCATAAAAACAGAATCAGAGAAATAAGTGACAAAATGAAGCGTTCCAATGTCAGAATTATTGGGAACCCTGAGGGGGTAGAGAAAGAGAGAGGACTAGAAGATATATTTGAGCAAACTGTAGCTGAGAACTTCCTTAATCTGGGGAATGAAACAAATATCCCTGTCCTAGAGGCAGAGAGGACCCCTCCCAAGATCAAGAAAAATAGGTCAATGCCCCAGCATGTAGTAGTAAAACTCACAAATCTTAGAACCAAGGAAACCATCTTAAGGGCAGTTAGGGGAAAGAGATTCCTTACATACAGAGGGAGGAACATCAGAATAATGTCAGACCTATCCACAGAGACCTGGGAAGCCAGAAAGGGCTGGCAAGATATAATCAGGGTATTAAATGAGAAGAATATGCAGCCAAGAATAATTTATCTGGCAAGGCTTTCATTCAGAATGAATGGAGAGATGCAGACTTCCAAGACCAGCAGAAACTGAGCGAATATGTGACCACTAAGCTGGCCCTGCAAGAAATATTAAGAGGGTTCTATAAAAGGAGATAGACCCCAAGAGTGATATAGAACAGAAATATACAGAGACAATCTATAGAAACAAGGACTTCACAGGCAACATAATGACAATTAATTCATATCTTTCGATAATCACTCTCAACGTGAATGGCCTAAATGCTCACATAAAACGGCACAGGGTTGCAGATTGGGTAAACAGACAGGACCCATCCATATGCTGTCTATAAGAGACTTATTTTGAACCTAAAGATACATCCAGACTGAAAGTGAAGGGATGGAGATGCATCTTCCATGCCAGTGGACCTCAAAAGAAAGCTGAGGCAGCAATTCTTAAATCAGACAAATTAGATTTTAAGCTAAAGACAGTAATAAGAGACACAGAAGGACACTATATCATTCTTAAAGGGTCTATCCAACAAGAAGATTTAACAATTCTAAATATCTATGCCCCCAACATGGGAGCTGCCATCTACATAAGCCAACTGTTAACCAAAATAAAGAGTCATATTGGGGAGCGGAGCAAGATGGCAGAGAAGTAGGAGACCTGGATTTCGTCTGGTCTCAGGAATTCAGCTGGATAGGGACCAAAACATTCTGAACACCTACAAACACAACAGGAGATCAAAGAAAATAGCAACAACTCTCTGAACAGAAAAGCAACCACTTTCTGGAAGGTAGGACGTGCGGAGAAGTGAATCTGAGGTGATATTCGGGAGGATAGATGGCGGGGGAGGGGCCTCCATCTGCCACTTCTGGCAAGTGATAGAGCCATGGAGCACAAAATTGGAACTTTTAGAAGTCGGCTCCGTTGAGGGACCTCGCCCCGGTGGCTAAGCTGGGGGTGGAACACTCATGGGACAGTGTGGTCCCAGGATCCTCGGGGCCACAGAAAGACTGGGGGTGCCTGAGTTCGGCAGAGATCCCAGGTATCAGAGCAGGGAAGCCAGCTGCAGAGACTGAACCAAGGAGTGGGTTCTCAGCTCAGGGTTGCCATAAACCATGATCTGCGGCATAGTCAGGCCACTGCTCCTCCAGCAGGGACCCAACAAGCGGCAGATCTGGGGAAACTCCGCTTCCTCCCCTGGCAGGAGAGGCGCGGGAGTGCACTGCAGGGATCTGCTGGGGTTGGAGACTCCACACCAAGTTGGGTGCCAGAGATAAAAACACGCAGTCACAGGCCAGGTGAGCAGGGAGTGCGGCCGGAGACCAGGGAGACAACAGTGACTGACTGCTTTTCTCTGGGGGCTCACTAAGTGGCGGGGCCCAGAGTTCTCGGCTCCTCTGGAGCAGAGATTGGAAGGCCACCATTTTCACTCTCAGCCTCTAAAGATGTACAGAAAGCCTGCAGGGAACAAAAGCTCCTGAGAGCAAACCAGAGCAGATTACTTAGCCCAGACTGGGCAAGGGCAGGGCAATTCCACCTCCGACAAAGACTTTGGGAACCACGGCAACAGGTCCCTCCCCCAGAAGATCAGTGGGAACAGCCAGCCAAGACCAAGTTTACCCATCAATGAGAACAGCAGAACTCCAGCGCTAGAGGAATACTGCACATAGAATCCATGGCTTTTTTACCATGATTCTTTAGTCTTTCAAAGTTAATTTTTTTAACTGTCTTTTTTTTTTAATTTTTCTTTTTCCCTTTTTCAACCAACATCTTATCAATCCATTTTTTAAAAAATATTTTTATTTTTCATTCTTACAGTCATATTCTATCCCTTCAGAGTAGTTACCCCTATTTTTAGCATATATATATATATGTTCTCTATTTAAAAGTTTGAGATAGTTTCTTCTAGCATTTCAAAATATAGCCTAAATCTCTAGTGTATGTTTTTTTTTCTACTCTCCTGCCTGATCACATTCTCTCCCTTTTGTCTTCTTTTTTTTTTTTTTTTTAATCCTCTTCTTTCTTTTTTCAAACAACTTCTTATCAATTCCTTTTATAAAATTTTTTATAATTTTTATCTTTACAGTCATATTCCATCCTTTCATCATATCAATCCTTATTTTTGTACATATATAAGTTTTTCTTTCTTTAAAATTTTTGGAGGCACTTTCTTCTAACAGACCAAAATACACCCAAAATCTAGTGTGGGGCACTGATCTATGTACCAGCCTGATCATATTTGATCATATTCTGTTTTTTTGTTTTGTTTTGTTTTGTTTGTTTTTATCTTTATCTTTTTGTTTTTTGTTTTTTTTTTCTTTTTCTTTTTTATCTCTTTCACTTTCTTTTCCCCCTGCTTCAGGTCTTTTCTGATTAGTTTAGAGTATATTTTCTGGGGACGTTGTTACCCTGTTAGTATTTTGTTCTCTCACTCATCTATTCTCCTCTGGACAAAATGACAAGATGGAAAAAATCACCTCAACAAAAAGAACAAGAGGTAATACCAACTGCCAGGGACCTACTCAATATGGACATTAATACAATGTCGGATCTAGAATTCAGAATCCTCACTTTAAAGTTACTACCTGTGCTTGAAAAAAACATGGAAGTTATTAGAGAAACCCTTTCTGGAGAAATAAAAGAATTAAATCTAACCAAGTCAAAATCAAAAAGGCTATTAATGAGGAGCAATCAAAAATGAGGGTGCTAACTGTTAGGATAAATGAAGCAGAAGAGAGACTCAGTGATATAGAAGACCAAATGATGGAAAATAAAGAGCTGAGAAAAAGAGACATAAACAACTACTGGATCACGAGGGCAGAATTTGAGAGATAAGCGATACCATAAGACGAAACAACATTAGAATAATTGGGATCCCAGAAGAAGAAGAGAGAGAGGGGCAGAAGGTCTATTGGAGCAAATTATAGCAGAGAACTTCCCTAATTTGGGGAAGGAGACAGGCATCAAAATCCAGGAAGCACAGAGAACTCCTCTCAAAATCAATAAAAAATAGGTCAAAACCCCGACATCTAATAGTAAAACTTAAGAGTCTCAGAGACAAAGAGAAAATCCTGAAAGCAGCTCGGGAGGAGATATGTAACCTACAATGGGAGAAACATTAGATTGGCAACAGACCTATCCACAGAGACCTGGCAGGCCAGAAAGGACTGGCAGGATATATTCAGAGCCCTAAATGAGAAAAGTATGCAGCCAAGAATACTATATCCAACTAGGCTGCCATTGAAAATAGAAGGAGAGATAAAAGCTTGCAGGACAAACAAAAACTAAAGGAATTTGCAAACATGAAACCAGCCCTACAAGAAATATTGAAAGGGGTCCTCTAAGCAAACAGAGAGCCTAAAAGCAACATACACCAGAATGGAACACAGACAATATACGGTAACAGTCACCTTACAGGCACTACAATGGCACTAAATTCATATCTTTCAGTAGTTATCCTGAATGTGAATGGGCTAAATGCACCAGTCAAAGGACACAGGCTATCAGATTGGATTAAAAAACAAGACCCATAGATATGCTGTCTGCAAGAGACTCATTTTAGATCCAAAGACACCCCCAGATTGAAAGTGAAGGGCTGGAAAACCATTTACCATGCTAACGGACACCAAAAAAAAGCTGGGGTGGCAATCCTCATATCAGACAAATTAGATTTTAAACCAAAGTCTGTAATAAGAGATGAGGAAGGACACTATATCCTACTTAAAGGGTCTATCCAACAAGATCTAAGAATTGTAAATACCTATGCCCCTAACGTGGGAGCAGCCAATTATATAAGGCAATTAATAACAAAAGCAAAGAAACACATCAACAACAATACAATAATAGTGGGGGATTTTAACACCCCCCTCACTGAAATGGACAGATCATCTAAGAAAAAGATCAAAAAGGAAATAAAGACTTTAAATGACACACTGGACCAAATGGACTTCACAGACATATTCAGAACATCCCATCCCAAAGCAACGGAATACACATTCTTTTCTACTGCCCACAGAACATTCTCCAGAATCAATCACATCCTAGGTCACAAATCAGGTCTCAACCAGTACCAAAAGATTGGGATCATTCCCTGCCTATTTTCAGACCACAATGCTTTGAAACTAGAACTCAATCATAAGAGGAAAATAAGAAAGAACTCAAATACATGGAGGCTAAAGAGCATCCTACTAAAGAATGAATGGGTCAACCAGGAAATTAAAGAAGAATTAAAAAAAAATTCATGGAAACCAATGAAAATGAAAACACAACTGTTCAAAATCTGTGCAATGCAGCAAAGGCTGTCCTAAGAGGAAAGTATATAGCAAAACAAGCCTTTCTCAAGAAACAAGAAAGGTCTCAAGTACACAACCTAACCCTCCACCTAAAGGAGCTGGAGAAAGAACAGCAAATAAAGCCTAAACCCAGTAGGAGAAGAGAAATAAAGATCAGAGCAGAAATCAATGAAATAGAAACTAAAAGTACGGTAGAACAGATCAATGAAACTAGGAGCTGGTTCTTTGAAAGAATTCACAAGATTGATAAACCCCTGGCCAGACTTATCAAAAAGAAAAGAGAAATGACCCCAATCAACAAAATCATGAATGAAAGAGGAGAGATCACAACCAACACCAAAGAAATACAAACAATTTTAAGAACGTATTATGAGCAACTCTATGCCAGCAAATTAGATAACCTGGAGGAAATGCATGCATTCCTAGAGATGTATCAACTACCAAAACTGAACCAGGAAGAAATAGAAAACCTGAACAGACCTATAACCACTAAGGAAATTGATGCAGTCATCAAAAATCTCCCAAAAAACAAAAGCCCAGGGCCAGATGGATTCCCAGGGGAATTCTACCAAATATTTAAAGAAGAATTAATACCCATTCTTCTGAAACTGTTCCAAAAATAGAAATGGAAGGAAAACTTCCATACTCATTTTATGAGGCCAGCATTACCTTGATCCCAAAACCAGACAAAGACCCCATCAAAAAGGAGAATTACACACCAATATCCCTGATGAACATGGATGCAAAAATTCTCACCAAAATACTAGCCAATAGGGTCTAACAGTACATTAAAAGGATTATTGATCATGACCAAGTGGGATTTATCCCTGGGCTGCAAGGTTGGTCCAACATCCGCAAATCAATCAACGTGATACAATACATTAACAAAAGAAAGAACAAGAATCATATGATCCTCTCAATAGATGCAGGAAAAGCATTTGACAAAGTATAGCATCCTTTCTTGATCAAAACTCTTCAGAGTATAGGGATAGAGGGTACATGCCTCAGTATCATAAAAGCCATGCATGAAAAACCCACAGCGAATATCATTCTCAATGGGGAAAAACTGAGCTTTCCCAGTAAGGTCAGGATGTCCACTATCACCACTGCTATTCAACATAGTATTAGAAGTCCTAGCCACAGTAATCAGACAACAAAGATTAATAAAATGCATACAAATTGGCAAAGAAGAAGTCAAACTCTCACTCAAATATTGTGAAGATGTCAATGCTACCTAGAGCAATCTATACATTCAATGCAATCCCCATCAAAATACCATCCACTTTTTTCAAAGAAATGGAACAAATAATCCTAAAATTTGTATGGAACCAGAAAAGATCCCGAATAGTTAGAGGAATGTTGAAAAAGAAAACCAAAGCTGGCAGCATCACAATTTCAGACTTCCAGCTCTATTACAAAGCTGTCATCATCAGGACAGTCTGGTACTGGCACAAAAACAGACACATAGATCAATGGAACAGAATAGAGAGCCTAGAAATGTACCCTCAACTCTATGGTCAACTAATCTTCGACAAAGCAGGAAAGAATGTCCAATGGAAAAGACAGTCTCTTCAACAAATGGTGTTGGGAAAATTGGACAGTCACATGCAGAAGAATGAAACTGGACCATTTCCTTACACCACGCACAAAAATAGACTCAAAATGGACGAAAGACCTCAATGTGAGACAGGAGTCCATCAAAATCCTAATGGAGAACACAGGCAGCAGCCTCACGACCTCAGCCACAGCAACTTCTTCCTAGAAACATCGCCAAAGGCAAGGGAAGCAAGGGCAAACATGAACTATTGGGACTTCATCAGGATAAAAAGCTTTTGCACAGCAAAAGAAACAGTCAACAAAACCAAAAGACAACTGACAGAATGGGAGAAGATATTTGCAAATGACATATCAGATAAAGGGCTAGTATCCAAAATCTATAAAGAACTCATCAAACTCCACACCCAAACCACAAATGATCCAATCAAGAAATGGGCAGAAGACATGAACAGACATTTTTCCAAAGAAGACATTCAAATGGCCAGCAGACACTTGAAAAAGTGCTCAACATTGCTCAGCATCAGGGAAATCCAAATCAAAACCTCAATGAGATACCACCTCACACCAGTCAGAATGGGTAAAATTAACAAGTCTATACTCTAGGAACTACAGAACACTCATAAAAGAAACTGAAGAAGACAGAAAGATGGAAAAACATTCCATGCTCATGGATTAGAAGAATAAACATTGTTAACATGTGTATGCTACCCAGAACAATCTATACCTTCAATGCCATCTCAATCAAAATTCCAATGACATTTTTCAAAGTGCAAACAATCCTAAAATTTGTATAGGATCAGAAAAGACCCCGGATAGCCAAGGAAATGTTGAAAAAGAAAAACAAAGCTGGGGTCATCACGTTGCCTGATTTCAAGCTATACTACAAAGCAGTGATCACCAAGACAGCATGGTACTTGCACAAAAACAGACATATAGACAAATGGAACAGAATAGAAAGCCCAGATATGGACCCTCAACTCTGGTCAAATAATCTTTGACAAAGCAGAAAAAAAAAAAAATTTCAATGGAAAAAAGACAGTCTGTTCAATAAATGGTGCTGGGAAAATTGGACAGCTATATTCAGAAGAATGACACTCGACCATTCTCTAACACCAATGAAGCGGGGGAAATCAGAGGGAGGGATGAATCATGAAAGACTATGGACTCTGAGAAACAAACTGAGGATGTTAGAGGGGAAGAGTGTTGGGGGGATGGGTTAGCCTGTTGATGGGTATTAAGGAGGGCACGTACTGCATGGAGCACTGGGTGTTATATGAAAACAATGAATCATGGATCACTACATTAAAAACTAGTGATGTATGGTGACTAACATAACATAATTAAATTAAATTAAAAAAAAAAAAAAGAATAGCCAAGCTGTCCAGCATTGTTCATTGACTAGGCCATCCTATCTCTTTTCCCCATGATTTCTAAATATCTCTTCTGTCATACAATGTTTACTCTGGAGCTCTGTTATTTTCTGTAAGCCAATCTCACTCCGTCTTAATGAACACCACTTTAAGTGATAAAATTCCTTCTAAGCACTGCTTTAGCTTTGTCCCACAATTTTTTAGATAAAGTTTATCTTTTAATTGCTACCATTTCTAAACATTTTGGAAATGCTATTATTTCTTCTACTTTAACCCTCCAGTTTTCAGAACTGAAGGATTTTATTTTTAAGTTTCCAGAAAGTTGAAGATTTTTAGCTTTTTATTTTATTATTATTTTGTTTTGCTGTGCTCCTTCTAATGTTATTACACTTGAAAATAGGTTATGATGCAGTTTATTGTCATATTGAGGGCACTTATTATGAATGAATTGAGAGTACCATCAATAACCATCTCAAGATAACCATGATATATTGGAATTATATAGGTATGTCTACTTGTTCCAGGACCATTTATTGAAAAGACTATCTTTGCTCCACTGTGTTTCCTTTGCTCTTTTGTCAAAGATCAGTTGATTGTATTTATGTGGCTATATTTCCGGGATATCTGTGCTATTCGTTTGGCCTGGTTGTCTATGCTTTTGTTAATATCACACTGTCTTGATTATTGTCTTTTTATCATAAGTCTTGAAATAAGGGAGTGTCGGTCTTCTAGTTTTATTCTTCTCTTTAAATATGGTGTTGATTGTCCTGGGTCTTTTGCCTCCCCAAATAACCTTGAGGATCAGTGTGTTAATTTCCACAAAATAGATTGCTGGGATTTTGACAACATCTATAATTAAGTAGGGAAAAATTGACATTTTGATACCCTTGAGTCATCCCATTTATGAACATGGAATAACTCTCCACTTATTCAGTTCTTTTTTTTTTTTTTTTTTCATTTCATTCATCTGAGATTTGTAGTTTTCCTCATATGGGTCTTGTATATGTTTTGCTAGATTCACACTGAATTATTTTATTTTTTGATTGCTAATGTAAATGGTATTATATTTTTTATTTCAAATTCCACATGTTCATTATTGCTATCTAGGAAAGTAATTGAATTTTCTATATTAACCTTGGATCCTGCAAACTTGCTTAATTTATTTATTGGTTCCAGGAGTTTTTGTCAATTATTTTGAATTTTCCACATAGACAATCATGTCATCTGTGAACAAAGACAATTTCATTTCTTCCTTCCCCATCAGTATACCTTTTATTTCCTCTTCTTGCCTTTTTTTTCATTAGTGAGGACTTCCAATACTATCTTGAAATGCTATGAGAGGAATTCCTTGCCTCTAGCCTATTTTAGTAGGAAAGGAATGCTTTTCTCATCAATAAGTATAATATTAGCTGTAGTGCTTTCTTGCTTTCTTTTTTTAATCTTTTTTTGTGAATAATCTTTATCAAGTTGAGAAAATTCCTCTCTATTCCCAGTTTAGTGAGAGTTTTTATCATGAATGGGTGTTGGATTTTATTAAATGTTTTTTCCATATTTATTGATATGATCATGTGATTTGTCTTTTTTAGTTTGTTGATGTAATGCATTATAAAATTAAAAGAATCTGGTTTATCTGGTTTTCCACTTGGTTGTGGTGCATTAATATTTTATACATTGTTAGATTAGGTTTGCTGATATTTTGTTGAGGATTTTTTCATCTATGTTTACTCGTGAAAGATACTGGTCAGTAGTTTTCTTGTATTGTCTTTGTCTGGTTTTGGTGTTAGGGCAATGCTGTCATCATAGAATGTTTAGAAAGTATTCTTTTTCACTCTCCTCCAAAATAAACTGTAGAGAATTGGCATAATTTCTTCCTTAAATATTTGGTATTATTTGCCATTGAACCCATCTGGGCCTTCTAGTTTTTTGTTTGTTTGTTTTGGAAGGTTACTAATTATTCACCCAACTTATTTAATAGATATAGGTCAGTTCAGATTTTCTATATATTCTTGTGTGAGTTATGGCATATTGTCTTTCAATTAATTGGTCCCTTTCATCTAGGTTATCAAATTTATGGGCATATGGGGGGCCTGGGTGGCTCAGTCATTAAGCGTCTGCCTTCAGCTCAGGTCATGATCCCAGGGTCCTGGGATTGAGCCGCACATCGGGCTCCCAGCTCAGCAGAGGGCCTGCTTCTCCCTCTCCCACTCGCCCTGCTTGTGTTCCCTCTCTTGTTGTGTCTCTTTCTGTCAAATAAATAAACAAAATCTTTGAAAAAAAATTTGTGGGCATAGAGTTGTTCATAATATTCCTTTATTATGATTTTTTAAATGGCCATGGAGACTGTAGTTATGTGCTTTTTCATTTCTGATATTAGTAATTTGCATTCTCTCTGTGTGTCTCTGTCTCTGTGTTCCTCTCTCTCTTTCTCTCTCTCTCTCTTAGTCTAGCTACAGGCTTATCCATTTTATTCATCTTTTTAAGGAACCAGGTTTTGTTATTTTTGTTCTTTTTTTCCTATTGATTTCTCTGTGTTTATTTAACTTGTTTCTGCTCTAATTTTTTTCTTATTTTTTTCTTTCTACTTTAGATTTAATTTCTTTTTTCTTTTTATAGTTCCCACAGATGGAAATTTTGATGACTGGTTTAGGTTTTTCTTCTTTCCTACTCTATACATTCAATGGTATAGATTTCCTTCTAAGCAGAAAGTTGCATCTCACATATTTTGATAAGTTGTATTTTCATTTTCATTTGGTTCAAATTATTTTCTAATTTATCTTGATATGATTTCTTTGACCCATATGTTATTTAGAATTTTGATTTTTAATCTCCACATATTATGGGATTTACAGTTATCTATCTGTTCTTAATTTCTAGTTTAACTGCACTGTGGTCTGAGAGCAGACATTGTGTGATTTCCCTCTGCTGGGGGCCAAGGGGATTTTTCTTCAATATTTAGTGCAGAAACCTGCTGAGCTCTTGTTGGTAAATCTCAAATTCTGAGACTCCTGTGTGACTGGGTCCCCCTGAAGTTTTTAACTTGTAGAGCTATCCACACTGTAGCTCCAGCAATTGCTAACTGGAGTTCAGGTTTTTCTATCCTGATGTGGTTTCTGCTTGTGAGTCTCTGCTTCAGTGAGCCATGACTTCTTGCATTCACCTGTTTGTCTCTGTAATCTTGGGAGTAGCAATTGTCCTTCTTTTGTAGATGCAAGAACACTTGTTAATTTTTCAGCTTTTTAGTTGTTGGAATGAAGTGATACCTTCCAGGTTTCTTATAAATGTAACTGGAAACCAGTATTTTCCCCTGCCACTCTTTTTTTTTTTTTATTCTTTCTTTTGTTCTCTATTTTTTCAAATACTCTGTGTGTGTGTGTGTGTGTGTATGTATTTTGTGAACTACTATTGCTAGATCATTTTTCTCCCACTCCAATTTTTTTTTTTTTTAATTTTCCTACTTTCCATTGGATATGGGGAATTGTCTTTTGTGGGTTAACATTATAATTCTATTTTCATTCTATTTGTGATTATCTCTACTCTACTAATTAATCCTAATTTTGCCCATTTCTCTGTATCAAATTTTAAATGTAACAATAGTTACATCTTCCTCTTAAGAGGGCAAGTATCTTAGTATTTGTCACCTCTTTTATTCCCTTTTATAACCTCATCTAGAGGTTTAGTTTAGAATTGTTATAAACATAGTCTTTTTTTGCTTTGCCGTTTAGCAAACAGAGTGCTTTTCTAAGTTCTTTACTTCTCTTTACTTAGCATTTATTTTGACACATCTTCCTGAATTTTTTTTCTACTAGATGGAGCTATTTCTCCAGGCCATTTTTCAGGATGCAAAATGTGCTTTAAGATTTTTGACTCCTTATATCATGGAATATTTTTGCACTCAAAAGTTGTTGTATTTTTTTTAAAAGGGTTATTTAAAAAGATAAAACAAACGTTAATTTATTTTAGTTTTGTATCTGGTCAATGGTTGCATTGGCAAGTCTTTTTTGTCATTCTGACCATTTTTAAGTGTACAGTACAGTGGTGTTAACTATATTCACCTTGTGTAACAGATGTTATTGGAATTCTTATGCCAATTTGGTTCTCATTACACTGTAGAATGTTGGTCATTTCTCTGAATTTTTTTTCATGGTTAACCTTAAATTTCAGTGATGTGATGTTTCTTCTTCTCATATTTTTCTTTTAGAACTCTATGTGCCCAGGGATTTCTGACTTTTCATCTTTTTACAGTAATTTCATTTAAAAAAATCCCTTTAGTTATTTTTTTTTTCTCTGTCCTTGGGTGGTTTCTACTATAAAACAATATTTCTACTTCTAGGGCATAACATTCTCTTAAGTTTTCTCCTCTTTCAGCCTTCCTGATGCCTCCTGGCTTAATTTTTGACCTGCACTTCCAGTTCATTGATTCAACTATTTTGTCACAGATTATCATTTATGCCATTTAAAGATTTGAACTTAAGTTCCACTTTTCTGTTGTTGATGTCAATATTTTTGTGGTTTTATTGGCAAGGATGAAGGAGAGGTCATTTCCTTCTATATCTGAATACATTCATTGCTTTGAACATTTATTTAGTCTCATCATTTTAAGGACAAATGCTTAGATTTATTCTTTTTTTATTGAGGTATAATTGACATATAACGTTATATTAATTTTAGCTCTACAACATAATGATCTAATATTTGTATGTGCTGCAAAATGATCACCACAATATGTTTAGTTATTATCTGTCACCTTATATAGTTACTCAAGTTTTTCTTGTGTTGAGAACTTTCAAGATCTATTCTCTTAGCAACTTACAAATATGCAATACAGTATTATTAACAATAGTCACCACACTATACATTACATCCCCATGAGTTATTTATTTTGTAACTGAAGTTTGTACTTTTTGCCCACCTTCACCCATTTCGTCCATACTCTACATCACTCTCACCCTCTGGTAATGACCAATATGTTCTCTATATCTCTCAGCATGTTTTTTTTCTTTTCTTTTCTTTATTTGCTGTTTCTTAGATTCCACATATAGGTGAAATCATATAATATTCATCTTTCTCTGTCTCACATATTTCACTTAGCATAATACCTTCAAGGTCCATCCATGTTGTCACAAAATGACAAGATTGTGTGTGTTGTTTCTACATTTGACAATTTTGGATAATGCTGCTATGAATATAGAAGTCCACATATCTTTTTTAAATTAGTGTTTTTAATACCCGGAAGTGGAATTGCTGGATCCTATGGTAGTTCTAGATTTTTAGGTTTTTTGAGGAATCTCCAAACTCTTTTCTATAATGCTGCACCTATTTACATTCCAATCAACAGTGTACAAGGGATCCCTTTTGTTCAAATTGCACCAGCACTTGTTATTTTTTGTCTTCGATGATAGCCTTTCTAACAGATGTTAGGTACTATCTCATTATGGTTTTGATTTGCATTTCCCTGATGATTAGTGATGTTGAACATCTTTTCATGTGCTTGTGGCCATCTGTATGACTTGTTGGAAAAATGTCTATTCATATTCTCTTCCCATTTTTAATTTTATTTTTGTTTTGTTGTGCTTTCTTTTTTTGCTATAGAGTTGTATGAGTTTATATATTGGAGATATATATATATATGTTGGATATTAACCTATTTTTAGATATATGATTTGCAAATATTCTCTCCCATTCACTAGGTTGTTTTGTTTTCATTTTGTTGATGGTTCCCTTTGCTGTGTGGAAACTTTTTAGTTTGATGCAGCTCTACTTGTTTATTTTTGCTTTATTGGCTTTGTTTTTGGGGTCAGATCCAAAAAATCTTTACCAACAATGATGTCAAGGAGTTTGAATTTATACTTAAGTGAGTCTCAGAATCTTTGCTTTTTGATAAAATATTTCCAATTATTTACATTTGTTTTAAAAACATATACATGCATATGCTTTATACTTTATTACTTTAATTTTACAATTTTCTACAGTTTAGTGTTGATGTATCTTCCTTCCCCTCCCCACATCTTACTTTCCCTTTTTTCAGCTATCTCCTAGCCTGGAAGTTTGGCAGTTTTACTATGATTTTCAATTTAGCTAGCATTTGCCATCTTCTCTTTAGTGTTATATACAAATTGACATATTTTTAGTAATAGATCTGCATTAAATAATATTTATGTTTTCTATCAAACAACTTAAGTGACTACACCTTTTTTTCACCAACAAATATGAATTTGTCTAAATCTACATTTCCTATTTTTCCTTATTTTTTCTTTGCTATATTTTGACCATTATTAAATTGTCCCTTTTATATGTATATACTTTGTTCCAACAAAAATTGCTAAAGTATTATAAATTCTCTATGATAGTATAATCTGCCACTTTTAGATAATCTGCATATTATGAGTATTTACATACATACTTCTGTTTCCTCTGCTCCTTTTATTTGTTTATCTTGAGATCACTCTTCAAGTTTAATTGACTTTTCATTTGGTTAGAATAGTTGAATATGTGTTTTTGCCACTTAGACAAAGTTTATGTGTTTTCTATTTTGTGGAATTTTGATTATAGAATTCTAGAGTGATGTTTTTCTTTCTGATTTTATGGCTTAAGTAAGCTGTATTTCTATTTGGAAGTTTCTGAAGTTTAATATCCAACCTAGGTATTCAAAAATTTCATATGAAACTTTTTGTCTATAAGTCTTCCCTGGGACCGAATACCCTCCTTCAAAATGAAAAGAGAAGTCACAAAGGTTCCTTAATAATGTAGGCCATTTGTGATTTTTCTTCTTTTAGAACTCCTGTTTTGTTATATTATATCTCAGCATGAGCTATTCAAGTTCCCATCATACCATCTATTCTCTCATTTTCCCCCCATATCTGTGGGGGTTTGCCTGCATTGTGAGATATTCTTTTTCCAGTCCAGCTTTAGAATACTAATAAGGCACTCAACAACAGCTATTGTTTCTGTTTTAGTTTGTTTCATATTATTAATATTTGAAAAATAACTTTTATGCCTGGACAGTCTTTTCTGCATTTGTATGCAAACATACTTTAAATGGAAGTTCCCAAGAACTTGTGCTTAATTTTGTTCTGGTTTTGGTTGAAGTTCTCTTTGTTTTTGTCCACACTTTTTTTTTTTTTCAAATTGGCTTTCTTTCCTCAGTTTACTAATTTTCATTAATCTCAGTTATGTCTCTTCAGATAAAACTACTGAAATACCTCAGAACGTGTCAAATAAACTTTTAGTTGAAAACATGGAAGTTTTGGTTCTGATTGTTCTAAGGTGAGAAAGTTGCATAATGGGGACCCACCCCTCACAACCTTTTTACCTTCTACTGAGGTCAGAAAGATGAACTGTCTGCCTTCAGGCTTCTCTGAGCACAGGCTGGAGAGCAGTCCTCCAGCATCTACACAACTGTGGGAAATCTATTCCTGATGCAATACTAATTTACAGGACACTAGTAATGCCCACTCTTAATTACAATAGTGGTTCACTTGGCCTTGGGATGGCTCAAGCATGTTCTCCAATTTTCCTCTTTCTTCTTTACTTTCTTGGTTATGTCCATATTGATATGAAATCTATATGTTCATTTATGTTCTACTAAAATATATAAATAAAAGAAAATAAATACATCTGAGATATATATTTTTTTTCATTAAGCATTTGAAGGAAGAAAATTTAAAAGAGTAGCTCCCCTCAACTAGATTCACTAGACCTCTAGGTTTGGGAAACAAAATCATGATGTAGGCACATAGGAACTTAATTGAATACACATACACATTTTATATGTATATATGCATGTATCTATTTATCTAATATGTATTTATTTATGCAAGATATATTTATGCCTATACATTTATATTTATACATTTGTATCTACCTTCAGCTTCTTTTTCAAGATATAATTGCTATGTAACACTGTAGTAGTTTAAAGTGTACAACAGAATGATTTGATATATGTAGGCACTGTGACATAATTACCTTGAAAAGTTTAGTTAACATCTGTCACCTCATGCATTTGCAATTTTCTTTTTCTTGTGATGAGAAATTTTAAGATTTACTCCCACAGCAACTTTCAAATATACAATGTGGTATTGTTAACTACAGTCACCATGCTCTGCTTTAAATCCTCAGGACTTATTCATCTTATAAGTGGGAATTTGTAACTTTTGATCCCTTTTACTTATTTCTCCTACTCCCATCCCCTGCCTCTGGCAACAATTAATCTGTTCTGTGCATCTATGCATATAGGTTGTTTAGATTCTGCATATAAGTGAAATCATATGATATTTGTCTTTGTCTGATTTATTTCACTTAGTATAATACCTTCAAGGTCCATCCATGTTGTTGCAATGGCAGGATTTCTTTCTTTAATATACGCATATATGTCTGTGTATGTATATTATCATATATATGATATAATATATATTTTATGTTTCTATTATATAGAACATACATTTATATGGAATATATGTTTATATATTTAATACATATAATATTTTATTTATCCATTCACTCATTGGTGGATGCTTAGGTTGTCTCCATATATTAATTGTTTTAACATGTGAGCACAAATGTCTTTCCATGTATTTGTGTCTTCTTTAATTTCTTTCATCAATGTCTTATAGTTTTCACTGTACAGGTCTTTCACATCCTGGATGAAATTTATTCCTAGTTATTTTATTCTTTTTGATACAATTATAAGTGATATTTTTATGTTTGGGTGTTTGATTGGAAAATATTTCAGTCTTTTGATTAATGTGTAGACAATTTTATCTTTAGAAACTTGAATCTTCAACTCCATTTACTCACATATCTTTGCTATCTCTCAATAGCATTTTAAAGTTTTCTACTTTGAGGGCTTGAACAAGTTTTGGCTATATTTGTTTGTTTTTTATTATATTAATTTTTAAGTATTTGACGCTAAAGCACCGCTTTAAGTATATATTTTAAAATTTCTAATTTTTATATAAAAACATTATTTTTGCATTGAATTTCAATTTTACAACTTTGTTGTAAATAATTTAACTAATCTGTTAATAATTTGACTATAACATCTCTTGGGTTCTCTTTTCTTTACACATAATCATATCGTATAAGAGCTTAACATTTTTCTTCTCTTTCACAATCATTTTATCTTCTACTACTTTTTTCCTGAATTAAGGTATTGCCTAGAGACTCTGGACCAACATTAAATAGAAGTGGTGAACCTCCTTGTTTTGTTCTCAATAAAATAGGAAAGTTTCAATGTTTCACTGATAATAATAATGTTTGCTGTAGATTAAAGATAAAAGCTTCATATTTTTTTTTTAGATTAGGAAAGTCCCCTTCTGTCCCAAGTTTGCTTTTTTAAAATAAATGTATTTATTTTTATTACATTATGTTAATCACCATACATTACATCATTAGTTTTTGATGTAGTGTTCCATGATTCATTGTTTGCATATAACACCCAATGCTCCTCAATATTTTCTACATGTATTAAGTTTTTTTTTTCTCTCTGTTGTGTTAATATAGTAAATTATATAAACTGAATTTGAATGATAGACTATTTTAGTTTTCAACTTATCTTAATTACATGATATTACCCTTATGTGTTTATTGCTGTATCCACTTTGTTAATATTTTCTTTAGGACTTTATTTTAATCTGAATACATGTAGTCTATAATTTGATTTTGTTAAAATGACCTTTTTCAGGTTTTGTTATTAAGATTTTGCTCACCCTATGAGTTGGAAATATAATTTCTTCCTCAAATATTTGGTAAGAAAAATGCACTGGTAATGAATTCTGTAACTGGAAATGTGAGAAAAAAATTTAAACAATTTTTTAGTAGGAATAAAACTACTCATGTTTTCTTTCTCATTCTAAAACCATGTCATCCAAGTACTCAGATTTATTTGCTTAATTATGTTCATAATATTTTGAATTTATATTATATCTCATTTTACTCTTGATTCCTTACTGGTTATTTTTTGTCTCCTTAGTTACAAAGAGGGACTCACTTCTTTAAATATGACTGAATATGCATGAAGTATTGCTGCATGGGGTCCCTCCCACCACTGCACAGCCCAACTGATGACAGCAGCAGTCACAGGAAATACCTGCAAGTCTCTGGCTGGACTTTTACCTTGGCTTGCTTGAGCAGCAAGATGTAAGGACCAGGATATTTAAAGCCACTAGAAAAGCCTTAAGCTGATAACAACAACAAAAATAATAATAAATCTCACAACTTCTTTACATCTCAGATGATTGTTGTGAGGTAAATTGTCTTCAGGAGTTCACCAGGAATATAAAGCCTCAGAAGCCCAAGGTAGGAACTGACACAAACTTTTGCTGGCTTTATTCCCATTTGGGTTTCACTCCCCCACCTCTGCAATCCATCTCCCTAATACATTACTTTTATTTTTACTCATGACCTCTCTCCAAAGAAGCCCAACTTAGAGCAATTTACAGCATTTTTCAAATTTTTCTATTGTGGGGTTATGCTATTAAGGATGTGCATATTTAGAACTATAGCATCTCTGGATAAACTGAAACACTTGATTTTTATAGTCACCTGCTACATCATTGTGAAGGTTGTGCCTCAGAGTCTCTGCTCTATGATGGATATAGGTTCATCAGGTATATTTGTTACCTAGTATCCTTTTAAAAATTTTTATATTTTCAATTTTTCAATCTTCTGGTAAATTTATTTTCAGATGTCTTTTTTTAGCAACATACAGTTATTTTATTTAAATTCAATCTCAAACACTTCCCCTTAATTATAGTATTTAGTCAATCAGTATTAAATATAATACTAATATACTTGGAATCAAATAAATAATTGTGTCCTAGACTTTCTACATGGCAAGGCTTTTCTATGGTATTTTTTCATCCTTTTATCATTTTTTGAATACATTCCTTCCATTAAACAATTTTCTATCTATATATTTAGAAAATAGCCCTTAGTTTCCTATTCTTTTATTGATTAAAGTAAGAATTAAAGCATAAAACCTTGATAATGCCTTATCAACATCCAACATTATCTAGTGCATTTCTCCTCTTCTAATATAATGTAAAAACCTGAAAACATTTAATTTTGTTTAATTACTTCCAGAAATTTTTTTAAGATTTTATTTATTTATTTGACAGAGAGACACAGCGAGAGAGGGAACACAAGCAGATGGAGTGGGAGAGGGAGAAGCAGGCTTCCTGCTGCCCAGCGCAGGGCTCGATCCCAGCACCCTGGGATCATGGCCTGAGCTGAAGGCAGACGCTTAACGACTGAGCCACCCAGATGCCCCATTTACTTCCAGAATTATATGATTATAATTTTATTAATCACAGACACATTAAATTGCAGAAAGCAATATTATTATTATTATTATTATTATTATTATTATTATTATTATTATTGTTGTTATTATTATTATTGGTGGTGGTGTCCTTTCTGTTATATTCATTTAAATTTACGCACATATTTAGTTTTTGTTTATCTTTATTTCATGCTACAGTTATGACCTTTGACCAGGATTGTGTCTTCCAAAGAAAGCCCTTTATGTTGTCTTTGGTATTTGAGAAGTAATCTTCTGTTAAAATGCGGCTTCTTTAAAAATAATCTGTTTTTGTTTTTAACTCCTTTTAAGTTTTCTCCTTGGTATGTTTTCCCTAGTTTCACAGTAATGTTTTAGGTATAGATTTCTTTATGTTTTTACTGGACTGTTGGATTTTGGGGATTGATTTTTTTTTTATCTGTTATGGAAAATTTTCAGTCATTTTATCTTCAAATATTACTAAGCTATTCTTTTTCTATTTTGCTCTGTGACTCCAATTTAACCTATATTAGACTTTCTTCTTATGCTTTCCCAGTTTTACTGCGATACAATTAACATATCACATTGTGGCAGTTTAAGTTGTTCAAGATAATGATTTGATAGGTGTACATATTGCAAAACGACTACTACAATAAATTTAGCTACCTTTCATTAACTCACATTGTTACAATTTTTTGTAATGTGTATTTTTAAGATCTACTTTCTTATAAACTTCAAAATATACAATATATTTTTGTTAACTGTAGTCACCATCATGTACATTATATCCCCTGAACTTATTTAACTTATAACTGAAAGTTTATACCCTTTGACCAGCTTTACCCGTCACTGGCTCCCCCTCTCCAATTTCTGGAAACCACCAATCTGTTCTCATTTCTATAAGCTCAGTTTTATGTTTTGTGTTGTTTTTTTGGTGTTTTTTATTCCAACTATAAGTGAGATCATACAGTATTTGTCTTTCTCTGATTTACTTCACTTATTTATTATAAATGCATTCTTCTGCTTTATAATAGGTTTCTAATTATTTCTTGAATTGTGACTAAGCAGTTAACAAATGTGACCATTAATTTTTAAATTTTGGTTATTTTACATTTTTGGTTCTACAATATTGATTTTTAATTTCAAAATATAATAGTGATTCCAGTTTCCTGATAGTTGTTAGATTTCTAAGAATGTCTCCAAGATCCCCACATCCTGGGGTACACATATTTCATAATCCCTGGGTGTTTGGCCTCATTAGACCCTGAGCAAAGACACCACCTTTGACTTCTGACCTACAAAAGTGTGAGATAATGAATGTTGTTTGAAACCTCACAGTCTGTTGTCATCCTGGATCAGCAATAAAAAAAACAATGCAGTTAGTAAGTTTGGCTTAATCTCTTTGAACCTAATAAGCACAGTTTTTTGTTAGTTTATCATTTGTGTCTAATAAGTTTGGTTATTTCTGTTGTCAAACTCAAGCCAAATAGAAACTTTAAGAACAATTCTAAAGAAAGTCAGATTAGTTTCAAATAATCATCACAATGGTCTCATTAAATATTATCAGCAATAATTAATTTCAGAATATAGTAGTTCTAGCAACTTAATTTCTGAGCTAAAATAATTTAGAATCTAGAAAATGCAAAGTGATCAAGTATCAAAGGAAACATAAATAGAATAAAACAGTGCAGTTGAACTTAATGCATTCTAAAATATAAAATATTCATGCATTTTTTTCTGATTAAATTAATATAAAAAAGGAAGAAAAAACCCAGAAGGAAGAAATTAAAGAATTATGAATAAGATTGTTAAACCAAAAATATAGAAACTTGAATTTTCAGCATAAAATTCTTACAGGTCACCTATAAAGTTTAAAACAGATAGTCTAAGAACTCCCATAGAAAGGATTCTGAGTTAAAGGAGATTTTGTGCGAAGATAGGGTAATTAGTGGCTTTAAATCTGAAGACATGGTGAAAAGATTCACCTTGGATACAGAAGTTTGTTTTAGAGGGGCAGAGTGTGACTATGGAAAATAATAATTTCCAAAGATATCCATGTTCTAATTTCTGGGACCTATTTATATGTTATGATATGTGGCAAAGGGAATTAATATTGCAATGGAATTGAAGTTGTTAATTAGTCTATTTTAAGATAGAATGATAATACATGATGATCCATATGTGTTCAAAGTGAAAGGTAAGCAAGAGAGGAGGTCAGAGAAATGCAATATAAGGAATTGACTCACCTTTGCTCATTTTCAAGATAGATGCAGTGATGAGATAAAGGATAAGGACAGCCTCTAGATGCTGGAAAAGGCAAAAAAAAAAAAAAGAAGATATATAATATATAATATATATTTTCTTCCCCCAGAAATTACAGAAAGAAATGCAGTATTGCCAATGTCTTGACCCTCTCCCAGATTCTTGGCAGTCTTGCTAATCTTGCTTTTGATGAGTTAATGGGTTTTAGAACTCCTCCAAAAGATCAAAATGTTTTCGAACTCTCTTGAAAAACTTTATTCTTAGACCTTTGTGATTTTCTGAAGTGACTCAGAGCTCATTTATGAGAAATGTGCTATTCCTAGAGCATTTAGTATGAATTTGTTGAAAAAATACATCAGATTCATATACAGGCATATGTCTAATATATTGCAGGTTTGGTTCAAGACCATTGTAATAAAGCAAATATCACGATAAAGAGAGTCTAATGATTATTTTGGTTTTTCAGTGCATATAATGTTATATTAAATATAGTATAATGTTTACACTATACTGGAGCCTAGTAACTGTGCAATAGCATTATGTCTCAAAAAAAAAAAAAAGGTACATACCTTAATTATAAAATACCTTATTGCTAAAAAAGGATAACCATCATCTGAGCTTTCAGAAAATTAAATCAGTGATAACTGATCACCATAGTAAAAATAACAATAATGAAAAAGTTTGAAATATTGCAAAAATTACCAAAATGTGGCAGAGAAACAAAGCATGTAAATTCTGTTGGAAAAAAATGTTGCCAATAGACTTGCTCAATGCAGCCTTGCCAAAACAAAGTATCAAAAATGCAGTATCTTCAAAACACAATAAAGTGAAGCACAATAAAATGAGATATGCCTGTATTAATTATACTTTAAAATTTTAAATGGGGGGCGCCTGGGTGGCTCAGTTGGTTAAGCGACTGCCTTCGGCTCAGGTCATGATCCTGGAGTCCCGGGATCGAGTCCCGCATCGGGCTCCCTGCTCGGTGGGGAGTCTGCTTCTCCCTCTGACCCTCCCCACTCTCATATGCTTGTTCTCTCTCA
This sequence comes from Mirounga leonina, assembly GCF_011800145.1. NCBI lineage: Eukaryota > Metazoa > Chordata > Mammalia > Carnivora > Phocidae > Mirounga > Mirounga leonina. Next base: position 105,621,563 of record NW_023270377.1, read on the forward strand.
TTCTCTCTCAAACAAATAAATTTAAAAAAAAATCTTTAAAAATTAAAAAAAAATTAAATGGAATAAAAAGCAAAACATCTTTAATTATAAGAAATTATAAAATACCAACATTATTACTATAAAGAATGGATTCATGAAGGACATCATGAGGATAATACAAAGTGTAAAAACAAGAGTAATGCATGTGATTTCCCAAATAATACATGTAATTCCAGATATATATATATATATAGCCCCATGTGAGTTTCCATGCCCAGTGCCAAATATGTTTCAGATGCTCTCCCCATTCCCTCTGCCCTTCCCCCCACCCCCACTCCTGCACAGGCACACACTCTCTCTCTAAGATAAAATAAAAAGGGGCGCCTGGGTGGCTCAGTCGTTAAGCCTCTGCCTTCCGCTCAGGTCATGATCCCAGGGTCCTGGAATCGAGCCCCGCATCGGGCACCCTGCTCAGCAGGAGGCCTGCTTCTCCCTCTCCCACTCCCCCTGCTTGTATTCCTTCTCTCACTGTCTCTCTCTCTGTCAAATGAATAAATAAAATCTTTAAAATAAATAAATAAATACATAAAATAAAATAAAAAAGTAAACAAATTGGACTGCATCAAAAATAGGAACTTTTGTGCATTGAAGGGCACTATCAAGAAAATGAGAGTGAGGAAATATTTACAGTCATAAATATGATAAGCGTTTGATATCTAGAATATATAAAAACACTTCCAACTTAACAAGAAAATAATCAATTAAAAAATACACAAAGGATGAAGAAAACTTTGTCTACAGAAGATATACAGATGGTCACTAGGCATATGAAGAGGTGCTCAACATCATTAACCATCAGGGAAATACAAATAAAATTATGAAGTGATGCCATTTTACATGCATTGGAATAGCTATTAAAAATAAACAATACTCGGGGCGCCTGGGTGGCTCAGTCGTTAAGCGTCTGCCTTCGGCTCAGGTCATGATCCCAGGGTTCTGGGATCGAGCCCCACATCGGGCTCCCTGCTCAGTGGGAAGCCTGCTTCTCCCTCTCCCACTCCCCCCTGCTTGTGTTCCCTCTCTCGCTGTCAATCTCTCTGTCAAATAAATAAATAAAATCTTTAAAAAAATAAAAAATAAATAAGCAATACTCATTGGAGGAAGATGTGGAGAAATTGGAGCAGGTACATTGAAGGTGGGAATATAAAATTTTGCAGGTGCTGTGAAAAACCATCAATTTCTCAAAAAGTCATACAGAGAATTACCATATGATTCAGCAATGTCAGTCCTAGATATATATTCAAAAAAATTGAAAGCAGGGACTCAAACACTTATTTTATGCGAATGTTCATAGTAACATTATTAACAATATTCAAAATGTAGGAACAATCCAAATGTCTACCAACAGATGAATGTATAAACAAAATGTTGTATAAAGTACAATAGAAAATATTATTATTATATTTTAGTATTTTATTTATTTGACAGAAAGCAAGACACCAAGAAATGAAACAGAAGCAGGGGGAGTTGGAGAGGGAGAAACAGGCTTCTGGCGGAGCAGGGAGCCCAAAGAGGGGCTTGATCTGAGGACCCTGGGATCATGACCTGAGCCAAAGGCAGATGCTTAACAACTGAGCCACCCAGGGGCCCCAGAAAAATATTATTAATGGCCATAAAAGAAAAAAAAAATGGTATATGTTACAATATGAGTAAACTTTGAACACATTCTAAGTGACATAAGCCAGACAAACAAGGACACATATTGTTTGATTCCACATATACAAGAAACCTAGAGTAGGCAAATATGTAGAAACAGAAAGTAGAGTAGAGGTTGGTGAAGTCAGGAACGGAGAAATGGGAAGTTATTGTTGATGGGGCAGAGTTTCTATAGAGGATGATAAAAAATTGGGATATAGAATATGATAATTCTTGCACAATATTGTGAATGTACTTAATGGAACCGATTGTAGTCTCACAAGTTGTTCAAATGTTAAAATATTATAGCTAGATGATACAGAGATAGATAGATGATAGGTGTTAGATATAGATAGATGATAGATGATAGATAGATGATAGATGATAGATGATGATAGCTGATAGATGATAGATAGATAGATAGGTGATAGATAGATGATAGATGATAGATAGATGATAGAAAGATAAAAGATAGATTGTAAAGAAATATTTTTAAAAGACAACTATGAAATTGCAAAGGGAAGAGAGGGGAGATCAAGGAACTGGAGGGCAGAGGAGAGGAAGGAAAGAGAAGTAAAGGGGGGGGGGAGAAAAAGAGAGGGGAGGGAAGGGGACAGAAAGGGAGGGAAAGGGAAGAATTTGACAGTTTGACTCAATGGTTCCAGGTAAGTATCTCATGTTTGTTCACATGAGAAAATATTACATATTAAAAATGTCCCTTGTAGCATTTTTTTAAATTTTATTATGTTATATTAGTCATCATACAATACATCATTAGTTTTTGATGTGATGATCCACGATTCATTGTTTTCGTATAACATCCAGTGCTCCATGAAGTACATGCCCTCCTTAATACCTATCACTGAGCTAACCCATCCCTCCACACCCCTCCCCTCTAAAACATTCAGTTTGCTTCTCAGACTCCATAGTCTCTCATGGTTCATCATTCCCTCCGAATTCTCCCCCTTCATTTTTCCCATCCTTCTCCTAATGTCCTCCATGGTATTCCCTATGTTCCACAAATAAGTGAAACCATATGATAATTTATTTTCTCTGCTTGACTCATTTCACTTAGCATAATCTCCTCCAGTCCCATCCATGTTGATGTAAAAGTTAGATATTCATCCTTTCTGATGGCTGAGTAATATTCCATTGTATATATGGACCACATCTTCTTTACCCATTCATCTGTTGAAGGGCATCTCGTCTTTTTCCACAGTTTGGCTATTGTGGACATTGCTGTTTGAATATTGGGGTGCATATGGCCCTTCTTTTCACTACATCTGTGTCTTTGGGGTAAATACCTAGGAGTGCAATTGCTGGGTCATAGGGTAGCTCTACTTTTAATTTTTTGAGGCACCTCCACACTGTTTTCCAAAGTGGCTGTACCAACTTGCATTCCCACCAACAATGTAAGAGAGTTCCCCTTTCTCCACAACCTCTCCAACATTTGCTGTTTCTTGCCTTGTCAATTTTTGCCATTCTAACTAGTGTAAGATGGTATCTCAATGTGGTTTTGATTTGAATTTCCCTGATGGTTAATGATGATGAACATTTTTTCATGTGTCTGTTAGCCATGTGTATATCTTCTTTGGAGAAGTGTCTGTTCATGTCTTCTGCCCATTTTTTGACTTGATTATTTGTTTTTTGAGTGTTGAGTTTGAGAAATCTTTGTGGATACCAGCCCTTTATCTGTAGTGTCATTTGCAAATATATTCTCCCATTCTGTGAGTTGCCTCTTTGTTTTGTTGACTGTTTCCTTTGCTGTGCAGGAGTTTTTATCTTGATGAAGTCCCAAAAGTTCATTTTTGCTTTTGTTTCACTAGCCTTTGGAAATGTATCTTGAAAGAAGTTGCTGTGGCTGATGTCAAAGAGGTTACTGCCTATGTTCTCCTGTAGGATTTTGATGAATTCCTGTCTCACATTGAGGTCTTTCATCCATTTTGAGTTTATCTTTGTGAATGGTGTTAGAGAATGGTTGAGTTTCATTCTTCTGCATGTGGCTGTCCCAATTTTCCCAGCACCATTTATTGACGAGACTTTTTTCCCTTGCATATTTTTCCTGCTTTGTCGAAGATTAGTTGACCATAGAGTTGAGGGTCCATATCTGGGTTCTCTATCCTGTTCCATTTGTCTATATGTCTGTTTTTGTGCCAGTACCATGCTGTCTTGGTGATCACTGCTTTGTAATATAGCTTGAAATTGGGCAGCATGATGTCCCCTGCTTTGTTTTTCTTTTTCAACATTTCCTTGGTGATCTTTTCTGATTCCATACAAATTTTGGGATTGTTTGTTCCAGCACTTTGAAAAATGTCATTGGAATTTTGATCGGGGTGGCATTGAAGGTATAGATTGCTCTGGGTAGCATAGATATTTTAACAATGTTCATTCTTCTGATCCATGAGCATGGAATGTTTTTCCAACTTTTTGTGTCTTCTTCAATTTCTTTCATGAGTGTTCTGTAGTTCCTAGAGTATAAATCCTTTACCTCTTTGGTTAGGTTTATTCCGAGGTATCTTAGGGTTTTTGGTGCTATTGTAAATGGCATCATTTCTCTAATTTCTCTTACTACAGTTGCATTGCTAGTGTATAAGAAAGCAACTGATTCCTGTGCAATGATTTTGTATCCTGCCACATTACTGAATTGCTGTATGAGTTTTAGTAATTTGGGAGTGGAGTCTTTTGTTTTTCCACATAAAGTATCATGTCATCTGTGAAAAGAGAGAGTTTGACTTCTTCTTTGCCAATTTGAATACCTTTATTTCTTTTTGTTGTCTGATTGTTGTTGCTGGGACTTCTAGTACTATGTTGAACAATAGTGGTGAAAGTGGGCATCCTTGATGTGTTCCTGATCTTAAGGGAAAGGCTACAACATAATTTGGAAATTATTATTCATCTGAGTTAATAAAACTTTGCTCATCTATATTTGGGGATACCACAAAAGTTAAAAGAAATGAGTCTGAGCCATATATTCTCTTATAGAAAGTTCTTTGAGAAATATTAACTAAGTGGCTAAAATATATACACTAACTCTATTTAAAATTTGTATATGTAGAAAATATATAGATGCCAATATGTAAAAGAAATACATATTTACACTATAAATTCTTAACTTAGGTGATTACATGATTTTCCATTCCAACTGGAACATTTCTATGAATTGAAAATGTCTCCATTACATTAAAAACTATACCAGATCAACAGGTATAAACTGGGATATGTGGTTACTCAATTTTTAATAACTGTTACTTCTAAGAAAGGTAATGGAGTTTATTTTCTAGTTATCTTAGCATTTTAAAAATAAGAATATACTCCTCTACTGCTTCTACATTTTTAAGTAAAATGAAATATAAAAATATTTTTAAATTGTTAGAAATACTGTTTAAAATACAAGTTTGGTTACATTGTGGTTAATAGGTCAAATCTTTAATAATGGGGATTGATTAAATGATTTATGATACAAATGTAGGATAAGCTATTGTAAGCTTTAAAAAATTCAATAGTGCTTACTTATAGAGAAGTTGTTCATTATATAATATAAAATTAAAAAGCAATATATAAACAATATAGAAAGTAGTTGATTCCAAATTAAAATGCATATCTTAGGAAAAAGGTAACTGATAACTGGACTTAAAAACTTACTTTTGAGTGCATTTTACTTTTCCTGGTTTCCAATATTTTCTGCAGTGTTCATTTATCTGTTTTTAATCATTAAACACACGCATATTTTTACTTTACATGGGATAATAGCTGTTAACTATCTTATTTTTTATCCAAAAGTTTGTTTGGCCGAAACCATTGACCAACTGAAATAATTTGCCAACTTCCATTATATAGAGAGATTTTACTAAAGCACGGGAGAAATAGGGACAGAAGTGTAAACATACATTTCATTATCTGGGCCAAAGACAAGGTATCTACATATCTGACAAGAAGTTTAAGTATATGAAAAGATGTTTACATATTTCTTATAAAATTCTCTGTTAAAAGGCAGCTCTGAGTTATAATGAGTACACTGCCCTGAAGATTGCTTTCAGAAGCTAGCTTTTCCTTTTGAATTATCCCACTCATTTCAAAGGATTATAGATTGTCAACGTTGAAACCTTCAACAACATCACCACACTGTCACTCAACATCTGAACTACTTTATCGAAGGGGAGCTTGTTGCCTTCAGAAATAGTTCATTTTATTTTTTTGAAAAATGTTACAGAAAGAAAGAGCTAAATTTATCTCCTGATAGATTTCTTGTCTTTCTATTATTGAGAAAAGTTTAATCCAACGTAAAATAATTGAAAAGAGATGTGCTGTAACTCTTTCCCATTTGTCACCCTGAGTGTCTCCTCCTGTCCAAGCCAAATAGCCTCCATTCCACATAAGAATAGTTTGTTCATTCCATATCCTCCATCCGCAAATATCTTCATTATCATTGTTCAAGATGACCTTCATGTATTTCCTCTCTGACACTCATGCGCCACTCTGATTCAGTTAGATCTCATATAACTTACTCACATAGCATCCAGCTGTTACTCTTTTCACAGCATTTTCCCTGTTGGTTTTTATTGTAAGTGACTTTTGGATTTTAAACTGTGAGGTCCTAAAGGGCAATGACCATGAGTCTGCTTTTATATTTTTGGTGCAAAAATACTTCACATGCATTTCAACTTCTGGTGCTGGATTGAATGGACCTTTGAAATGAAAGCAAACCTGGAGAAGCAAACCATGAATACAATTGAATCCCTCAATAAAAATAATGTGCCTTTCCTTCTGGAAATGCATACCCCCGAAAGACAGCATTTAACAATTAAGGTTTTCTCTCAGGGGTGCCTGGGTGTCTGGGTCGGTTAAGTGTCTGACTCTTGATTTCAGCTCAGGTCACAATCTTGGGTCCTGAGATGGAGCCCCATATATCAGGCTTTGTGCTCAGCAGGGAATATTCTTGAGGATGCTCTCTCTCTCCCTCTCCCTCTGCCCCTTCCTGCCCTGAAGTAATAAATAACTTAAAAAAAAAAAAAAAAAGATGCTCTCTCACCCCTCCAAATTACGAGTGCCCCTACTGGCCAAAGTTGGCATTAAGCAGTAAAGACCATCACCAAATTATCATAGCATCTTCATTTCCCAAGCCTGCCACTCAAAAACAAGGTGAATTTCTTTTACCCTTTTGGATTCCATTGTCCTCACCACTCTGATAAAAACTGTCTGGATGACCTTTCAACATGTCACCTCCTCCAGCTCACATAACATAAACTAATAACCAAATTGAACAGGGATTTATTTGGTCTTTCATTTCTGTTCTGGTGTGTATTTCTCAGCTTCAGTGTTCCCAGTGACATGCTTCCAAGAAAATATTGAAAGTTGCTTTTGAGGTGAAGGTAGTTCTGAAACAAGCTTAGGAAATAGAAATCTAATTTTTAGAACTCAAAAGAAATATGAGTGATGCCAGGTATAGATGATGGCTTATATTCAAGGCTTAAACCAGTAAGTTCATTTTCTGAGATTCTTCAGAGACTTAGTATTCACCTTTTCACAGAGAACTTCATTTAGGAATATGCCATAGGAAGAGACCAGTGTGAGATCCCAGAGTGCCCGGGGGAAATGTATCTAATTATGGGGGCTTTTTAATCTGTGCCAGTGATTTATCAATACAGCCTAACCAAATGCTTTATTAATTCAGAAGGCGTCATGATTTTAATTTATTTTATATCTTTTATTGCCCAGACCAAATACTTTACTAATCATCACATGTGTTTCAACGATTGAAGCATACATTAAAATATTTGACAGGCTGCCCATTAATCTACACATTGTGACCCACTGTGCACTTTGCTGATGGAATTTCACATTTTATAGACCCGTCTTTGAATTTTGATGATTTGGTTCAATATTGTTAGCAGAGAACTTGCCTTCTTGGGAATGTATTGCCCATTAAAAGCAACATGCTAGGGTGATTGGAATGTGTTTTGATTTAACAATGGAGTTTATAATTGTATACACTTCAGTAACCACAGAGCTTCCTCTGATGAAAGGGACTTTGGCTCCTGTGTATTTATGTTGTAAAAGAGCTTTCTTCTATTTTTAGACCCAAAACTGATGCAAAATCTTCTTAAAGACCAAATGAATAATATTTATAGATAGTTTGGAACATATCTTTTTTTTTTTTTTCCTTTTTAAGAACATAATATCTTAAATCTTATGGTGCCTGGGTGGCTCAGTTCGATTAAGTGTCTGACTCTTGATTTTGTCTCAGGTGATAATCTCAGAGTAGTGAGATGGAGACCCTCATTGGGATCCATGCTCAGCATGGAGTTGGCTTGAGATTCTCTCGCTCCCTCTGCCTCTTGCTGCCACTCACACTCTCTCTCTAAGATAAATAAATAAAATCTTAAGAAAAAAAATAATATAATATCTCAAATTCTACCATGATATGTTAAATAAAGTAATCATCAGAATCTGGAAGTCAAAAAGAAAGGGAAAGCTTAGGATAAAATCCTGAAAACAGACTCTAAAAGATTCTAGGTGTTAGATTCACACCATCATTGACATTATTAGCTATCTTCACTATATTGTTGGGTAAATTCAGGAACTACACAACAACCAAACTAAACCAAACCAAAACAAACAGCTGTATTTGACTTTTTTTTTTTTCCAATTGTGATGCTTATTGAAATTTTGCATTTCCCTCAGTCACTTTAGTCTAGAATCAATATAGCCTTAATCTTGCATATCAGCCAACAGGGAATGACCTCCATAATGTGCATAAATATTTATTCAACAGATATTTCTTGAGCTCCCTACTATGTATTCATCGTTTGGTAAGATACACTGCCCTCAAGGCAGTGGTTGGAAGACACACATGAGAAGTTGAGAAACATAAACAATGTATCAGAAGTCAGAGTATGAATTTTTCAGCAAATTTTGTGTAGTGTAAAAGGCAACACAGAGCTTGAGGAAAATTAGTATCAGCAAAGGATTATTAAATGTATCTACTGTACATTTTGAGTTCAGGTTAAGCTGCAGGCAAATCACAGCCCTGGAATCACAGCACTATGGGACCCAGAGAAGGCTTTAAAATTTCTCATTGCCTCAGTTCTTTATATGTTGGATTTATGCATTGGATCACAAATCTGACTTCACAGATTATTGGCAAGAGTAAAGCATAAGAGAGACACTGTGAATACAGTGTCTGTTAAATATCAGATACCCAAGAATAACTTTGGTGATAAATATGTGACTTCATTAATTAATGCTATTACTAAAAAATGTAGTAAAAAAGGTTAATAAAATATCTGTAGAGTCAAATGATGTTCCATGGAAGAGATGGGCCTCATTTGGGTCTTGAAAGGACAGAAAGGTTGCTTAGTGAAATAAAGGTGAGTATGCCCAAGGCGGGAATAAAATCATAAGTGAAGGCTGGGAAGTAATACAGAACACAGTGTATGGAGCATGGAGAGTGTATGGGTTTATTGAAGATGTCTGGTTATATGATATAGTGGACTTATTCTAATAATGTGGGCAAGCTTTTCGCAGTAGCAGTATCATAGCCAATGAGGTTTATCCAAGGCGCGATTATTGTTAATTGAAAACTAATAATGTGGGCTATCCCAAAATGGGGGGGGGGGCGTCAAACAGCACACTCAACTTTGCAGGTTGTCATTTTTCAAATTTGGACTCAGAACATGCTGGTGTATTAGCAGGTGTCAGATGAATTACAAACCCTTAATTGTTAACAACAGTTAATATGCTGACATTTTTGATAATCCAATTAAAAATTGAAAGAATTAGGATCAAAATGTAGGATTTTGTCATATAATCCTACTAAATTACTATTAGAATTATAGCAGAGGAAGTAAAAAGGAATAAACCAGGTATTTGAATGAAGTTGAATTTAGACACAGAGGTTGGGAACATGGAGGTCTGGGAATAGGACAACTACTTTTTATTATTAAACATTATGTTTCATTTGAATACCAGATGAATATATCATTTGTATAAAAAAAATAACAAAATAAATAAGTTTTCTTCATAATAATGTTATATATGGTTTTCTTGAGGAAAAGTTATAGCCAGTTATGAAATGTAATGAATAAACCTGAATATATTATGAAATGAAATGTAATAAAGGATAGTCAGTTATGAAATGTAATGAATAAACCTGAATATGTCCATAGAAGAGGGTCTCATGATTGCTTATCATTCCTGTGTGTCACAAAAAAAACAAAAAAAAAAGTCAATTAAGACTCTGGTTTATAGCAACATGCCATACAGTCATCATATGACCTGAAAGCATGAAAAATGCTTTTTCTTTACTATACAAAGTTTTTTCCACCATAGCTGTGAAGAGCCATTATGTAACAATATTTTTGGTAGGGAAAATTCTAGACTTCATGGTTTTATCTTGCTTCATCAAAACAGAATCATTTACATGTCACTACTCCTAGGTCCTTGAAAGATATTTTCCCTTCATGTTCATCTATATTCACATCATGATATTAGGGAATATTCATACACACACACACATGCACATGCATACACACACACATACACACACAACTCTCTTTTTTTTTTATTCTTATGTTAATCCCCATACATTATATCATTAGTTTTAGATGTAGTGTTCCATGATTCGTTGTCTGTGCAAAACACCCAGTGCTCCATGCAGAACGTGCCCTCCTCAATACCCACCACGAGGCCAACCCATCCTCCCACCCCCCTCCCCCCCAGATCCCTCAGTTTGTTTTTCAGAGTTCATCATCTCTCATGGTTCGTCTACCCCTCCAATTCCCCTGCTTCATTCTTCCCCTCCTGCTTCCTTCTTCTTCTTTTTTTTTCTTAACATATATTGCATTATTTGTTTCAGAGGTACAGATCTGAGATTCAACAGTCTTGCACAATTCACAGTGCTTACCAGAGCACATACCCTCCCCAGTGTCTATCTCCCAGTCACCCCATCCCTCCCACCCCACCCCCCACTCCAGCAAACCTCAATTTGTTTCCTGTGATTAAGAATTCCTCATATCAGTGAGGTCATATGATACATGTCTTTCTCTGATTGACTTATTTTGCTCAACATAATACCCTCCAGTTCCATCCACGTCGTTGCAAATGGCAAGATCTCATTCCTTTTGATGGCTGCATAATATTCCATTGTATATATATACCACATCTTCTTTATCCATTCATCTGTCGATGGATATCTTGGCTCTTTCCACAGTTTGGCTATTGTGGACATTGCTGCTATAAACATCGGGATGCACGTACTCTTTCGGATCCCTACTTTTGTATCTTTGGGGTAAATACCCAGTAGTGCAATTACTGGATCATATGGTAGTTATATTTTCAACTTTTTGAGGAACCTCCATACTGTTTTCCAGAGTGGTTGCACCAGCTTGCATTCCAACCAACAGTGTAGGAGGGTTCCCCTTTCTCCGCATCCCCGCCAACATCTGTCCTTTCCTGACTTGTTAAGTTTAGCCATTCTGAGTGTTGTGAGGTGGTATCTCATTGAGGTTTTGATTTGTATTTCCCTGATGCCGAGCAATATTGAGCACTTTTTCATGTGTCTGTTGGCCATTTGGATGTCTTCTTTGGAAAAATGTCTGTTCATGTCTTCTGCCCATTTCTTGATTGGATTCTTTGTTCTTTGGGTGTTGAGTTTGATGAGTTCTTTATAGATTTTGGATACTAGCCCTTTATCTGATATGTCATTTGCAAATATCTTCTCCCATTCTGTCGGTTGTTTTTTGGTTTTGTTAACTGTTTCCTTTGCTTTGCAAAAGCTTTTTATCTTGATGAAGTCCCAATAGTCCATTTTTGCCCTTGCTTCTCTTGCCTTTGGTGATGTTTCTAGGAAGAAGTTGCTGCGGCTGAGGTCAAAGAGGTTGCTGCCTGTGTTCTCCTTTAGGATTTTGATGGACTCCTGTCTCACATTGAGGTCTTTCAACAATTTGCAGTCTATTTTTGTGTGTGGTGTAAGGAAACGGGCCAGTTTCATTCTTCTACATGTGGCTATCCAATTTTCCCAACACCATTTGTTGAAGAGACTGCCTTTTTTTCCACTGGACATTCTTTCCTGCTTTGTCGAAGATGAGTTGAACATAGAGTTGACGGTCCATTTCTAGGCTCTCTATTCTCTTCCATTGATCTATGTGTCTGTTTTTGTGCCAGTACCATACTGTCTTGATGATGACAGCTTTGTAATAGAGCTTGAAGTCTGGAATTGTGATGCCGCTAGCTTTGCTTTTCTTTTTCAACATTCCTCTGGCTATGCAGGGTCTTTTCTGGTTCCATACAAATTTTAGGATTATTTGTTCCATTTCTTTGAAAAAAGTGGATGGCATTTTGATGGGGATTGCATTGAATGTGTAGATCGCTCTAGGTAGCATTGACATCTTCACAATATTTGTTCTTGCATTTCATGAGCATGGAACGTTTTTCCATTTCTTTGTGTCTTCCTCAATTTCTTTCATGAGTATTTTATACTTTTCTGAGTACAGATCCTTTGTCTCTTTGGTTAGATTTATTCCTAGGTATCTTATGGTTTTGGGTGCAATTGTAAATGGGATCAACTCCTTAATTTCTCTTTCTTCTGTCTTGTTGTTGGTGCATAGGAATGCCACTGATTTCTGTGCATTGATTTTATATCCTGCCACTTGACTGAATTCCTGTATGAGTTCTAGCAGTTTTGGGGTGGAGTCTTTTGGGTTTTCTACATAAACTAACATATCATCTGCAAAGATTGAGAGTTTGACTTCTTCTCTGAAGATTTGGGTGCCTTTGATTTCTTTTTGTTGTCTGATTGCTGTGGCTAGGACTTCTAATACTATGTTGAATAGCAGTGGTGATAGTGGACATCCCTGCCGTGTTCCTGAACTTAGGGGGAAAGCTCTCAGTTTTTCCCCATTGAGAATCATATTCCCTGTAGGTTTTTCATAGATGGCTTTTATGATATTGAGGTATATACCCTCTATGCCTATATTCTGAAGAGTTTTGATCAAGAAAGGATGCTGTACTTTGTCAAATGCTTTTTCTGCATCTATTGAGAGGTTCATATGATTCTTGTCCTTTCTTTTGTTAATGTATTATATCACATTGATTGATTTGCAGATGTTGAACCAACCTTGCAGCCCAGGGATATATCCCACTTGGTCGTGGTGAATAATCCTTTGAATGTACTGTTGGATCCTATTGGCTAATATTTTGGTGAGAATTTTTGCATCAATGTTCATCATGAATATTGGTCTGTAATTCTCCTTTTTGATGGGGTCTTTGGTTTGGGGATCAAGGAAATGCTGGCCTCATAAAACGAGTTTGGAAGTTTTCCTTCCATTTCTATTTTTTAGAACAGTTTCAGAAGAATAGGTATTAATTCTTCTTGAAATGTTTGGTAGAATTCCCCTGGGAAACCATTTGACCCTGGGCCTTTGTTTTTTGGGAGATTTTTGATAATTGCATCAATTTCCTTAGTGGTTATAGCTCTGTTCAGGTTTTCTATTTCTTCCTGGTTCAGTTTTGGTAGTTGATACATCTCTAGGAATGCATCCATTTCTTCCAGGTTATTTAATTTGCTGGCATAGAATTGTTCATAATATGTTCTTATAATTGTTTGTATTTCTTTGGTGTTGGTTGTGATCTCTCCTCTTTCATCCATGATTTTGTTGATTTGGGTCATTGCTCTTTTCTTTTTGATAAGTCTGGCCAGGGGTTTATCAATCTTGTTAATTCTATCAAAGAACAAGGTCCTAGTTTCATTGATCTGTTCTACTGTTCTTTTAGTTTCTATTTCATTGATTTCTGCTCTGATCTTTATTATTTCTCTTCTCCTGCTGGGTTTAGGCTTTATTTGCTGTTCTTTCTCCAGCTCCTTTAGGTGGAGGGTTAGGTTGTGTATTTGAGACCTTCTTGTTTCTTGAGAAAGGCTTGTATTGCTATGTATTTCCTTTTAGGACTGCCTTTGCTGCATCCCAAAGATTTTGAACAGTTGTGTTTTCATTTTCATTGGTTTCTATATATTTTTTTAATTCTTCTTTAATTTCCTGGTTGACCCATTCATTCTTCAGTAGGATGCTCTTTAGCCTCCATGTATTTGAGTTCTTTCCGACTTTCCTCTTGTGATTGAGTTCTAGTTTCAAAGCATTGTGGTCTGAAAATAGGCAGGGAATGATCCCAATCTTTTGGTACCAGTTGAGACCTGATTTATGACCTAGGATGTGATCTATTCTGGAGAATGTTCCATGGGCACTAGAGAAGAATGTGTACTTTGTTGCTTTGGGATGGAATGTTCTGAATATGTCTGTGAAGTCCATTTGGTCCAGTGTGTCATTTAAAGTCTTTATTTCCTCGTTGATCTTTTGCTTAGATGATCTGTCCATTTTAGTGAGGGGGGTGCTAAAGTCCCCATTATTATTGTATTTTTGTCAATGTGTTCCTTTGCTTTTGTTATTAATTGCCTTATATAATTGGCTGCTCCCAGGTTAGGGGCATAGATATTTACAATTGTTAGATCTTCTTGTAGGATAGACCCTTTAAGTAGGATATAATGTCCTTCCTCATCTCTTATTACAGTCTTTGGTTTAAAATCTAATTTGTCTGATATAAGGATTGCCACCCCAGCTTTCTTTTGGTGTCCATTAGCATGGTCAATGGTTTTCCACCCCCTCACTTTCAATCTGGGGGTGTCTTTGGTTCTAAAATGAGTCTCTTGCAGACAGCATATCGATGGGTCTTGTTTTTTAATCCAGTCTGATAGCCTGTGTCTTTTGATTGGAGCATTTAGCCCATTTACATTCAGGGTAACTATTGAAAGATAGGAATTTAGTGTCATTGTATTGCCTGTAAGGTGACTGTTACCATATATTGTCTGTGTTCCTTTCTGTTCTATGTTGCCTTTAGGGTCTCTCTTTGCTTAGAGAACCCCTTTCAATATTTCTTGTAGGGCTGGTTTTGTGTTTGCAAATTCCTTTAGTTTTTGTTTGCCCTGGAAGCTTTTTATCTCTCCTTCAATTTTCAATGACAGCCTAGCTGGATAGAGTATTCTTGGCTGCATATTTTTCTCATTTAGTGCTCTGAATATATCCTGCCAGTCCTTTCTGGCCTGCCCGGTCTCTGTCGATAGGTCTGTTGCCAATCTAATGTTTTTACCATTGTAGGTTACATATCTCTTCTCCCGAGCTGCTCTCAGGATTTTCTCTTTGTCTATGAGACTCGTAAGTTTTACTATTAGATGTCGGGGTGTTGACCTATTTTTATTGATTTTGAGGGGGGTTCTCTGTGCTTCCTGGATTTTGATGCCTGTTTCCTTCCCCAAATTAGGGAAGTTCTCCTCTATAATTTGCTCCATTATACCTTCTGCCCCTCTCTCTCTTTCTTCTTCTTCTGGGATGCCAATTATTCTAATGTTGTTTCGTCTTATGGTATTGCTTATCTCTCGAATTCTGCCCTCGTGATCCAGTAGTTGTTTATCTCTCTTTTTCTCAGCTTTTTTATTTTCCATCATTTGGTCTTCTATATTACTGATTCTCTCTTTTGCCTCATTTATACTAGCAGTTAGCACCCCCATTTTTGATTGCACCTCATTAATAGCCTTTTTGATTTCTACTTGGTTAGATTTTAGCTCGTTTACTTCTCCAGAAAGGGTTTCTCTAATAACTTCCATATTTTTTTCAAGCCCAGCTAATATCTTTAAAGTGATGATTCTGAACTCTAGATCTGACATCGTACTAATGTCCGTATTGAGTAGGACCCTGGCAGTCGGTACTACCTCTTGAGGTGATTTTTTCCGTCTTGTCATTTTGTGCAGAGGAGAATAGATTAATGAGAGAACAAATGATAGCAGAGTAACCACGTCCCCAGAAAATATACTCTAAACAAATCAGAAAAGACCTGAAGCAGTGGGATAAGAAAGGGAAAGAGAGAAAAAAGAAAAAGATAAAGATAAAAACATACAAAACAAACAAAACAAAACAACAAGAACAAAAAAAAAAAACAGAATGTGATCAAATATGATCAGGCTGGTATATAGATCAGTGCCACACACTAGATTTGGGGTGTATTTTGGTCTGTTAGAAGAAAGTGCCTCCCAAAATTCTGAAGAAAGAAAAACTTATATATGTACAAAAATAAGGGTTGATATGATGAAGGGATGGAATATGACTGTAAAGATGGAAATTATAAAAAATTTTATAAAAGGAATTGATAAGAAGTTGTTTGAAAAAAGAAAGAAGAGGATTTAAAAAATGAAAAAAGGAAAAAAAAAGGGAGAGAATGTGATCAGGCAGGGTAGTAGAAAAAACCATATACTAGATATTTAGGGTATATTTTAATCTGTTAAAAGAAACTCTCTCAAAATTTTAAAGAGAGAACAATTTATATATACATGCCAAAAATACTGGTAACTAGTATGAAGGGATAGAATATGACTCTAAAAATGAAAAATTAAAATGTTTTTTTTTTTTTTTTCAAAAAAGGGATTGATAAGATGTTGGTTGAAAAACAGAAAAAGAAAAATTAAAAAAAAAAAAAACAGTTAAAAAAAAAATAACTTTGAAAGACTAAAGGATCATGGTAAAAAAAGCCATGAATTCTATGTGCAGTACTCCCCTAGCGCTGGAGTTCTGCCGTTCTCATTGATTGGTAAACTTGGTCTTGGCTAGCTGTTCTCGCTGATCTTCTGGGGAGGGGCCTGTTGCCGTGGTTTCCAAATGTCTTTGCTGGAGGTGGATTTGCCCCGCCCTTGTCCCCTCCAGGCTAAGTAATCTGCTCGGGTTTGCTTTCCGGAGCTTTTGTTCCCTGCGAGCTTTCCCTACAGCTTTGGAGGCGGAGAGTGAAAATGGCGGCCTCCCAATCTCCGCCCCGGAGGAGCTGAGAACTCGGGGCCCCGCTTCTCAGTGAGCCCCCAGAGAAAAGATGTCAGTCACTCCCGTCTCCCCGGTTTCCGGCTGCACTCCGTGCTCACCCACCCTGCAACCGTGCGTTTCTATCTCTGGCACCCAACCCTGCGTGGAGCCTCCCAACCCAGCAGATCCCTGCGGTGCACTCCCACGTGGCTCCTCCTGGGGGAGGAAGGTGAGTCTCCCTGGATCTGCCACTTGTTGGGTCCCTGCTGGAGGAGCAGTGGCCAGACTGTGCCGCAGATCACGGTTTATGGCAACCCCGAGCTGAGAGCCCGTGCCTGGGCTCCGCCTTGCATCCGGCTTCCCTGCTCATTACCTGGGAGCTCTGCCACACTCAGGCACCCCCGGTCTTTCTGTGACCCTGAGGGTCCTGAGACCACACTGTTCCGGAGCGTTCCACCCCCCGCTTAGCCACCAGAGTGACGTCCCTCAGCAGAGCAGACTTTTAAAAGTTCCGATTTTGTGCTCCGTGGTTCTATCACTTGCCAGAAGCGGCCAAGGAGGCGCCTCCTCCGCCCTCTATCCTCCCAAATATCACCTCGGATTCACTTCTCCGCACATCCTACCTTCCAGAAAGTGGTCGCTTTTCTGTTCAGAGAGTTGTTGCTATTCCTTTCTTAGGTGTTCAGAATGGTTTGATCCCTAGCCAGCTGAATTTTTGAGAGGAGACGAAATCCAGGTCTCTTACTCCTCCGCCATCTTGCTCTGCCCCCAGCCACACAACTCCCTTTTAAAAGGAAACCTAAACCTAAGTCCCTAAAATTATAGAGACATCCTTACTCTTTTATTATATATTTTAGGCCATGGCTTCACAAACTGTATAGCAATAATGTGAGGGTTCTTCATTAAACTAGTGAACAAATAAGCATGTCAAAAATTTTTAAGCAAGTGCCTAAATGTGCACCATATTGTACCATGTGCCTCACCTCTGAATAGATATGATTGATGACAGACCATTAAGAATATTTCCTAGTTCAGAGGAATCCTTAATCTCAGGAAACAAACTGAGGTTTGCTGGAGTGGTGGGGAGTGGGAGGCATGGGATGGCTGAGTGATGGACATTGGGGAGGGTATGTGCCATGGCGAGCGCTGTGAATTGTGTAAGACTGATGAATCACAGACCTGTATCTCTGAAACAAATAATACATTAACATAACATAATAATAAAAAAATACGATTCAAACTAAAAAAAAAAAGGATAGTAGAAAGGGAAAAATGAAGGGGAGGATTGGAAGGGGGAGAAGAACCATGAGAGACTATGGAGATGGGAGGGGGCTGGGGGGATGGTTTAGCCCAGTGATGGGTATTAAAGAGGGCACATATTGAATGGAGCACTGGGTATTATATGTAAACAATGAATCATGGAACACTACATCAAAAACTAATGATGTAATGTATGGTGATTAACATAGCATAATAAAATTAAATTAAAAAGAAAGAAATACACTAAAAAAAAGAATATTTCCTAGTTCAAAATCCAATAGAGTTTATTTGGGTATGCATCATTATATAAACACACAAAAAATTAATCTTTCCCTCTTTCCTAACTACCACTGACTATGTGCTGGTGTCCTAAACTTGACTCAGTCTCGGTCTATTCAAGTTCATCCCTAAGCACAAAACTTCTTAATGCAAATTTTGTCAGTCTCCTGCTTAAAATCTTCAATTTCCCAGAGTTCTTCATTGCATGAATCTGGCTAGCTTGACCACAAATAATTGAGTATAAGTATTAAATACATAACAGAATAAGTGGAGGAGACTGAAAAAAGATGGATAGGATAATAGGTGTGAATGAAAGTTATTCTGCAACATGAGAAGCAGGCAGTGTTATATATACTTTTTTTTAGAGGTATGGAAATTGATATCCATGACATTGGCACATATATTCCCCTGTCTCTTGCTACAAATGGAATAGAACTGGTGGAAAAGTATCCCATTGAGACCCCAGGTCTTCTGAGCTACAACCCAGTTCTAGAGGGCACAGGCTTCTTGACTGGTCTGTCGGTGGCAAAGTAACTCACCTATTCCAACATTTTCCCACCTATGGCTAAGGGGAGACACCCATCCTCTCAGAGTGACCTGGGATACATGAGACAGATGTGGTCATGGTAGATCCCTCAATAGAGATACTGGTATCCAAGAATTCCAGGATGATATTCCAAGGCAGTAAATCAAATGCCTGTTGACGAGGGGTTAGGGTAGAGACTCCAGAACTAGATTCCAGCTCAGCCAACATTTATCCACTCCAAGGATTTCTACTATAAAATCTGGTAGGATTCCCATCAGGCTCTGCAAAGACTATTTCTCAGCAGCTACCTTCTGTTCCTGAGTCCTTACAGACTGTGGATACTCAGGCAAAATTCCACTATGCCAGACAGACTCCTGAAGAAGCCAGAGGTACTGTACTCTAGACATGTTAGATCAGCTACTTGAACTCCTAACCACCTCTGAATTAGGGTACCAAAGATAAGATGAAAAACTTTCTGCATATTTACTGTACATAGTCATCTTCTCTGTTCCATTAACAGCAAGAGGAACCGATCCAGGGTTATATTAGCTAACTCTGTCTCTGTGCCTGATCACCACTCCTGAGGTCTTGGGCTGACACAGCTGCACCTGACAAGTAGCCATCCACACATCCTTTGGGAATTCATTCAGGATGTGTTTTTTTTGGGGGGGAGGGCAGTTCTGGCTGCATTTCTAGTAGCTAGTATGTCAGTATTCTAGCCAGTATGTCATTATTGCTATTGTACTAACCAACAGCCATCAATATTAGTAATACAATGGCTGTGAATCCCAAAGACCACGATATCTTTATGTTATTATATTGACAATCACAACCCCTGTTTGGTGGGTCCATTTGGTCAAGTCAAAAGGGATCTCTCTGCATGCATTTCTTCTATTGCATGACATGGGCAGTAGCTTCCTCCAGTACTATACATAATGGAAAAGAAATCCCCAATTAGGAGAAGCAGCTAGATGATAGAAACCAGAAGGAGTTAATGAATCAATGAATTCTTTGACTCCAGTGAGCCACTGCTATTCTGCATGGAGCACTGGGTGTTATATGCAAACAATGAATCATGGAACACTACATCGAAAACTAATGATGTAATGTATGGTGATTAATATAACATAATAATAATAAAAAATGACTTCCTGACTCTCCAGTGCTTTCACACAAAGGTGAAGCCCCTTTGCCTAGCCTTTAAGGTTTTTCCTACTGTACGTGTTGCTTATCTCTCCAATCTGAAGGGCATTTTAACCATGGGCTATAGAATTGTCTATATTTTATAATAATGTATTTGGTGAAAATTATTGGACAGTAATGTATTTTTCAGCTTCAAGCAATGTCTTTAATATTTTCCTGATCATATCACATAATTTTCCTTTTAAGAATATCAGTTATATCTCCATATGTGAGAAATTGGTATACAGTTTAATACACATGAACCCAGGAAAAATGGAGATTTTTTCCAAAGTAGTAAGATGACTGGTACCAGCAGAGTGATATTTCTTACCTGGCAAAAAATGAAGTGCAGTATGAACATGATAAGGTCAAAGTGAAAGTGAAGACCTCATTAGCTTAGAAAAAAGGTAGGGACAAAACAGACATGTAGGAAAGCTTGAGAACTAACATTCAATCCTTAATTGACTCTCAGTAAGATAAATTCAAAGAAGTTTTACTAGGTAGAATGAACCATGACCGCTCAGAGTGATATTTTTAGTTCCATGGAAGCATTCCAAGTTTGGAGCGAAATGAACAAAGATATTTAGAATGGGAATCAATTTCCTAATCCTTATTACCATTATATATTCTTAGTTATTTCATTTCCAACCTCAAGTAAGGTACTTTGAGAAGTTCTGGTGTTTCCAACCTAAACTTTCCTAGATTCACTAACATTAAAAAAAAAAAAAAGATTTCTGAAAAGGAGTTATTCATTCTTCTGTCACCTCAAAATTCCCTGTGTACCTCTATTATGCAGCTATTTTATTCTGCTTTGTAACATAGTTGTTAAAATTCTGACCCAACCATATTTTCTAGCATTTTTTCTCAATTAAATGTAGATAGCAATCCTGATTTAATAGAGTTTTGGTGAGATCAATTTTGGTGATCTATGTAAAGCACCCAGCACACTGCCTTGTACATAGTAGGGGCCGATGATTCTATTTCCATCCTCTTACTTCCTACTTTATTCTTTTTTACAGATATCCTCTTGATGGAAGATACAAAGTCATATGCTATACTTTGTCCACTGTATGAGTCAAAATAGTGTTTTGCTGATTGGAGGAATTCTAACCTGCACCAAAGGCAGAATTTTATAAATAAGGAATTTGAGGCCCAAAGTCATAAACAAGCTGGTCTAAAATGACTTGACAGACCAATGGCAGAACCATGTCCTAATTACATCTTTTTCTGTCATCCAAGTAATTGTTTTTATTAATGAATTAATTTATTAAAAATATTGATAATTCCTATAACCATATCTCTTTTCTTTGTTGTCTCAGTAACATCTTGTAGGCAAAGGAGTATTCTAGTTCCTTATCAAGAATTATTAGTTACTTTAGTAATACTCATAGGCCCTAGCATGTGATGGAGTTTTGTTCCCGACTTCCATTGGTTGACTAGTTTAATGGTTATTTATATGATTCATACCTAGGTCACCACAATAATATTAGAAGTAATGAGTAATTGTTGGAATTTGGTAGGAAAGCACAGAATTACCTTGTTCTGACAGTGTTGCACAATTAGATATCAGTGTTTGTCTTTCCAACTATACCGAAATCCATGTTTATATAATTACTTTTACCTGCCTTGAACAGGATTTATTTAAATATCTTGGTGTTTCAATCTCTTCATCTGCACCTGAAATACAGACACAATTCCATCTGATGGTTGAAAGAAAAATTGTTAAATCATGTGTTTTACAACCCTACTACCATGCAGAGATCACTGTATATGGTCAGTTGATGGTCATGCCCTTCTTCTTCCCAAATAAGCTTAATTAGGCTGGCGAGGTTTCCTGTCACTACAGAAAGGTTGGAAGAGTTAAGAGGAGAACTTCAAAGTAGTTGCAACTTGAGGACCCATTGCCCAAATGTCACAAAACCAAAATAAGTACTTTTGTGCACTAGGTATTATCTGTAGCATATTTGCACACCTAATATAAACTAATTTTCTAAGACACATGTCTGTTTCTTTTGTTCTCTCCTAGATTGTGCCTACCACTGTTGTGTCAAAGAGATGAGTACAATGAATCTTTCTGGATGTAATTTCATCATGGTTTTTTTTCCTTATCCATTATCAAAAAGAAAAGAAAAAAGAATCACCATTAACATTAAAATAATGGGTTAATTTTATAAAGTCAGGGAAAATATTTATTTAAATGATAAATAAATTAAGAGGTATGTAGAGAAAATCACACCACTGAGATCAAAGGAGTAGAAAATCTCTTCATTTTAAGGTGGTTTTTTCAATTCCACAGGTAAGTTTCAAGAGCTGGCTTTAAAAGATGGATAGACAGATGGGAGCACCTAGGTGGCTCAATGAGTTAAGCATCTGACTTCAGCTCAACTCATGAGGTCAGAGTCCTGGGGTCCTGAGGTCCTGGGGTCCTGGGATCCAACCCTAAGTCAGGCGCCATGCTCAATCGGGAGTCTTCTTGTCTCTCTCTCCCTCTGCCCCTACCCCCACTCGTGGTCTCTCTGTCTCTCTCAAATAAATAGACAAAATCTTAAAAAAAAAAAAAAGATGGATAAACAGATGAATGAATAAAGATTCATTCCATTATTCATATATTTGCACAAATATATATGAGAATATATATATATATATATATATAAATAATGGAATGAATATAGATATGAATAATGGAATGAATATATATATGAATAATAGAATATTATTCAGCCATAAAGAAGAATGAGACCTTCCCATTGGTAACAAATGGATGGAGCTAGAGGGTAACTGAAATAAATCAGTCAGAAAAAGACAAATACCACATGATTTCACTCATATGTGGAATTTAAGGAACATAACAAAGAACAAAAGAAAAAAAAAAGAGACAAACCAAAAAACAGATTTTTTACTAGAGAGAACAAACTGGTGGTTGCCAGAAAGATGGTAGGTGGGGGTGTGGGTGAAATAAGTGATGGGGATTAAGGAATACACTTGTGATGAGCACTGAGTAGAACTGTTGAGTCACCATACTATATGCCTGTAATTTATGTAGCACTGTATGCTAACTCTATTGGAATTAAAAAAAAAAAAATGGATAGACAAATTACAGAGCCCTGGCCAAAACCATGCAATAACCTAATACTTCCATACTTATGTATGAAAGAATTCCGTCTTCCAAAATAAAATGCCAAACATGCATCAATGTCTGTTTCATGAATTAACATGTCCTATCACTGCACTTGAACGGAAAATGTGTCACAGATCTGCTTTGGTGGTCCCATGCTGAAGTGTAACTTGATGTGGTCTGTCAAAGGTTTGGCCAGTAAAGAATGAAGGTGAAATATCTATAATATATTAAACCCTGTAAAGACTTTCTGATTACTCCCGAGGGGCTTGGAGGTAAACAGGCTCATCCTTCACAATTGGGAGTCAAAGTAAAGCTACCCAATTTCAGCTTTTTATGAACCTCATGATTTACTTTTAAAGGTTGACCTTAATTTGATTTTATTATTATTACTATTATTATTATTATTATTATCAATTTTTTAGAGAAAGAGAGTGTGAACAGGGAAGGGCAGAGGGAGAGGGAGAGAGAAGTTTAAGCAGACTCCATGCCCCAGCGCAGAGCCCTAGGCAGGACTCAATCTCATGACCTAGAGATCATGACCTGAGCCGAAATCAAGAGTCAAAAGCTCAACCGATTGAGTCACCCAAGTGCCCCAAGTATGATCTTATTAATCTATGAGTTTATTTTCTCCAACAGTCCTATTTTACCCTGCTAAATATTTAATAGACATAATTATTTTAATAAGGTATACATTGAAATATTGGGAAATAAATGAAATATCTTACAAAAATATAGCAACTAAGCAAAATGATGGCATGCCCACTCCAAGGTATATTATAAACCACTGGTAAAGATTTACATAAAGACAACAGCATGCCATCAAAAAACTTTAATGTTAAGTGAAAGAAAGAGGTATGCTAAGTGATTTTTTGTATGCTAAGTGAATATAGTTGTACATGACAAAAAAACATAAATTCATACTAGCAACAAAAACGGTTTTTAAAATATATTTTCTCGGGGCGCCTGGGTGGCTCAGTCATTAAGCATCTGCCTTCAGCTCAGGTCATGATCCCAGGGTCCTGGGATCAAGCCCCGCGTCGGGGCTCCCTGCTCAGCCAGGAGCCTGCTTCTCCCTCTCCCACTCCCCCTGCTTGTGTTCCCTCTCTCGCTGTGTCTCTCTCTGTCAAATAAATAAAATCTTTAAAAAAATAAATAAATAAAATATATTTTCTTTATTTATATTCTTTTTAAGTATATTTTGCATATACATGTGTGTTTAGTATATTAGAATTGAGAAATTATTGAGGTGTCTCGGTGGCTCAGTGGGTTAAGCTTCCAAATCTTGGTTTTGGCTCAGGTTATGATCTCAGGGCTGTGAGATCGAGCCCCATATTGGGCTCTGCACAGAATCTGCTTGTCCCTCTCCCTCTGCTCCTCCCCCTACTCATGTGCTCTCTCTCTCTCTTTCTAAAATAAATAAATAAAATCTTTAAAAAATTAATTAGAATTGAGAAATTATTGCCTTTTATCCAAAAGATAGAAAGCATGGCTCTGAATTTTTAAAGAAAATCTACAATTAATCTTCCTTATAACTTATCCCACTGCATTCTTGAATTCAAATTTCTTTCTTTTATTTTTGAAATTTTTTTTCTTTGTTTTTGTTTAGTTTAGTTTGGTGTCCTTTTTAATTTTTTTTTTGGATGCATTTTTTTTTTTTTTTGAGGTGGGGGCATATAATTTATAATCACTGACTTCCACAAGTCATCAAATGCTTCTTATAAGCAGTGTTTTAAGTTGCTTCTGGACATATTTAGATGTAAAACAAAGCTTTACCTATGAATTCCATCCTGAAATTTCAATTTCAGCAACACTGATCCCAATTACATTTCTTCTTATGCATCATGATTCTCTATGCAACCTCCCAAACTTCCCGTTTTTTTTTTCTCCGTAGTATAAAGCCATAATCACCCTCTGACATATTAAATATTTTACTTATTTTTTAAAACATAAATGACATAACAGTGTGTTTTTTAGTTTCTTTTTTTTAAATGTTATTGTTTGTTTTATCTCCAGTGCCTACCATATGCTCTACATTCAATAAATGATTGGATGGCTGAATGAAGAGAAATGGAAAGAGAACAAAGTAGTTAATTAGGAACAAAACAGTGAAGCATTAACGTCTATCTGCACACCTTCGTGAACTTCCTAGAAATGAGATCAGAGACATATAGTTCGAGTTTTCCCTCAAGGTTTCTATGTTGTTTACCAGGTTTGCTGCCTGGGAAAAGAGAAAATTACACTTTTCCTTCAAATTGGGTATAGCCATGGGACTCCATGGCTCAGAAGAGATGCATGGAAGTGATACATGCCACTATTAAAGCGGCACTTTAATAATGCGTAGCTACCACGTTCCCTTTCTCTTGTCTCAGCTGTCATGGAAACACAGAGATGAGTATCCATCATCCAGGGCCCTGAGTGAAGACAGCATAGAGCAGTGTCCACCCTCTTGACTTGAGATGGACATGTCACATGAATCTGACATTAAACTCCATGGCTTCATGCTGATTTGTTATAGTATCTGCACCTCAATCTTCACCATGGTCTGCATCTTCCATAACTAGAATCTTTCACATAACAGGCACACAATAAGCATTCTTTCAGTGAAAAGGAAGGATAGAAGAATTGAAGGGAGGAAAAGAGAAAGGGAGGTAGGAAGGAAGGAGGGAAGGAAGGAAAGAAAGAAAAGTTGGAGAACAAGGCAGGGATGAGTGAAATGTTCTCATCCACATCAGGCTAAGCCGTTGAACTTTTCCAGAACAAAAGAAGTCAGAAGCACAAAGCTTAGTATCATATATGTGACTAAGAATGAAGGTTGAAACTAAATGATGCATGTCCAATGATGGATCTTAACAATCTTAGTTAAGAATGAAATACTTGTTACGGCTCCAGTGGCGCAATCGGTTAGCGCGTGGTACTTATAAGAATGAAATACTTGTTAATAAACATATATTGCATACTATTATGTGCTGGGAACTATTCTGGGTTCTCTAAATAAATATATGTTAATTAATTTATTAATTTCTATATGTAATTTGTTTTAGGATTTAATTACTAAAACGTTACTTATTTAATATTTTATTAAATTATTTAAAAATTAACATTTTATTTTATGATTTAATTTGGATTTATTTTATTTAAATTCTCTGTCGTGGATGAAGTAGACTACAGAGGGTCAGTGGCAGAATCAGAAATACCAGCTGCGGGCGCCTGGGTGGCTCAGTTGGTTAAGCGACTGCCTTCGGCGCAGGTCATGATCCTGGAGTCCCGGGATCGAGTCCCAGGTCGGGCTCCCTGCTCAGCAGGGAGTCTGCTTCTCCCTCTGACCCTCCCCCCCTCATGCTCTCTCTCTCTCTCTCAAATAAATAAATAAAATCTTAAAAAAAAAAAAAAAAAGAAATACCAGCTGCAATTGCTTGGGCTAAGTATGAATAAATATACTTCCTAAGAGAAGACAACATGGGCTCCAGTCTGAGCTCCACTACTTACAAATTCTATAACTTAGGGCACATTGTTTGACTTAGCTGAGGCTTATCAATAAAATTAGAATAATAATTATTCCTATCTTATAGTTTTAATGACCCAAATCAATACATCTATATGGGCCTTAGCCAAATGTATGGAAGTTTTAATAGATGCTCTCTCCTTTGTTTTTGTTTTGTTTTGTTTTTGTTTGTTTTTACTTCTTGAGCCATCAAGTTAAAACTATAAAGTGGGTATTATTATATGTCACTTACATAAGGGAATAACTGAAGCTTTGACAAATTATGTAACTTTTTCAAGGAGAGACGAAAGAAGATGAAGCTGTGATAGATACTGGAAGCCCAACCTTTGCTCACTGTGATAGGCACTTCCTGGCTGCTCTTATGTAAATCCACAAAGCAATAAATATTGGGAAAGCATGCTTCTCTTGCATCACTATGTTAGAGAGTCTATGACATAGGCCATGTGGGAGAGTACCCATCACATTATCTAGACACACATGGAAGCACAGACAATGAGAACTAAGCCATGCAATTAGCACACAATTAATAAGCATGGAGATGGACAAAAGTCACCTCAGAGAAAAAATACTCCCTGCGTGAACATACTACTGGGTGAGCAAGATCATAATCATCTTAGTAAAGGTTGTGCCAGTCATAAAGTCTGTTCAGCCATTGAGATTTCTGAAAGAACCAGAGAGACATGTATCAGCAGTTCCTATCCAGAAGTTTCCAGGAATGTTGGTCTTTTGACTAAAGCTCCATTCCTTCCAAGCCTTACAGCAACACATGAAGAGATAGAAACAGCAGGCTGACAGGTGTGCCATGGGCCTTCAGGGAGAGAAGGATCTAGATCCTGCCCCAAGCTTTCTAGTTCACAGAACCTGCCAGTTTTCATTACAACTTATCCATTTATTTTACATTTAGATTTATATCCTATGTGCTTCTTTTGCATGAGACAGCCTTCAAATCACTCCATTTTAAGACACTTATGAATCAAGTTCCTACACCTGCAAGGCAAAAGGCCAGACAGCTTCTCTGTGATACATAGTGGCCCTTGACCAGCCAGCAATTTTCTAGTGACACTCCTCATTTGTTGAAAGTTTACTGCAAAGTTTTTGAGCTAGTAGGAGACATATTATCTGATGCTGTTTCTATTATTATGGTTAAAGAAAAGTAATACAGTTAAGGAACAGTATATTTATATAAACATATTTTTATGTTATATGGTACATATATAGGTACATATATAATTATGGTGTTTCATGCACACATGTATGTACATATATATGAAGATGTGTATATGCACATATTTGTACATGTATGCATACATACATACACAGGTGTATATGTATTTAATTTTTATTTTTATTAATTACCTATTACTGCTTAACATATCAAAAACTTAATGGCTTAAAACAGCACACACTCATCTTCTCACAGTTGTTTTTGAGATCATTTGTCTGGTCATGGCTTAGCTGGGTCCTCTACTTCAAGGTTACACAATCAAGGAAACAGAAAGGGCTGTGGTCTCAGCACCAGGCTCCATGAGCAAAGGATTTCTTTTAAGTTCATTCATGAAGTTGTTGGCAAGATTCAATTTCTTGCAGGATGTTGGACTGCGGACCTCAGTTGCCTGCTGGCTGTTGGCTGGAAGCCACCTTTATTGCTTTCTCCATGCGGCACTATCCAACAGGACAGTCTACTTTTTCAAAGTTAGCAAGAGAACGAAAGTCAGCTGGTGAGGTAGATATAGTCTTGTTTAACATAATCACAAAATAATCATTCTATTACTCTTTCCATATTCTATTAGCTGGAAGCAAGTTATTCAACACAAGGGGTTTTACATGTCTGTGAATACCAGGAGACTGGGTATATTGGTGGGGTGGGGTATTTATAAATCTGCCCACTACAGGATATTGTTTCCATATCCATTATTTTATTTATATGTTTCTCATAATAACCCTCTGTATCAATTATCATTACCCTTGTCTGAAAGATGGAAAGGATAAGGTCCTTAGACTTAAGTGATTTATCCAGAGTCAGGGCACCAAAAAAAGACAAAATCTGGCTTAGACTTCAAAGCCTAGATCAATTTCCTCTGCAAATATGCCTCATTTTCTGAGCCGGGTTGGGTGACTGTCCAAGAAACATTATCTGATTAAGGGCCTTAATGAATACAAACAAGTTTTATTAATCTAAAGCTTGATCAGTGACATCCTTGGGTTTTTCTTCTTTTGGTCTTTAACTGCCTTCAACTTTACTCATTGGGAATTAAAAATGGAAGAAGAGCCCTGGATAATTGAAAATGATCACTTCCACAGACTTTATGGGTTACCAGAGAACAGGTACTAAGAACACTTGGCAATGGTTATTTCAGTGTGTTTGATTGAAGGGTTATAAGCCAAAAAGAACTTATCATCTGGTCAGGGGAAGTAAATTGTCAGACATTCAAAGATCCTCCTTGGACCTAATTAAATAAGTCAATTCCATTAAGTGAATCAAATTTTACTCAGATCCACTTTGTGCCAGGCACTATGGTGAGTGCTAATAACACGAAATGAGTGAGAAACAACAAATCTTATCCTTGAGAAGGTCAATATTATAGAAAAGAGCATAAGGAAAGTGACTTTGGCCATCCCTGAAGCAGTCTTCTGTGAATACCTAACTTTTCCTGAGGCAAACACTT
Source organism: Mirounga leonina (assembly GCF_011800145.1). Lineage (NCBI taxonomy): Eukaryota > Metazoa > Chordata > Mammalia > Carnivora > Phocidae > Mirounga > Mirounga leonina. Next base: position 105,650,598 of record NW_023270377.1, read on the forward strand.
GTTGCCCCTGGAAACAGAAATCCAGAAAAAAAAAAAAAAAAACTCATCTGTATAATTATGGCTCTTCTGAACAGATTTCAGAAGATTTGGCTTAGGTCCTTCCAATCTACCTTCTTCCTCTTGCTTCATCTTAGGGAGCAATTGATATTCTACCCTTTTTTGCACCCAAGTTCTTAATGAGAGTTCTTAATGAGAACAGTGAAGAAATTTTAACACTCGCTTTGCTTCTCAAAGGAGGTAATAAAAACAAAAGTCTATAGAAGCCCCAAAGTTACATCCAAGTTTTTATGTACTTGACATTATTGAACCTCTTCTAAACATGATTAGGCATTATTGAATTGAATATGTTTGATGAAGGCCATTTTTCAATTGCAACTATTCATTTTAAGAAAAAAAAGTAAAAGAGCATTCGGGTTGTTGCTGTAGAAATGTTCTTATATAAACTATATTTTTATTGCATGTCAAATATATTAATGTTTATCATCTGAATTAACAGATATAAATATAAGGGACAGATAAATATGATAAAATACATAATTTAAAAGTATTCCTTAATTCAAAGACTTTTGAAGATGAGTTGTATCTTTTGATCTAAAAAAAAATACTTCCACAAATGACATATTTTTTATAAAGAAACCCCTAATAGGGCATAAAAAGTTAATTTAATAATATTCAATGTCATTACATTGAGATGCCAAGATTAATTAGAAAAGGTGTTTGATCACAAAAACACTATGAACTTTCTCCCCCCCTTTTTCATGATGAATTTATTTATTTATTTATTTATTTATTTATTTATTTTTTAAAGATTTTATTTATTTATTAGAGACAGAGAGCACATGAGAGGGGGGAGGGTCAGAGGGAGAAGCAGGCTCCCCGCCGAGCAGGGAGCCCGATGCGGGACTCGATCCTGGGACTCCAGGATCATGACCTGAGCCGAAGGCAGTCGCTCAACCAACTGAGCCACCCAGGCGCCCTCATGATGAATTTAAATACGCACTTGATAAAGGACAACAAAGAGGGAGAAGAATATTATGTATGCTTTTTTTTGAGAATGTTATAAAGACAAGCATAATTAACTGCATATTTATTAAGAAATCCTTTATATTTTCTTATTTCTTCTTATGACCAATATGACTTTGTGTTTGTAAAACAAAGCCATTGTTAAATTTACATAATTGAACAGAGCCTGTAATTCTATTTATTAAATTAAATAAGAAAGTTTATTCACCTTTTGATATTCACCTGTATCTAAATTCCACAGTGTATAACCCAAAGTCTATTAGTTTGGGCTGAGGAGAGATAGAGGATTATGGGAAAAGTGTATGAATATTGATATTCACTAGGAAGTCAACACGAAATGAGTGAGAAACAACAAATCTTATCCTTGAGAAGGTCAATATTATAGAAATTGACTGTGCCACGGATGATGCAGCCATCATCCATGGCACAGTACTCAGTAGTCACCTCATCTGCTCTGATAGCTCCCAAGCACAGAACAAAATCCAAATAGTTCAACTATACATAAGTTTGGTGGAGATGATCATGGTGCAGTGCCTGCTACTATGTGCTGTGTGTTATCTGGGTATGGTGAGGTCATTCATTGTTTACCAATGAGCCAATTCTCTGTCTTTGTCTCAACCAAATCGGACTGGCTTTGCCTAAGATAGTGGCACCTTCTATCTTAGGGAAGGCGGATACTTATCCTAAACCGAGAAACATTACAGATCTATTGCCACCATGACAATTCCATTGCATTTGGATAGTAATTGACTTAGGAAACAGCATGTAAGTCAGTTCTGGGCAATAAAATATAAGGTAAAATCTTTGGATTGGGGGGCATGGTGGGAGAAAGTTCTGGGAAATATTTTCCTCTCAGGAAAAAAAAAAAAAAACAAAAACAAATCTGAAGTCTTGTGAAGAGAAAATCTAGTGCCATTTTTCTTCTTTCCTCAAATTGGTATTGGTGTAAGAAGATGTTGCCTGGAGCATAGCATAATTATAACTAAAAGGTGACAAGCTAAAAGATTGAGGATGGGAGAATAATAAAATAGGGACAATTGCTGTACCAAATGTAGATCCTACACCCAGACTTTTATTTGAGATCATTTATTAGATTATCAGCTAAACTTGATACTTACTGGACAGATGACCCCTAAAGTTTTTTGTTTTTTTTTTTCATTATTTTCAAGTATTTTTCAGTATTGAACTTGTTTCAATGTCTGTTTCCTGTTTCTTAAATGCGATGAGATACCCATTTTTAAGCTCCTTATGAGCAGAATTAGCCTTTGATGAAACTTTCCAGTTAGCTAAATTTCCCTTAAGAATCTCTTTATTCCATCTGCCTCCCATCCCATCCTCAGCTCTGGCTCACCTGCATCCTGCTTTCTCCCACTACTAAGATGCATCCACTCTCTTTCCTTTACCAGAAACTTTCCTTAGGACAGAAGGATCTGATAGCATTCATTCCCTCCTTAGTGTGAATGCAAACAATTTTTCTTCTCTCAAAATTATTTACATTTTGCTTTCTGTCTCAATGTGGAAAAATATTTTATCTTTAGTATATGAACATCATGAACATAATATCAGTGACTTTTATTTAAGAGTATAAAGTTTCATTCAAGAATCCAGAAAGATAAGAAGTTTACTTACCCTACCTATATATGTATGAGGTAAGATGGGCCATGTAAGTGATTCAATCTGAAGCTGTTTTTAGATATTTCAATAGCTTCCTGATGAAATAAAGAATTAGTTGTTTGTGTTTTAAACAATTAAGATCAATGGATAAATATATAAAGGACATTTATTTTTACTCAAACAAAAAACTGGGGAAAATAACTTTTACTGAGCGTATCTAGATGTGACACCAACAAATGTAAATCTTCAGAGAAGCCTGTGTTTCCCTTAATCACAGGGTCTCATATTTTGAAATGAGCTGATATGTTCCACAGATTACCCTCTCACTAACTTAGAAGGTTTTTTGTTTGTTTGTTGTTTGTTTTGTTTTTAATATAAAGAAGCTGCCAACTAGTGAATCTGGACTCTGCATAGACATTGCACACTTTACTCCTTTATACTGTCACAATAATCTTGTGAAATAAGTGGTAGCTATACATTACTTAAATGAGAACCTCATGGTTCAGAGAGTTTAATTAGTTTATGATTGTACAACTTGTAAGTATCAGAGCTGGATTTCAAACCCATGCCCTGGAACCAAGTTCTTCCTACTACCCTTTGCAGTCACATTTTTTTTTTTTTTAAGATTTTATTTATTTATTTGAGAGAGAGAGAATGAGAGAGAGCACATGAGAGGTGGGAGGGTCAGAGGGAGAAGCAGACTCCCTGCCGAGCAGGGAGCCCGATGCGGGACTCGATCCAGGGACTCCAGGATCATGACCTGAGCCGAAGGCAGTCGCTCAACCGACTGAGCCACCCAGGCGCCCTGCAGTCACATTTTAAAAGCAGAAATGTCCAGGAGGCATCCATGGGAATGAATTTCACAGAATAATAGACTGCATTTAGAGGCCCTTGTTTCCCCCCACCCCATATATTTAATGATCTATTTTCCCACTGAGAAATTAAACATGTTCCTTGAGGATCAGGGCTGTGACTGCACTTTGTGAAGACACCCTGTTACTTGAGGCAGAACCTTGGGAGATCCCCAGGTACATACATGTTCCTCACTTCTTGCATGGGATGAGCATGTAAAGGGCTTTAGGATAAGACTGTGCCTTAACACTATTTGTTTTCCAACATAGAGTACAGTGTCTGACCACAGAAACACTGCTCAGTAAATAAATAGTGTGGTGATATCTTCCTGCTCTGCTTTTCCAGATCTGAAAGAATTTACATTAGCATGGATCTTTCATTTCCATAATTCTAACCATGCTGTATGTTCTGGCTCAGCCTTCGGAGATTGGCAGAGTTTTGCCGAATGAGCACTACTTAAATAAAGTTGGAGATTAGGGGGGGAATCATCTCATTTCCTTTACCCGAGCAGTAAGCTGACAATCCTCAAAGAGTTGAGATAGGCTTGAAACCCAATATATTGAAGTGAGATATTAGGAAATCATTCTACCTGGAATCCTTCTTGACTTAATGAACAATTAAATTTCATTCTTACTTTGAATTTGCAGAAGTGAGTGAGCCCAATCTCCTCTGAGCTTCCTTCTTTGGAATATCTTCTAAAGGCAATAATTTAGTAGGAAAGTAATTGCATCTTATTGTTGGAGAAATTCTGCCATTGTGGATTATCAGTATGTTTCGTGGAACATTAACCACTGACAACAATAAAGGACATTTTGTGAAGACAATAAAGACCATTTGTAAAATGACTTCCCTCAAGAAATTAAAGCCAGGCTTTGCAGAGAAGTAAGCCTTGGTTCAAATATTGTGTTGACACTTACAACTGGGGTGGTGTTTTGGGGCAGTTTCATCTTTCTACCTTTATTTTCTGTTTCCACAAAGCTACAAGAGTGATATTTACTTCACCAGTAGGTTACAAAGATTAAATGAGATTATATGCCTGTGGAGTTGCTAGCGTAATTCCTAAGACATATGCAATACTTTGCAAATGTTGCTTTTTCACAGTGCTAAATAAAATAACATCAGTTTGTTCATACAACTTTTTAGTTAGATAGAGATAAGATGACTTGACCAAAAGGTTGCTGACTATACTGTGTGACCTCGGGAAGTTCATTTAATCTCTTAGAAAACTCATGTTTCTCATCTGTTAATGAGGAGAATAGTTACAAATTTTAATGGTTATCAGTAAAATAAAGTTGGTATGTGTCATTAACACAGAACTTGATACACAGTAGGCATGTAAGGCAGACCTGCTCTTAGCTAAGTGTTATTGTCAAAGATATCACTGGTGACATTGAGAAGCTCACTCTGAAATGCATCACGTCTTTCTGAGAAACCAGGCTTGGTCTAACAGAAAGGCTCCTGGTCAGGGGGCCATGTTTCCTCCTAGTCATTTTGACACTGTTCTTTATTGGTGTTTTTGTGATCTGCCTGCATAGTTATTTTAGTCATTATGGTCATTTTAATACTCATAGGTTTATATGGCATGCTTACTCAAAATTTTAAAAGTGGGTATTTGTCCCCCTTGGAAACATAAAAATCTGAGTTTGTTTCACTGGTTATCTTCTGTGTCAGATCCTACCATCATATGAAATAATGAATTAAAGAACTCTTCTTATTGCATAAATAAATACCCATTTTATTAATTATTGCAAAGGCAAATAGTATAGAAGGTGTGCTGAGTGGTAGCTGCCCTATAAATTCTCTGCCCTAAGAATGGGGAGCTGGATTAAATGCCTCTCTTAAGGTGACTTCTGCATGAACTTCCACCCTCTTTCTTTCAAGCTAGATAGGGGTTACATCTAAGCATCTTGACCATGATTATTAGTCCCAAAGGATTATCATAAAACAAATGTCTAATTTAAAAGTGTTGGGAGGGGGCTCCTGGGTGGCTCAGTCATTAAGTGTCTGTCTTTGGCTCAGGTCATGGTCCCAGGGTCCTGGGATCGAGTCCCGCATCGGGCTCCCTGCTCCACGGGAGGCCTGCTTCTCCCTCTCCCACTCCCCCTGCTTGTGTTCCCTCTCTCGCTGTGTCTCTCTCTGTCAAAAAATAAAATAAAATAAAATACATAAAATAAATAAAAGTGTTGGGAGTTTATAAAAACAGTCACATAGAGCCTTGGTGTTTTATAAATATGAAAATAAACACATCAGAGTTTGCATTTTTAAACCTTGAGAAATCCAAAAGGCAATATGGTAGCTCCAAGAAAGCATTCTATCTAAACTTCCCAGTCCAGCATGGACAGACAATGCTTTTTACCTTTTATTTCTTCTTCTTCTTCTCTCCTTCTTCCTTCTTCTTCTTCTTCTCCTTCTTCTTCTTCTTCTTTCTCCTTCTTCTTCTTCTTCTTCTTCTTCTTCTTCTTCTTCTTCTTCTTCTTCTTCTTCTTCTTCTTTCTTCTTCTTCTTCTTCTCCTTCTTTTTCTTCTTCTTCTTCTTCTTCTTCTTCTTCTTCTTCTTCTTCTTCTTTGTCTGTTAGGCTTTATCATGCTCTTATCTAACCATACCCTTAGCTCTGGAAGAGAAGCAAGAATCATGGCAGTTACAAGCACAGGTTTTAGAGTTAAACAGATATACTCTGAAATCTTGATCTAACACCTAGGAATTGGGGAACCTTGAGCAATTTACTTACCCTCTGAAGCTTGTTTCTCTCATTATAGAATCAGAACAACAGTGATTATTGAAAAAGGTTTTCTGTGTGGATCAAATGAGGTAATATATTTAATATTTCTGGGTCAGTGCTAGAATACAATAACTGCCAAACCAATGGTATTAAAAGTGTTGTTATCATTATTATTATGAAGTTTATCAATTTGAAGAAGGAACTGATAGTGGAAGAAAAAGAAAAAGGAAGATTGTTATACAGGTAATCTAGCCAATCTATAGGTCATTCAATCTCCCAAAACAAATGCTAGTACCAGTAAAAAAGTATATTATGACAAGGCCTCTTAAGGCTTTATGTAAATGAGACCCTATTGACACTGTGACGGACACACACAAATGGACAAATTCCACTTAACTTGTGAAATGTAATCTGTGACAAGCATTTGGGAGGAAGCTATGGTTTATGTTTCTACCATGCAGCTATATTACAGAATTGGGCATTCTGGTATTCATCTACTATATGAAGTAATATGATTTTTCTTCATGTTAAAGATGTCCTCATTTTATTCTCAAAACTTTGATTCTTGTTGGCATTACCAACATCATGTAATGACTGACAAATATACCTAAATGAATTTTGTAGAATAACTCCTCCTTCAAAGCCCCACTATCGTGCTCAAGAAAGGACTCTCTTCTCAGAATGTTGGCTGCTTCACCAATCACAGGTGGGGATTACTTGGGATACCATGTCCCACCTGTCTTGCTAAAATGAATAAACTCTTGAGTAAGTTTTAAGAGGAAGGATACATCCTCAATTTAAAAACAAAACAAAACAAAAGTTTAAAGAGCTTGGGCTTGGCAAAATATAATTACTCAAGTTGGAAAGGGCCAAAATACTGAGTTTAACAATCATGACTAAAAAAGCTATATATGTCTTGGGACATTTTTAATGACCACTTTTTTTGCAGCATATTAACATCCACTCTCAATTCCCAAGCCCCCAAGGTGGGAAGCATTGCATAGAAAGGGTCCTCTCAACATCTTTTGGTAGGGTCTGTAGCAAAACTGGCAGATGGTTGAAATACTTCAAGGACAGAGATGTTATGCTCCCAAGGACCATGGTATCTGCAAGAGAGAGAAATATCTAATCTCAGAGATGAGGCACCTTCTGGAAACTTATTCTCAAGTGTCCAAAAATGTTATTGGCTATTTTCATCATCACAAATGTGTCCAGGCAAGATGATATCTGATGTCACCTTTGTGCCTCCCCTGGGCTGGACTGAGTAGGGGAGGATGTTGAGGAAGAGCCAGTCTGTCAGGCTCTGCTGTGCATTCATGCAGATCCAGAGTAACATCCCTTCTGCACCATGTCACCTTGTCATGGAGGTCATATAATGAGACTTTAAAAGGCCACTTTGAAGAAGAATAAGGATATTCATCATAAGCCATAAGAGGAGAGTTCCATAGAACAGAATCAAAGTTCCTTAAGGACATCAGGAGCTGAACTGAAAGTTATAATTAATCAGGAAGGAGATTAGTAGATACATTTCTTCTGGCAAATTGTGCCTTGGGAGGATTATACTTGGGAAGTCATGACATTATGATCTGTGCAAGGCAAAGTGTTGCTGCTATGTAATGTCAGAGGACTTTAAGTGTAAGTGTAGAAAGAAAATAATGAACCTCACCAACGGCTAACCAAAATAAATAGAAAAAAGAAATATTTTCATTGATTATATATATAATCAATATGTTTTATATTATAAATATAATCATTATAAATGCAATCAATAAATATTGATCTACATGGGGGATTCATAATATTTCCCTCAAATCTTTCATGAAGAGTATGTGGTAGCTGCTGCAAGGATGGGATCTGAAGGACTGACTATTCTCAGAGAAGCCTCCACTGAGACAAGGAAAGACATGACATTTGGCTAATAGAAAACTCCCAGTCAGATACACAAATCTCTAGGGAGAGTCAGGATGACAGCAAATCCAAAGGAGGCAAAGCAGAGGTTATAGCCCAGGATAGAGAACCAAGAATCTGCACTCTGGAGACATGACAGTGGACAAACTGGGACCAAGTAGAAGTAATACAGACTGGTAGTGAGGGACTTGCCTCTGAGAACCACATGGTTGCTGAAGATATATTTTTAGGAATGGCAGGAGTGCAAATTGTGGGCCCTTCAATTTGACTTAATGCTAGGGACCAATGATAATAAGGTAACCACCTACTTGGTCTAGTGTAGTAGTAAGTAGATAAGAATTATTTGCTAGCATTTATTTTTTGTATATTGATTTTTTTTTTAATTTTCCAATTTTACTTTTTATTTTTTTATTTTTTTAAAGATTTTATTTATTTATTTGAGAGAGAGAGTGAGAGAGAGAAAGAGCACAAAAGGGGGGAGCGGGAGAGGGAGAAGCAGACTCCCTCCTGAGCAGGGAGCCCAATGCGGGACTCGATCCTGGGACTCCAGGATCATGACCTGAGCCGAAGGCAGTCACTTAACCAACTGAGCCACCCAGGCACCCCAATTTTACTTTTTAATTTTCCAATTCTAGAAGGAATGAAAACTCTAGTGAGTATCAAAGAATATGAGCATCTTATTAGAAGCAAATAAAAAATGTATTAAAAAAGGCTTTTGGATAATTGCACAGAAGGCAGGAGATTAATTTAATCCTTTCAACCCCCAAATTATTTCAAAACTTTCATGTTTTCATTTTCTTATAATAAATGTGTATCACTTACATGCTTTCAAAATCATCATAATCATAATCATCTAAAATAAAATCTCAGATGTCAATGAATTTTAGGTATCTGATGTTTAGATTCAGCATTTTCTTAAATTACCAATATTCACATAGTTGGTTAGAAGACAAAAATTAAGATCTGCCACTGATCCATTGGTATTACTATCCATTCTCTTCTCTAGTTTCTAAATATGGTTACATACTAAGATTTGTACTCTCTGTGTACCCCATTCAAGAAGATAGATTTGTTTGACAATAGATCCATCTATATAAATTAGAATTAACTTGAAGAGATATATTTTGGATCTTCCTTCTCAGCTCCATGTTCTGAAGATAAAGGACAAGGTGTATTTCAAGTTTCAACTGGATACTAATTCTTGATCAAGAGTTAGGACAGACATATAGATTGATGTCATACAGAATAATACCATTTTGCATAAAATAATGCTGGTGACATAATGCTAATTATAAGAAAGATAGAAAATCATACATATAACATGGTGTTAATTTTGTAAGTATTTTATGCATAGAATATATATACCAAAATATTAAAATAGTTATCTAAGGACATTATCTAGGATAATGGCTGATGGTGATTTCTTTCATTATTAATTTCTACATCAGCCTCTTTTTTTTACTATTATAGTAGACAAAGCATAAAAATACAATTTACAAAAAATAATGACTTATTAAAAGACTAATTTGGACCATAAAGAACAACTCTGGATAAGCTGTATCTAAAGATATTAGATCTCAGATTTTTTAAATTAAATGAAATAATTTATGATGAGGGCTTGACACATGATATGACCTTAATACATACCTTTTTACTCCCTATTATTTTATAGATGCATACTCAAAAAATAGTAATAAAGCATTTCAAAAGACCCAAGTGATATTTAGATTCTTAGAATGCTATTCAATTCTCTGGAGTTATAAGAGAAAAGAAATCTCCATGTCACCATCTTCCTTTTCACAAACTTAGAGTGTTCAGCCTAGTGCTTAGAAAGTATTCTGAAAAGCTGGAAAAAAAGGGTGAGGGGAAGCAAACACCTACTAAAACCCTGCTGACACATTTTTTAAGTGCTAATGGAAGCTGTATGCAATATTCAGTTTGGAATTCACTACTATTCAAGACTTTATTTACATGATTGAAAGAAATTCACTTAAATGTGAAGAACTGTGAAACTAACTGGCAGATAGATGGGAAATGAGAAGTATTCCACCCATTTACAGATCAGATTTTTACTCTTAGACAGTATGTACTCATTACTCAAAGTTCAAATATTGCCATTAAATGTTCCTCAGGAAGTGTGCATTCTCCCACCAACCCCAAAAAGGACCCACACTAATAAACACAAAGGAATGGCTTCCTATATTGACACTTCTGCATATCAGTATATTACTAAACTTAAACACCCTGATATTAATTTTGATAAAGAAATTCCTGGTGTTATCATTTGGGACCCTAGAAAGATCCCTAGACCTTTCAATTAAGTGACTCATTAGATTCCCACTTTCATATAAGCCAGTTTTAGATGGGTTTCTTGTAACCAAGTGAGTCCATGATATTCAAAGTAGCTGCCTCCTCCCCTAAAATGGGATTTTTTTTTTTTTAGAAGGCTGTGATTTGACCAACTTTGTGTATTAACTCAATGGTCAACATCTATAAAATATGAAAATTTTTTTCTTAACTGCACTGAAAATATAAGCAAGCATCAACAGCATGATTCCAAGTACAAGTGCATTGGATCTTCAGACTAGGGAGCAACCACTCAATGGTTGGGAGATAACAAGTATTCATGGATATAAAAATAGATGGAGTTTTTAAACTCAACACCCAAAAGCCAAATCATCCAGTTAAAAAATGGGCAGGAGACATGAATAGACATTTTTTTTTTTCCAAAAAAGACATATAGACACATGAAAAGATACTCAACATCAGTCATCATTAGGGAAATACAAATCAAAACTACAATGAGATATCACTTCACACTTGTCAGAATGGCTAAAATAAACAACACAGGAAGCAACAGGTTTTGGTGACAATATGGAGAAAAAATAACCCTCTTACATTGTTGGCGAGAATGCAAACTAGTGCAGCCACTCTGGAAAACTTTCCTCAGAATGTTAAAAATAGAACTACCCTATGATCCAGCAATTGCACTACTAGGGTATAAAAATAATATATAATGGAATACACATATATAATGGAATATTACGAAGCCATCTAAAAGACTGAAATCTTCCCATTAACAACAATATGTATAGAGCTAGAGAGTATTGTGCTAAGTGACATAAATCAGTCAAAGAAAGACAAATACCATATGATTTCAATCATATGTGGAATTTAAGAAAAAAACAAATGAATATTGGGGGGGAGGGAAGAAAAAAGGCAAATCAAGAAACAGACTCTTAACTATAGAGAACAAATCAATGGTTATCAAAGAAGAGGTTGGTGGGGGGATGGGCTAAATATATGATGGGAATTAAGGAGTGCACTTGTGATGAGCACTGGGAGTTTTTTGTAAGAGATGAATCACTAAATTCTACTCCTGAAACTAAATTGCACTGTATGTTAACTAGCTGAAATTTAAATAAAACCTTGGAAAAAAATAGATGGAGCTTTCTAGGCTAAGAATGTTCCTATGGATTTGGTATGTTTTGAATGCTGCTGTGATATACAGGCAAAAATTATAAGGTGAACAGAAATTACAACATGATGGAAAAGGGCATTACATTCTGTGCAATCTTATAGAAGTTGGCCCTGCCAAGCAAGTGAGGCAGCACCGATGGAAAAGTGGGATACCTATGGAGGGGGGAAATATTGAGAGGTTTAAAAACTGAAAAAAAAAAATTAATTAAAAATAAATAAATAAAAGCTGAAGAGAGTAACATGAGAGTGTGACGGAACCCAGCGGACTGCAAAATTACAGATGAAGTCTCTGAAGGACTAGGTTAAACAAACTCAAGAAAAGAAAAATAACAAAAACAGGTCTGGGATTTCATAGAATTTAGGATTTGTGATTAAATTCTTGTTCATAAAAGTTGTTTTAGTTCTGCGTCTTTTAAAGACAGGAAGTCCATCAAGGCAGTGGATGCTGTCTTCTAATAATCTTCTTTAAGAGGCTAAACCTGCCTCAGTTAGCTACCAATCTAGTGTAGTAAGGATGTTAAATCAATCAATCAATCAATCAATCAATCACAACCTGAATCTTTACCTTTAATCTGCCTATTAAAGACATTTGGGGGGTGCCAGGGTGGCTCAGATGTCAGTTAAGCATCTGGTTTCAGCTCAGATGATCTCAGGGTCATAAGATCAAGTCCTGCATCAGGCTTTGCACCCAGCATGAAGTTTACTGGAGATTCTCTATCCCTTTACCTCTGCCCTCCTGCTTGTGCTTTCTCTCTCTCTGTCAAAAATAAATAAATCTTGGGGCACCTGGGTGGCTGAGTCATTAAGCGTCTGCCATTGGCTCAGGTCAGGATCCCAGGGTCCTGGGATTGAGCCCCACATCGGACTCCCTGCTCAGCGGGAAGCCTGCTTCTCCCTTTCCTGCTCCCCCTACTTGTGTTCCCTCTTTCGCTATCTCTGTCAAATAAATAAAATCTTTTAAAAAATAAATAAATAAAAAATAAATAAAATAAATAAATAAATAAATCTTAAAAAAAAAGACATTTGGATATGCCAAGATCTTCTGAACACTGTCACTAATTAAATGAATGAGACCAGAATGAACAAGGAGCAACACATAAGCATGATTGGCATTGCCTGACTCACAGAGCATCAGTTGAAATATAGAAACAGATCAGGCAAATATAAATATTCTAATCTATTAATTGCAGTGAACCAGGCTTCCCATCACCCACCATTCCTCTAGGAAAACATATTGAAGTTGTAGGAAGGGAATAATAAGGAGCAGGATAAAGAAAGTAAGAGATGTGGTTAGAATCTTATCCACAAAAATGAAAAGAGTTTAAGGAGGAAACCAGAATGAGGAGGTAAGTGAAACAGCTTGTGAAATTGCCCTGAATGCCGCTAATACTGAAAAGATTTGATGAAACACAATAAAGCCATTTGTGATAATTCATAGCGTGATTTTGTAAATTACTTAAAAAACACTGTGTCATAAAAACAACTTACAGGAATGAGAACATACCAAGAAAAACAATAGAAATTGTGAGTTTTGTCATTCTGTTATTAAATCACAACTGTGGTATAAAGGTGACAGCAGAATATAGCCTTTCTATGTTTCTTTCTCTCGCTAGGAACTTGACTAAAATTTAAAAAAAATGATAGAAAGATGGATAGATATGTGAGAGAGAATTAAAAATAACACTCATCCTATTTTTAGTAGCAAGTTATAGAGTTAAAAGTCCTGTAAAAGCCACAAGGGAGGAGGGATAGGAAAAGCTAAGAACCTGCCATGAAAATCCTAAAGGTAAGATTTAAACTGAAACAACAAAATGCCTTAAATAACTGGAACCAAAGCGGGAATTAGCCATTTAGAAATCCAGCAAAGGCCACAGGGGGCAAGTTTAGGGAAGGAGAATGCTAGAAGGGCCCTGTTGAAAGTATCTAGAAGACCTAGCAGTTATCAGAAAGTTTGAGTACACTCAGAGTACACTCTGAGGGTGGGAAATTTCCTTGAAGTGTATTGGCTGTGTTTCCTATTTGCAGTGGGCAGTGACTACACTGGTAAGGACAATGCTGTGGCAGAAAACTTCGTGGACACAGCATGAGACCACAGATTACTGAGGCAATCTCGCTGATGTGCTGTGTTGGAGGAAGCAGTCTGTTTCTTAGGCAGTAGGGAGACATTTAAGGCTGTGAAACCCATGGGGATGTCCAGACCTCCCCTAGAGCGCTGAATGGGGCTCCAGAGCGCTAATGGTGCAAACTCCAAATAATTGAGAAAACTCATTGGAAAATATTTTGGAAGTATCAATATGAAGATAATATATTTAAAAAAAAAGGTAAAAGCATAGCAAGATTAACCAAAAGATGAACATTCATGGGGAAAAATTTCTATACACAAACACACTCATTGAAAGCATGATCTCACAGAAGGATCATAAAGCATGTCTGAAAGAGAAAGTAGAAGTTATGGGGTCAAAGGTGGCATTCCTTTCTTGAGGAAAAGTATATGCGGGGGGTAGCAGAAGGAAAAACTGTCACAGGAAATAAGGCAAAATGAAGATTCATAAAGAGATATACATTTGTAAACACAGTAAGGCATTTAAAGAATAGAGAAAAAGAACAGTTAAAAAACAATTAGATAAAAATACAGTGACCCTTGAACAACATGGGGGTTAGTGGTAATGACCCTAATGCAGCCCAAAATCCACAAATAATTTTTGACTCCCCAAAAACTTAACTACTAACAGCCTACTGTTGACTGAAAGCCTTACTGATAGTAGGAGTAGTCAACTAAGAAGTATCTTGTATGGTTTATGTATTACATGTTATATTCTTATAATAAAGTAAGCTAGAGAAAAGAAAACATTATTAAGAAAATCATAAGGAGAAGAAAATACATTTACATTATTGTATTATATATAGAAATAAAAGAATTGTATATTAGACCCATGCAGTTCAAACTTATGTTGTTCAAGGGTCCATAGTAACTGGAGAATATATGCTCTCTCTCTTTCCCCATATATGTGTGTGTATATATATATAACAAGCAATGAAATATAGATGCAATTGGAATGTCCAAAGAATATATATATTTCAAATAAATGATAGATGATAGATGATAGATGATAGATAGATAGATAGATAGATAGATAGATAGATAGATAGATAATAGATAGATAGATAGTTAGATATAGATAGATGGTAGAACAAAGAGTAAATGTTAGCATGGAAAACTGTTCTTATTTGCAGATAATGTGATTTGCAGAATGTAGTACAACCAAAGGAATAATGGTTACATTCTTAAAATTAATCAGAGTTTAGCAGTTTTGATAATAAAAACCAAAATGTAAAAATTAATTTTATACATTAGCCTTTATAAGTCAGGCTTATAAGTTTAAGTTTATTTTTTTCTTTTTTTTTTTGATTTTTTTATATTTATTTTTTTTATTCTTATGTTAATCCCCATACATTACATCATTAGTTTTAGATGTAGTGTTCCATGATTCATTCTTTGTGCATAACACCCTGTGCTCCATGCAGAATGTGCCCTCCTTAATACCCACCACCAGGCTAACCCATCCTCCCACCCCTCTCCCCTCTAGAACCCTCAGTTTGTTTTTCAGAGTCCATTGTCTCTCATGGTTCGTCTACCCCTCTGATTTCCCCCGCTTCATTCTTCCCCTCCTGCTACCTTCTTCTTCTTCTTTTTTTTTTTTTCCTTAACATATATTGCATTATTTGTTTCAGAGGTGCAGGTCTGAGATTCAACAGTCTTGCACAATTCACAGTGCTTACCAGAGCACATACCCTCCCCAGTGTCTATCACCCAGTCACCCCATCCCTCCCACCCCACCCCCCACTCCAGCAACCCTCAGTTTGTTTCCTGCAATTAAGAATTCCTCATATCAGTGAGATCATATGATACATGTCTTTCTCTGTTTGACTTATTTCACTCAACATAATACCCTCCAGTTCCATC